>NC_061126.1:6110032-6437540 GCF_905220365.1 Vanessa cardui
TAATTTTAATTTCGAAATGATAAAAAACGTATCATAATTATGATAAACGTAACTCTTCGCTTTGATGTTTATTAAAACTCGTGTGATACGCTTATTTGAGTTCATATAATTAATTAGTGAAAGAAAGCGTTGATCGTTTGGGACAATAATGTTGCATTCCAGCCACGACATCCGTTGTAATCGTAAACATGCCGTTTTGCTCGACTTCCCGGAACAACGCGTAGGTAGTCCCCGAGTCCCTAGATATCGTTATGTGATCAAGCTGCTTATCCATATCTTTTTATACATAAAATAAACACGCATTATACCGAATGAGTGTACAAAATTTGAATACCTTTATTCATATTTAAATAAAATAGTATTAGAATTATTCATAAAAATAATATTGTAGTTAATATATATTAATACATATTTTATACATACATTTGTTTTGAGAGTATATATAAAAATAACTCCTAATTACAATAATTCGACATTACAAACAAAAATTAAGTAAATTGTAATATTTCAACCCCTATACGCAAAATAAGCTATATATATGAATGACCAATTTTATGAATAACTTTATTATTTTGTATTCACACAAACGCATACAAGCAAAGGCAATGCATGGCCGTTGACAGATAATACTCGATGTTTACTTAACTCAAAGGCGGGGTCGGACGCAGCAGCAAAAGTTAACTATTATGTCATTAACGATTTTATCTTCTACTCGCACTACTTTAAAGCTCAAACTCACGTGACAAAAAAAAACCTTAGAACCTATCGGTTATTGATAAGAATTGCTTGTGAATGAATGAAGTCTCATCACTGGGACTCGCACGATATAGTATCGTGTAACAGACGGTTCGCTTCATGACATTTAAGCATCAACCTACGAAGTTAAATGGATAAATATAATTTATAATAATAATACCGAAGATATAAAGAAAAGGTGTTCGAAAGTATAATAGTTACCATGACAGTGGTATGCGGGTCGACCGCGAACTGAAAAGATTCCGTATCTCTTTTGGATTGGGGTCTTTGAAAAGCTTCGGAAACAATGAGCTCATAAACTATTCACCGCAGAATTTGCTGCCACGATGAAAACTGATATGTAGATGATCTAGACTTTTATTCAACAATGACATATGAGAATACTTTATTATAATTTGTTGAACTTTATTTACTTGAAATCGTGCAGGATGTGAGAAAGCGGCACAGAACTCGCGACGTGCGGAATGCCATAACGTAAATTTATGGATGGTGTTCATTAGAGAAGCTTGCAAGGCGGCCTGGCTATGGCGGCAGCAGTTATCGAACCGCGTTACAGCCAATAAAGTGAGCTATGCAAACAGCCCTCGCCCGCGACACATTCTGAATTCCACGGTTGGTTCCCATGCTTTATCCAATTTCATTGAGCGGTGTGACTACGCTATATTATAGTCGTGCAATAAATACAGTAACATAACGCTACATAGCATAAAATATTTAAAATTAAATAGAATCTTGAAACTAATTTAAGTTAAATTAAATATAATTAATTTTTTTAATCCATGTTCGTTCTCCCGCTACGCATTGATATGACTAGCCCATCCCATCAATCGGAATAGTATCGAGGAGGCATGAATGCTTAAGTTACCTTGGGTATATTCTTTACAACGTGATATGCATACTACTATAGTAAGTCTTACGTAATATATTATAGCGGCAAATTCCTGTAAATTGATATAGTTGCTGAATTGACTTGCAAAGGCTAACTGACATTTAAATCAGTCGAGTAGTTATAGTGTATAATAAGACTGTTTTCAACCTTAAAATTGATTTACTTTGACTTGACTTTATTGTATTTTAAATTGTTTTATATTTTGTACGAAGCTTAAAGCGTAATCTAAAGCTTTGAGGTTACATGTCGCACATTTTTAACCACAAAAATTCAAACTTTATAACGACATGGCAAACGCCCGCATATAAAGTGAACTATTCAAAGGGTAAATTTAAATTTTATTACCTTCTAGAGAATTAACAACAATATTTTCAATTATAGTAATGGGGAGAAGTAAACTCATTTTTTATTTTTCTTTATATCGTTCTATAGTTCTTCAAGTATTAATTAATATTAAAATGTTTCAATATATTATTTTCAGTTTTTTTTAATAAACTGGTGTAATATACACGACGATGTGATTATTATGAGAGCCGGTGATTATTATAACGAATTGTAATGGCTACAGTCGGCGAAGTCTTTGGCAAACATCAGTGTAGACGAGGCCACATCTTGATTGGAATGCGACTGGTTCTCGTCACCCCTTCCCCTCTACTCTTCCCAATACTCCGGCGACTGTACTCGTGGGAAATAATAAGAAGAAAGTATAATGGAAATGGAATAACCAAACAGAACAAAGACCTTTTTTATTGTAACATTCTCTTACGTGTTTATTTTGAAAATACAGATGACAAAAGGGCACAAGGTTGAATCCATAGAGATAGGTTTTGTTTAAGCTAGCGGGAGATATATTATTTGCGCCGGAAACAAAGGTATCCCAGCCGTGAGATTGACAAACATACATTCGCCATTTAGCTGAGAAAATCTTTGTATGCTTCAATGTGCAAATAATACTATTTGTAATCTACAAAATGTGCGAGAGCCATGTTTGTTGTTTAATATAATCAATTCGTAATTACGACGACAAATAGAATTTCCTTATTCGCGAATGAGGAAACTGGAGCAATACAATAATTAAATATTACCTACATTATCATAAGCATGCTACGTGAATGCATGTATGTATAATTTCCCAAAACGAATATGTAACTAACCTATCTCAACAATAATAAAAAATGTTAATTCTCAATTTTAATTGTTATGACTTTATACTTTGAAGTTTTGTTTGTTTAAGAATTTGGGCGCATTATTTTATTTTTAAATATTGTTTTTATTTTATGTATGAACGATAGAATCCAGTAACCTTTGACTCTTTATTTCTTTATCACGAACTGCGTAAGATAAAATTGCTATGAGCAATATTTGTGCCGGTCTCTAATAACATTTTAATATTTATACTATACTTTCACAAATTTATACGAGTAAAAGAGGACGTGACAACAACTACGTCTTTTTTATTTTTATCAATGAACGGTTTCGTCGAATATAGGCGGCAATCTTAAGTAGTTCTCATTAAAGAAAGACACACGAGTTGTGTTATTGAATTTTCTTTTGACAAAGCTGTACGACAGCTCATAAAATAATGCTTCAATTATAATAAACGTACTGTGAATGTGAGAATGCACAGGTTTTATGATCGGGCAAAGAGCGCGGGAACCCAGTATTAAGACTGGCACGGATGCCGGAGCGCGCATGGTCTTTTTGCTTATTTCTACCCCGGTTTGCTTTGAGCTGCACAATCAACGTTATAACCCTGGCCCACGCGAGCAAGCAGACGTTGTGGTTATATCGAAATCATTTTGAGCTAGGTATTTTTAATATGCGCCATTAGCATAAAATATTAGTTGGTATGTAGGGGGTTACGGTTGTAGCTTCCTATCCGACACACTTGGATGAACTCCCATAAGATGAGCGTAATTTTATATGCATTGAGTGTGACGGCGCCGTTATTACAGGTTAAGCTATTATTTTTTTTAATATTCCCATGCAGACAGTACGCCGGGTAACCAATATAAATGATTTTATATAGTAAATATACTTTCCGCTCGGTGTACTTATGCTATCTGTTCAATACTACCTGTCTACGAATAAACGTAGAGGCGCTACGACATTGCTACGTAACGTATAGCGATTTGTAATTTTACGAAAGCGATCTTTAAATGTTTCATAAACTGTGTATTTAGCTTTATATTCTTAGAAAAAAACTCATTATTTCTTTGATTAAAACAAAACAGTTTAAAATGGAAAAATTAAAAGAAATTTAGTGTGGGTAACGTTGATATAGACGATTTAATATTATTTATGCATCACAAGCAGAATATAGTCAAACAATAGACATCGTTTTATGGAGCAAAGAGCTGTAAATTATTAGTCAGCGCTAGATCTTGATTATCATCACGTTTCGAGTAGGTATCGCACTGGCATCCTTTTCTTAAGGTCGAAACACGCTCACGGGCGTTAAAAAACGAATCATTTAAAAATAGTCAATTGAATTTGCCATTTCATGTGTCTTATATTATCAGATAGTTCGCACTAGTGATGTGACAAACAAGCAAGGTTAGCGGCGGTCGCGGGCGTGAGAAAAAATAAACGGCGTACTTCGCCTGTAATTGGCCTGATTGAAACGCGCTTCTCGTTCGGCGGTGTTTCCGAGAAGGCTGTCGGCTCGTTAGGGGACACTGTCCGCAGGGCAGCCCTCCTCCCAGACCGCTCCCTACCGCATTCTTCATCAACCAGAACGATCTTGCTCTAAACGTTTTTTCATTACCACAAAATACAATGAAGTGGTAATCTTTGACGAAATTTCGTGTCACAGACGTTGTACATCTCTAAAGATATTTGATACAAGTTTTAAAATATGAAGTTAGTTCAATAAGACGGTTCGGGAAATGTTTTATGTTATGTGACTTTATAATTTGATAAGTTACAAATTAAGGGGAAAGAACAAGTGTCATTGAATGCATTTAAAAAAAACAGGTCGAGTAAATGTGACGCACAAAGATGTGCGGTGCACTTATTATCTACTGAACGATTGGCGCTTGGGGCCCCGTCGGGTGGCCGCGACGCGCCCGAAATGCAACAGACATCGACTCAGTGTAATATGAATGTAAATAGCAAAACATTTTCCCTCTGTTCTCATATTTCAATCAAGCTATTAATATTTGGAAAATGCTACACACTTCAAGATTTCATTTGTTGGTATTAATTACCTAAAAAATATTAAATCTGCGTAGCCTGTAAATATAACTGTACTAATAAATTACGTAATTGAAACTAATGACAATGATAACGAAAACATACTGCCAATTCGCGCTTACACGCTGATACAAAGTGAGCTATTTCGAAAGTAAACGAATGCCAACGCCCTTAGGAATTAAGAACCATACACGGCACTAGACTACATTCACAAATGTGGCAACCTCACACTGCACCTTAACTTAGAGCTCAAAAATATAACGAAGATGTATACATATACAATGAATCGCAAATCAATTAATATATTACTAAATCTTTAAAATGTATAATTATCATTGCCCTCTAGACCAAAGAACGAATTGCGCTCAACTGCGACTTTGTCCTACACCTTAAGACAAAATATTTTGAGATTACTAATAATAAACGTTTATTTATATGTATCTTTTACCTCTTCTGAATCATGTGTGACACATACTTATTTTTGGATAGATGTATTTTTAAAGTATTCATAGTTGTAAACTTCGTAAGATATTTGGGAACAGTAAAGGTTGACCTTAGTGCATAGTGATGCTATGTGGTCTTAAAAAGTATTTTGAAATGTACGTAAAACCGTTATTGGTGGAATTGAGCCGTCGTAAATCTGGAATTCCAATCTCCACGCTCGTTGAGAGGCGAGGTTGTTAGAAATCAGCGGAGTAAAGCGACACGAAAGCGTCTGCCAGCTTCTTTAGCGCGCCACGATCGCATCACCATGCAACGTGCTTGCAGACTAACTTAATAACTTATGTACCGATATTTAAAACACAATTGTAACCATTATATCCTATTGCAAAAAAAAATCTAAATTATCTCTAGCTGAGTTAAGTAATATGAAATATCACACATGTAACGTATATGTATATGAGCTAAAGAACGATTTTAATATGTACTTGACGTAAGTATTTGGATACAGCTATGACGTGATCTATGTTTAAATTATTACTTTACGATTTCTTCTATACGCACCGAAATACAGTTTAATTACAACAAAAAGTTTGAATTCATTGTTACAATATATTATTTTATAATGTATGAAATATTGAGTAACTTACACAGAGGTCTGTGAGCGTGATGCTGTTGGCAGTGTAGAACACCAGCAGTTCAGCGGGCAGGCCGCGAGAACTCGGTTCTCGTAGCTTAGATGCGAGCAGCAAACAGGCGGTTCCCAAGAGTTGTAATTGGCTCTTCCCGACCATACATGTACTCAGAAATCTATCCAAGTACGAAATCGCCAAAGGGAAGACTTCTTCTTGACAACTTTGGTCTTCACACACCTGGAAAGGTATCAGTAGTCAGTCTATTTTATAAAGTGTCGTGTATTCTTAGAAATATCAAAACCGCGGCACACCCAGTACTGAGTTTATCATCCGGAGTTCCTGATAACCTATATATTTCATAAATTGTAATACATACATATTGCGATAATACAAAGCGCATTACTTTCCTACTTGTTGAGTTTCTTATCGACAACGGTTATTGAACGTTATTCGGTAAACAGTTTTCAACTTATAACAAAACCTAAGTATTTGTAATATGTAACGTGTAACTATAACGGACAATTTGCAGTAAAAGATAGAAAGAGTATTAGTTTCTGAAAGTTGCTGTTACGAAACTAAGTAAATACAGGAATTTATCGAAAGGTACTGGGAGTGAAAGCAGATGACACTGTAATGAACTAGTTATTCAGTAAGCGGAGAATGTCACGAGAGCCGTAATTTATCCTCGCATAGTTTCGCACGGTGTAATTCGAGAGCCCGGATTCTGATTCTATTATAGCGTTAAGAAAACATGCGCATCCCATGGCCGTCTCAGCTGAGTGTCTCACGCTCATGGACCTGTCAGCTGATTAACGTATGTAACAACGAAACAGGCCATTGTTCTGTTACGAACTTCCTACTTAGCGCTAGCGCACATGCAACGCTCTGTAAACTATGTGACAAAACGAATGCGATATCGCTGTAATGTTAGAAATTCCCGTGACTTCTGATATAAATAGTAACAAAAGAAAATTATTTCTAATTTAGTTTTGAGCTGGATATTACATATGTATATGTATGCTACTTAATTTTTTCGGTTTTCAATCGTTAGCTGAAAACTTTTTAAATGTATTTTATAACAATGTGTATTATGCATACATATACATCAATGATAAAAACAATTAAACAAGTTAAACATTGGCTGAGGACATCGGTTGTACTTTGAGACTGAACTTGAATGTTAATAATTGTAGTAACGATGTCAGTGACCTCACATCCACGGGAGTTGTTTCGGTCTGCTTGTGCTGAAATTTGGTAGGTATGCAACTGGTTTAGACGGTACGTAACCACGAGGTGTCGGTAAACTCTGTAAAGTAGGAGGCACATGCGCATTGCGCCGCCATTGCGCTGAGTGACGTCAGCAACCGTCGCGCTCGCTGCCCGAACCCCACGTGGCCGAGCTCGATTTTACAGCTGATTGGTTACAAACGCCCTCAAATTTCTAATCTATTTTTTCATTTTACTTATTTATTTTTTAAGTATGTAATATACACCCGGTCAAAAAGTTGTATAACTTTACCGAGTTAATGAATTAACGCAAACAAAAAAACAAATATTATTCATATAAACTAAAGTGACTTTTCTAATAATTTTTATAAAACGTTAATTTTGTACAATCGTATGTTTATGTGATATTAACGAGAGATAGTGCGCGTCCGGCGTCAGCTGTGTGCGTGTCAAAATCAGCTGATTATTCAAATAGAACGAGCGAGTCGCATCGGTCGGCGACCGCCTGCGCGTTCCGGCCGGGGGCCCCTCGCGCGCCTCTCTACCCGACTCCCGAGCAAGCGCTATGTACCACTACTTTCCAATGATTAAAATACAATACTTTTAGCGATTTATTCTGGTAAAGTTAATAACATACGAGTTAATTGCACCATATTTTAAAACAAAACATTGATATCAATATTAAAAAATATCATAGACATACCCTTTCTCATTATTTGCAATGTTCAGACGTATGATAAGCAACTTTTATACGAAGAAAACAAAACCTTCATTTTATTGATTCCAATAGGAATCACATTCAAAGATAACGAAAACTTAATCAGCTGATCGTGTAAACAAAGAAAGAATGTGACACTGTTATTCTGGTACCGCTTCAAAATAACGAACTAATCAAAAAGTTTACCTTTAAATTGTAAATACTTTTTAGATACAGATTTTTATGGTCGTTGGGTGAGCGAGTGGCGAAAGAGCATACATAAGCCATGGTTGCAGCCGCTGGTTAAGAGACCCTACACGTGGTTGAGTGGTGAGTAACAAAATGGCGAACGGTCGACGAGGCGGCGAATGAGTGGTGGCCGACCGGGCGGTGTGGGCGCGGCATGCGCGTGCGACGCATCACACGGGTGCGCTCACCTCTAGCATCCACTCGGCGACGAGCCGGCGCATGTGGGGAGTGATCTCGGTCTGCACGGTGCCGAAGTAGTTAGCAGTTACGGCGTAACGCTCCTCGGTGCGCAACAAGTTGTCGAGCACGCGGCGGCGCAGCAGCACCGGGTCGGAGGCAGCAGCGGCCGGCGCCGGCGCCGGCCCGACCCGTGCGCTCTCAGCGCTCCCGGGGCTTACACGCTCCGCACACAGCAGCTCCATGGCACACCGCACAGCGGCTTATGTATGGCTCGCTTGCTTCGCGTGTCGCGTTGTAATGTTGTCGCTTACAGCTGATCGAGCGCACCGAGCGGAAGCCGAGCGAGTACGTTGTGATGCTTCGGCGGCGAGAGCCTGAGTCACAGTGATCGGCGGGCGCCCGTACCCGTACCGACCGGCGAACATATGATCGGCGGGGCGCGGGGCGCGGGGCCACGAGCCGCCTGTGAGGCCCGCACGCAGGTTTCTCCCGATTCGACGTTCGAATAATAATACATAACACGTTTTCTTGCTCGCTCACACTCTTTCGTGATTCTTGCCTCTCGTTCTAGTATTTACAAAATGAGATGGATTCCACGGACTGATTATAAAAGTGACCATACGACCACAATACCTATCTGTCGATAGATACCTATTTTAATTATAGATTGGTTACTTATCCTTTTAAATTACCCACAAAGAAATTACTCGTTGCACACAATGACTATAATACTATGAATTTCGAGAAATATATAGCTGTTGGTACAGCAGCGCATGTTTCATATTAATATCGATCTTGGGAGATTAAATTATAGTACGTGTGTGTATATACAACTTATTCAAACACATATTTTAGTAGCTATAGCTTATTGCACACTACATACTTTAAAAGGTTTATTTCAATACTTAAACTAATTAGTTAACATTATCGTTGCGAGTAGGTATATCACCGCCTGAATGGCAGTTGATATGGCTGTTATTTAAAATCCAACTAAAGATTAAGGTTATTGAACCATGTCTATCTACTTTTGTATATTTTAAAGGTAGTATGCACTTTACGGTACCTTGAATAAGATTATAAACGACCTAGTTCCACTAAGTTATTACTAAGCTGTGTACTATGCAGTGGAACGGATTCATATTTCTATAACATTATGATTAAAATTAAGTACCTATGTTAGTTTTTAAACTTTTAAAATTTAAATTAAATGCTAAAATTAGCAAACACATAGTGGAAAAAATACATTTTCCCTATTGTTTGATATTATTTTGATCAGTTATACCTACGTCACGAATTAAAAAAATGAACTGGAAACTGAGTTAATTATTTTATAAATATTATTATAATTTCGAACTACATATTATTTTCATAATTTTACCTTTGTATGTTTTATAAAAAAAAACATTTAAAACACACACACCGAATTGGATAATTTTGAAATGAAAAAAAAGCTAATCAAAGTTTATATAAATAGATTGTTTAATCAAAACGAAAATTTTCCGATAATATCAGTATAGTATTGATAATATCTTACACAGTATTGGGTTCCTCAATATAAGCGCACACGCAGCGAATCACGATCAGCTGTCTTCGTCAGCTGATTACTGTAGCGAGCTGTGACAGCGCTGTTTTAGCATATCTAATTAGTGACGAACGTATTGTGAAATTTTTACGTGATGTCTTTATCAATAACATTCGTATTTGTCTAGTAAATAATATTATACTATTACTAAAATATTAGGACTGACCTATTTGCGTCAGCATATGTAAAACAAAATAGATCAATCTTTCAACACAATCGCATAGTACATTTTTATGTACATATATATTCTTCTTATATTTTAGTCATTTGGTTGAAATTTGTCCAATTTTTTTAATGTTTCTCCGTACATGTTATGATTTTTAATAATAGCTAGTTGATTTTGTCCTCGTGACTATTAGTAACGATTTATAATTTTATAAATTTATAAAAATTGAAATAATACCGAGTTGACGCTCGGTATTGTTGTGGTTTATTTTAATCACTTACCGTACAGTTGAACAATACTTGGGTATACGTAAATATTTAAGTACCTGTAAATGTTATGTGCATCACAATTCTTTTATTTTAATAATTGTGTACTCTTCGATTCGAACTACATTTGCCACGTATTAATAAATAGAAAACTATTTTACAATTTGTAATTAGAACAAGTTCTTGTATTCTGGACAAATATGAGAAGCTATGAGAACTTTTGAAAAAAAAAAGTAAGAAAATGTGCGATGTACGATAATATGTATTTACTAATAGATGTGCTGGCTGTATAATATAAGGCGAGAGATCATTTAACGTGATATTTATTATATGTACTATTTTTTATATCTATCACTGTTTAAAAAATAACTAAGTAATTACATTAGTCAGCGCGATAACTTGAAATACGGACGAAATAATTCTTATAAAAATAATTAGGTATTTATCACTTCGGTGAAAAGTGATTACAAATAGTGTTATTTGTAAATTAATTTTCTTAGGTAAATCTTAATTATTTAAAATTATCGTTTAATAATACTAATTAATAATTAAGTCTAGTTTATTATGTCAATGCGTACGTTCATTCAATCATTTTAACGAAATTTTGGTCATTAGGTCTTTGCACACTTTCAATATTTATTTTTTTAATTATTCTTAATTACATTTTTTGCAATAAATAAGGTGCTATACTAACACCGAAAAAATAATTTAAGTAATAAAGCGCGTAGTATGCAATTATGCTTTGGATAAAATTATTGATCTGAATATACTTACAATGTCATTTGTAATCAAGAAATGCTTACGTGGCTAGAGAAACGTTTACGACTACGTCATACCCAATCACACACAATTACGGTTAAATGTTTTGGACTTAACCACTACAGTTTTAAGGAAATGATATCGTCATGTTTAGTCAGTTCAGACAAATCTTCTAAAACTTTTTTAAGCGATAAATATAAATAAAGCATTACAATATAGGATGTTTAGTTTAATTTAGTCAGCGATTTAAAAGAATATATCATTAATTCGATCTGCATAGCTATTTTGATACCTAGAGTTATTGTCATTTGTATTTTGTATCTACTCAATCAAGGCGAACCAAAGCGTTCCACGAACGTATTGAAAAGCAGCTTTATACTACGCTTAACGGTCATTTATATTATTAACTTGATGGAGCTGTATCTATTCAATTTTGAGTGCTGTAAGTCAATGACCAGTGTGACAATATGAGTTGTGTTATCGTGGGGTTTTTTGCTAATTTAATCGCAAGAAAGCGCGCAGGGCTCGCTCAGGAAGTGCGCTATAACCGCAACTCATTAATCACAACGCCGGCTTTGTCAAACCGCTAAATGTTAAGGTTGCTAACACGGTGCAGGATTTTTTTCTAACATTGCTAAGTATGTTTTACAAACATTTTGTAAAAAAAAAATTAAAACTAGATAGAATACGTAATTAAAAACTAAATCTAAATTGTCATCAAAAGTAAAGCTATTGCTGTAGCCACATTTTAAATAAGGCAATTAAGTACCAGCGTTGTATAAAATCTTTTAATTTAAACTGTGTGTAACATCCATATGATCTCCTTACTACCGACTTCTTTCAATTTCATAGTCATGTCATTATTGTATAACAACAAATTAACTATTATCAGCCCTCTGATACCCTAGCCTCGTAATTTAAGCGCATTTATGGGTAAAAGGCATTCGCTGCGTTCCATTCATTACAGAGAAATACAAATTAATGAAACTCGCCAACCTTATGCCGGATATCGCCGAGTTTAAGAGGTGTTTCCTTGGTATAAAAATGAACTTGAACTCAAACAATGAGCAGGATTCCAAAACATAGGCAATAAAGTGGAATGCTTAGTGTGAGCAGGACATCACTCTTTCTCGGAATCACGAGGCTGCGTAATGGAACGCGACGAAATGGAATGTAACCTGCACCGTTCACCGGACGAACAATCGACTATCCACCTAAAAACACAGCAAACATAATACAATATACGATCCATACTTTTACATACGTTATTTGAATATGAAAAGTATAGAAATATTATCATATTAGTAGTATTACTAACGACGGTTATAACATAAAGGAGTTTTTATTGATTTACGTCATTGTCTTACGGTTAAAGGTATTTTACGTGAAAAAATATTATCTAAAAGAACTAAAACGTGTCAAAGAGAGTAGTTAACGCTTCGCGTTTGCTTTTATGGACGAAAGTATACGAGTTAATAGTATTTGTTGCTCTATTGTTTCATTTCATAGCTAGAGCTACATGCGATTGTGTATTTGAAACAAACGAATTTTTGTTCAATACTAATCGCTCTTTTGCCTTCTCGGAACAGAAATAACTCGGATAATAAAGATAAAATAACCAAGTTGCAAACATACTTTACCTTACTTTTTACTTATGTAAGGATTATTTTTCAAAGACTAGACACATGAAAATAAAGCATTTATCAAAATTATATATTTTTTTTTCAATCTTCTTTCGCAACTTGTTAGCTAATAGTTTTCCGATTATTATTGGTTACTATTGTATTGCATTTTTTAGTTATCAAAAAGAAGGTTATCGACTTTTTATCAATTTGTAAATTTGGCATTTTTGAACCGATTTGATTATTACTTTTTACATTGTATGGGTAATGGGTTATATTCGTTTCATTAAAAAGGGAATAAAACTTTCTGTGTTACTAGATATTATTTATAATATTTCAATATTAGTAAAGGACTAATCAGTTGTTTTATATGGTTAAGCCACATTAAGGCAACAAAATCTGTTAAATTTTTAGTTTATGTAAAGAAATATAATAAGATAATTTTGAAAAGGTTTATTTTATTTTGTTAAAATTATAGTAACTATGGTAAATTCAGAAAATTATACAAGATAGATTCGACATTACTATATCTAACATTAATTTTAAATATTATTAAAACATGTTAAAGTAATTTAATTATAAAAAGTACAAATTTATTGACGCAGTTTTTACGAACTTAAATAGATACTTCATTTAATTATTTGAACAAAAGTTTCGATTTCTTAGTGAAATCTATTATTCATAACAATGCCTGTTTACAATGTGTAATATAATAATATAAATGCCTAATTAGGTTTCATTGAAAATATGCAAACATACGGAATTCACGGAATGTATTGGTGTTTTACTTTTATACGATTTCAGCGAGCTGTTTTATATTACTTTTCTGAACATAGTAGTGCGGAGCTCTGATTTTTTATATTTTATTAAAATGATAATTATAACATAAATTGACGATCATTTAAAATAGATAGACAGAGAAGTCGTAAGAGGGTCGTATTTTAATCAAATCGTTATGTTACAGTACATCTGTACAGTGACTATTTACATAAAAATTGAGATATTTTATAAACTGAAGATTAGTATCATCCGACTATTTTTATTCTGATTCTTTGTAATAAGAATCACGCATTCTACCTGTCCGCATCAGAAATAATGTCACCGAATATATAAATGAGATTAGATCAAAGTGCGTCAACGCTACCGGAGCTAGAGGCGAAAATTCGGCGTTGAAGATCTGAAATTAACATGTGACTCGATTACAAGTATTATTGTCATCTCGATTCCGGTCTCATCGACGATTGCTTCGTTGATAAATTGCATAGATATCCCTGAATTACTACATGAACAAATTTTTTCAAGGCTTAATTTATGTAGTATATTGTTGTATATTATTTTTACTCTATTTTATCCGCTTATTCATTGCTAGTAGGTATTCACCCGTGGCTTCGCACGCGTTTTAGGGTGTTGCTTGTCATGTGCTAGGCCAAAAAGTAGCATATATCCTTTCTTGGAGTTAAAGTTTGCTTCGTACCAGATTTCATCAAATTCGGTCCAGTGGTTTGGCCGTGAAAGAGTGACAGACAGACATAGAGACAGATTTACATTTACATTTATAATATTAATATAGATTTGATCATTTATTGTATATAAACGCATAGTAAATCATGTAAATAGTCCTAATGGTGCTGGTAGAACATTGTAGTGTTGCATAAGTTATTCAGTTACTTGTAGCCCAATTTTCTACAAGTCTATCTAGGAATTTTGTACAAGTATCTGGGTAGGTACCACATTATCAAGAGTTCAACCGTCTAACAGCAATACTTACTTACAGAAGTACCTGGCAGTGAGCCAGTGTAATTACAGGCACAAATGACAGAAAATCTCAGGACCCAAGTTTGGCGGAGAATTGCTGGTAACTGGAATTGTAAATATTGCTTAAATAAATGTCTAATGACCCTGGGAATCATTTGCAAATTCATGGCATGGTTAATATTTCTTAATAAGCCAATGTTTATGGAACCTGGAAAACATTTGCCGTCAGGTAGTCTATTTGCTAAATCGTAAATGAACACAATACATTTTAAATAAGTTATAAAAGAATATCGAATTTCATTTAGGTAATATCAAACGCCAATCCTCATATTCAATTGTGTGTACTCTAATACTATTCGTACGACTACTACTAATACGTATTCACGGTCAGCTCGAAAAAACAAGATTTACAATTCCTTAATATCCACAATCCAAAATAAGGAACAGATATTGATTATTTAAACCAGGTTTTCGGTATCCATATTTGATTTTGGTTTGAGGTTTTCGTTAGTCATGAGTTCAAAGAGATCCTCATCAATGCTCAACGATTCTGTAGTGAGTGTTCGCAAATGAATCTTAAGCTCGACTCAGTACATTATGTTAAAAAATATAATAAAACCACTGCGTGAAATAATCATGAAGAATTTCCAAGTGTTCTCAGTAAGTAGTTATCTTCCGGTTTAGCAGAGACTGCTGATAATGTGGGAAAGTAGTTGTATCCACTTAGATATGATTTGAACGGAAGAAGATTCCCGCATAAAGCAATTAAAACGTTTTTTTGATGTAATTAAATTCAACTTATCACCTTACAATTGAAATTTAACATTATACAACTATTTTAAACAGGCCCCTCGAATAAGCTTGTCATTTTATAATGTAATCGCGCGAAGTTTTCGCGCAATTTTAGTCTTTATTATAAAGTCCCGTACTGAATTAAATAGATTCGTATAATATCTAATTAGTATTAATAACACTGTTCGAGAACATCGTTCATCTATATGCAGCAGCGAGCGATTATAATCTTCGTTTTTTCATTACAAAGCTCACCAAATAATAATCGGTCATTCAATGAATTCATATTGATTGATATAATCTTTGATAACGTGCTGGACGACGTATGCACATGTTCGTTAATTTTTTTAAACCGATTTCTAATGATGAATAATACAATTTACAACGAGGACACTTGATACTACTTACTTACTTTAAAATGCGCTATGAGACTCATATAACGTTGTTATTGCAACTGGGAGTGTCTTTCTCTTCATAAAACTTTTGCATGGCATTATTAAATATAGATTCTGCCTTTTTATCCGTTTCCGGATTTTTTAAATGACTCTCCATAATATTTTAGTTTTTTATCTTATCTGCTATAATAGCATCGATTTGATAGAATTTAAAAACAATCTTGATAATTTAATTCGACGAAGAATCATTTTCAATATCTCCTTGTCTGCCGGCAACATAACTTTATATGTTTTTCTGTTTTTGCCATCAACAATGACACATTATATGAAACTCATGGCTAAACACCTCGTGAAAGAAGATGGCTTAAAAAGGTTTGATACAAATGGATGTCACATATTGCTATTCATTTGGATGAATTCCATTATTATCTTTTTTAGCATTTATTAAATTTAAATATTCGTAAATTAGAAGGTTTCCTAGTTAAATTAAAAAAAGCTTGTCAGTAAATTCGTCACGTACATAGATAAATGATATTAAGGAGATAAGATGGTTTTACCCATCTTATAAATAATCAATACTGTACGAATATTGAATTCTCACAATTTCGAAATATTCATACGTGTAAATCAAAATTCAGGTGTATTTCTTTGTATAATAATATCCAATTAATATTATTTTTGTATTGTTATGAATGTAAATGTCAAAATATTTAATTAGAGTCATTCATTTCGAAAATGGAAATAAGAAATTATTATTTTGAATTTGAAATTAATTATGCCTCAAAGTAGCGCAGTTTTTGATAACTTATAATAACAATACACACAGACGGCTGCGATAAGTAGTTTCTACATCTACACTTATCATGCGGCCAATGTCTAATGAACAAATTATCAAATCTCCAAATCGCCAATGTTGTTCCAAGTCATCAGTGTACGTACTGTGACGCCTGCCAAAACGTGTAGTTGACGTGGATTGGATGTGGAATTTGTATGTGTCGCGTGTTTGGCCACCAACTTCCAAGGACGTGCCAATCTTTCTAATCAAATGATGTATAAGTGTACTTAATGCTCATTTAAAAACCTTTATTAAAATGATAATTATTTTATGTTTAGATAATTTCAATAGCAGTCCAGAGTTGGTGAGAACTTTCAGAAACCATTTGAACCCTTGGTCCTGTACTGATTTTCTTCAGTCGCATTGATTTCCCTCCGTGATTGAAAATGGCAATTTTTTAAAATCTTTTGAGTGTACATATTTATTTCTTATGTTTTTATTATACTTGTAGCAAATATTTATTAAATTAACATAATGAATTATGGAATTAAACCGTAAGTTATTCAGTTGAGGATGCTATAAATGATATGATTATCATAAGCAGATTCTATAATTTTCATTAATTTATGTTTCCTAATGATGCGTCAGGTGTTCTGCAGTGTGGGGGGGGGGGCGGAGTGTGACGGTTATGTTAGAGCATTCAACGATATGTTAACACGTCTAACAGGATACAGCCTTAATACTGTTTCCGTTGACATTTGTGGGAGGTCTTCAACGGTTCTTGCTTTAAGAAAATGTAGGACTTATTTCATTTCTATTCTTCGAAATCTCTAATTTGGAAATGTTCAATATCAACTATTCGTTTTAATAATATATAAAATAAATTGAAAAAGATTGTAAATTTCTTCATGTAAAAACATCAGATTAGTTAGCGCGAATCACTGATAAAATACCTATTTGAACTTTACCGTTAATAGCAAAATTAAGAAAAAAACAGCAAAAAATATAGAAGAATCTCTATATTGTACTGTGAAGATTACTTCCTTGAATTGATTTGAAAAAACTCGAGGAATACGTGGTCGAAGTTGCGGCAAGTAACTTCATTTAGCGGGCCTCATTCAGCTACGACGTTTTTGGCAGTTCGGTCGTCAGGGCCGAAGCGAAAAAAACGACTAGAGACGGTAGCGAGCGTTGACCTGATAAATGTTTACTGTCCTTGGATGGCGCGGGCGCGGGCTTGGACGCGTCCGGACTGACGTCACTTTGGAGGTGCCGATGGGTTTCAGCAGAACTTTACCAGAATCCTACACTTATGATACAAATCGTATATTATAATAATTGAAATATTATTCATAATGATTATAACTTTAATACAAAAAATACTAAAACAATGTACTAGAAACATGGATAACGTGTTATCTACTATTCGGCTAAACTAGCAGTGGAATAAACACGTAACGATAATCTATACATTGGTAACAAATTTGTAGATAAGTAAAAACATAGATATAATTAAAATTCCGTAACAGCGCGCATATAATGAGGTCATTGACATCAACCATCCGGCGCTCAATGAGAACGCAAGAATTTAAGCAAATACAATCAAATGGTGTAATCTATTTCACATTAATAAGTCAATCGAATTAGTATGTCTTATGTTATTTTTACATAGTATTATGATCATAAAATCTCCCATAACCGGTTAATAAAAGATCTTCCATTGCTTACTATGTCAGTTTTCTATTTAATCAAGAAAGCTACTTAGCGCTTATTTTTTACGTCTCCTCTATTCTCAGGTATCCTGAGAAATGATTCAGTTTATACACGCTATTACAGGCGACGTCTGGCTATGCACATTTTTTTCATTAATTTATTCATAACCGTTCATTCATCGAGACGATCAGCGAACTTCATATAACGTGTGGGACAAAAACGTCGTCGACTTCGGAGTTGGCTATACAATAAGTGAATTAAAGCATGGTTTTATCGCATGGGAGACGCAGTATGGCTTCGAGCATATCGGATTCTGGTACTTCAACATAGTTGTGTGCGACACTCGATGGATCACACACTTTTTGCGAGGCAAGAAGCGGCGAAGGTCGGTCGAGGCGATCCACGAGCGATCTAGCATTCCTCGGCCTATGAATGAATAGTTGCTCGACTGGTCGGTTAGCGCATACTAAGTGAATTCAGATTAATTTGACAACAAACATACAAGTTGGCGAAAACCGGAATGACTGCGGGCACCCGCCCCGTGGGAACGGTCCAAAGATTTGTCTCTGTTTGTGGTATGATCAACGTACTCTCATTAAGTTCGTGTTTAGTTCGAGAGCTTTTGTTACTTCGAGCCGCTAATAAATAATATGTCGCTCACTTTAACGCTGTCGTAATAATTCAGGTTTTTTAAAGATTCCACTGTTAATAATTGTGTCATTGTACGGCATACTATAATGTAATATAAATACAGGGTATTTCTTAGGAATGCGATTTATATATATAGCACGACAAATATTTACTTTACAAATTAGCTTAACTTTGGATCTAAAATCATTTTTTAGAAACATTGAAATTTTGAAATCGTTTATTCGTAACCCTAATCTAAATTCAAAAAACAACGGTCCAATATTCGTTATACGAGCGGTTAAAAAAAAAACTTTAATGAATTAGGTACAGATTGCAAATGTATGTTGGTATACCGGTCGCTTTCCAATTAAGCAAATCGCTTCTGTGCCGATGAATCCTTTAAAAACAGAACCCACATTAGCGCTGTGATACAGACTTCTCACGAATGTGTTCATTACTGATATACCGTTTTAAATAAATGTATTGCTTGATTTAAACATTCAGCATTTTCCTTCCTCGGTAAGTATCGAGAGGTCCGGAAATTAATCATCACATATTCAAAGTGTGCTGTCATATAAATGTCAACCTTGAAAATAATACTTACTGATTATATCATGTTGTATCTTGCATAAGTTATTCATAAGTCGTATCGTAATCATAAAATTACAGCATCCTGGGTTTATTCATGTATTCGCTCGTACTGTTTTAAGTAATACGTCTAACAATCCAATGGGTTTAAATGCGTTAAACGCGGCGGTTCACGGTTCAAACGGCTCACTTTCTGTATTTTTATTAAATATATTTTATTTGTAATCGCAGAATTATCCTCTGGTCTTTGTTAAAGTTATAAATGGGTCTTTCATAAAGTACCAGTCGACGTTATTTTTTAAATATGGAGTGTCAATTGTATATACAGAGAGAAGAAATAAAGATAAAACGAAATAAGAGAGAATGAGTAGAACCCTGTCATTCTTTATGATAATACTTGGTATACATCATTTACTAGCAAATTCTGATTATTGTAAAATAACATAAGGAAAAATGTAAACGTTAGATCATCAATTGCATTCTTATGCAAAACTATAACAATGTTACAGTAACGCCATTATGTAATATTGAATTCAATATGTACCGAGGTACTTGTTTAACATTGTAACATACTTGTATTAAGAACAGGGGTTTTTCCAGTAATTATATTTTAAAACAATCCATGATAATAAAAAGAACGCTTAATATTTACTGACCACTAAACAAATTCCTAAGGTACACCATTTTGTTATGTTCTAAACTTCTAATCATATATTTACATATGTAAAAACCTTGCGATTTTTTTTTAATACTGAAATACGTATTGATTATACTTGTACATTCGTAACTTTACATAAGAAATATAATTGTTAAAACACGGAATGAATTTGAAATTTTGCTAACATTTTAGCAGTAGCCATCAGCTTAGAATCAATATTGTTGCACTCTACATTTAATAAGCTTGAATTTATATATTAATAATATATTAATGGAACACAAACATTTTAAAATTAAATTCGTAAGTGTTCCTTTGTTTAAGATCTTCAGTAATGAAATAAATACTTGTAGCACATTGAATACAATTATACTGTTTAAATTAATATTATGAGCAACGCTTTGAACCTCTGGAACATACAATTACTAAGTAATAATAGAACACATGGCTAATTGCAGGCCACGTGATAAAGTTCAATGTTCCAATAGTATATTAAATATGTATTACCAAAACTAGCTCACATGTTACATGCAAAACAAAATTACATGAGCAGATGATGGTTTTACGGATAATTCGCCTCCAGCGATTGACCCTGAACCCGATAGATAATCTGGCATCAAACAACATTTCGGCAGATGCTTACTAAAAGATTTTTTGATAAACGTTACAAATAACTACATACATACCTACTATAAGGCGTGTGGGACATAAAAGCACGTAACTAGTTTGCGTTATAGTATGTATATTGGTATAAATAAGACACTACTCAGGTTAAATTCATAGAATTAGTCTCAGGTAATATTATATCTAGTTTATTATAATAGATACCTATCAGCATTTTTGTCTGTGTCAGTTTTTAAACTGGCAATTTAATTTGGAGTGAAAAACAAAGAATGAGTCCGTTGAATTTTTTTGTTTACAAAGTTTATAAGATGTCGATTTCGATGTTGATGAGAATTAAAACAACTCGAAAACCCCCATTCATAAAAATTTAGTAAACACTAAGTTAAGATAAGTAAATCCTATAAAATTTGTTTAGGCGTCTGATGGAGCGCCTTATTTCGGTTTCGGCGCCTCAGACGTCGATATACTAATAAAACCAGTTCGCATCGGTTCGTCGAATGGCCTCTATTTAAGGAACACCCGCTGTGTTCTTATCGGGCCTCCGAGTCCTGTGCGCAGGGATCCCTGTTGTTCCCCACTAAGCCGTGTGCCGATTCGTGTAACTTAAAAAATCGAAATTCACATTCCCCCAATAACTCATAATTTTGTCTATTTTTTTGGCTTTTAGCAAATATGAAGTCTTTATAATGCGGTATAACATTTAGTGTTTTCTAGTAATAAATCACTATTAAAATTCTAATTAAAAAAACAAATAAAACATATACATATGTAGCATAGTAATGGTAAAACATTGCTTAAACTGTGACGAAATTTAGTTAGGTATGTACCATTCATTAACCCATTGTAATTCTTTTACTACAATATTATAAAATATATTTTTCCTTGAATTCATAGCGACTATAAATATAAAATATGTTGCCGCATCAGATAAATAAATACTTTGATTGGCTCCCCGTTATATATAACCAAGCATTGCCTGAGTGACAATGAAGGGTACGTATTCCACCGCAGTATAAAAAAGTACGCCAATATAGGTCTTATTTGTTATTAAAAAATATACATAATCAATAAAACTTAACCAATATTAGCGCATTCACTGAATCTTTTTTGCTGCAATGGCGTTAATACGTAAGTACCCAATATGGTCAATGCATCTTTGTAATTGAGACGCTATTGTAGAATATTTTGTGTTTTACGCATTTGTGCTGAATTGAATTGAATCCGGAGAAAATCTAAAAATATATAACAACCAGGTAATTATGAAAAAGAACATACCTACATATTTTCGTGCTTAAAGAGATCGTTCTGTAGGATTATCAGGATATGACATTTCGCAACTGAACATAGATCTATCTATACACTGAAAGTCTTCAGAGTATGTTATCAGTTACACGTATAGATAAGAGTATTTTTTCTGATGTATCGATAGATTCAAATTATTTCGGTTAAAGATCTTAATATGGTCAAATAAAATCTTTTTATCATTTTATTGTTTTTTTTTTTAATAATTCATATATCGATTGAAATTTCGATATTCACATATGTGTACTTTTGATTTTTGGTTTTTTAAATTACATATTCTAATATTCATAAACGTAAATATAAATATGTTTTTTTTACACCTAGCCCCCTTAGTCGTATTTAATTATTGACGATTTAAAAACGCTTCATTGTCAAGTTTACTTGATTAAAAATTGATTTGATTTGTCTATATTGTCTGGCAATTATGCAAGCATCAATCAATGTCGTCAGTAGACTTGACTTCGCCTAGTAATAGAACGGTTAACTCAAATGCGCTAATGAACAATACATTTTTTTTTTTATCGAATTCAATTTTTATTCAGCGTAGAAATCCTATTTTTAGCACCATTCGGCGCGCTGATATATAATTTTAGTTACAATTACTTATTATAAACGGTTACATTTTTTAACTTTGGTCAAGATCTGTGTTTATATTAATTTAATCAGAATATTATCCTACCACTTTTCAATCTGTTAAATCTATTGTAGTAAAAGTAACAGATAATTAATGCATACTAATTACGGTTAAGCGTGGTTCACACTAGCACAGATTATAATGAAGCATGGGAAATCTTCTCTTTACCTGAAATAATATTATACTTACAGTACTTTTGTTGTGTAAAATTACTTATGCTTCTAAAAGTCGACTCACTGAATTATTTGCAATGCATTTTGCAATACATATTTTGGATTTCCAATAAATACCTATTTAATTAAATAATTATCTCAAGACGAGTTTCTTTAAATCTGTTTATGTACTTTATCTTGCTTACCTACAGATATTTTTACTTGACTAATCATATGATGATGCGAGTTTAGTAATACTCATGTCTACAGTGGTTATTGTTGTTTTTCCTTGTTATATAGGTACTACTTTATATTTTAAAGTCAATGTCTGTATCGTTGGTAATCTTAGTATCCAGTAAGTAGCGTCATTTCGTTCGGCGGACGAATTCGCCTTGAGTGAGGGCATGCCAATGACTCGCGGGCCTTGAAGTAGTAGACAGAATTAAGAATTGGGGCCTCACTACGACGTTTCTACGTATTCACTTTCAACAATTCGCTCATTTTCATATATTTGTTTTACATTAATTTAAATAATATTGCGTTTTTTATGTGTTATTATGTTTATCTCATTAACTTTCTTCCGTTACTGATATTAACAGAAACAACTCGAAATATTCCATCGGCCTTTTTGGGAGCACTAACCTCAGAATTAAATGAAATTAATATTTATGACAAACCTATCACATTTTATTGCCATTTTCGAAGGGGCTTTAATATTTTTTTATGGCATATGCTTAATTATGTTCTTATAAAACTTAGCTAAGTTAATTATTTGGAATAGAACTATACGCCATTGAGATACCTACTACTGATATATCTCTTACTGATATAAATATTTAGTATATATTTTACTTGGTGGTAGGGCTTCGTGCAAGCCCGTCTGGGTAGGTACCACCCACTCATCAGTTATTCTACCGCCAAATAACAGTACTCAGTATTGTTGTGTTCCGGTTTGAAGGGTGAGTGAGCCAGTGTAACTACAGGCACAAGGGACATGACATCTTAGTTCCCAAGGTTGGTGGCACATTGACGATGTAAGAAATTGTAATATTACAGCGTCATTGTCTATGGGTGATGGTGACCACTTACCATTAGGTGGCCCATATGCTCGTCCGCCAAACTATATCTTTAAAAAAAGTATATTATAAAGGTAATTGACATAATAATAACTAAGTGCCTCCCGTTTATCCTTCTTGGCGTTTACTTCGCTTAGAGAGGTTTTTTAAAGATTTTTTAGATTTTGTACATAAAACATAGTCACGGTTTCAACCGTGGAAAATTACAAAATATATTTTGTTGACTTTTCTGCACGACAAGCGTATCTTATACCCAGAAATCTAAACGATATTTATATGTTAAGAAAAATATTCACTTTTTATCAATAGGACAGAATTCTAGGGAAGCCTCTTTTTATTATACTTATCACTTTTACAATACGAAACAAAGATGCGTGCTTATGTAATATTGCCAAGAAAAAAGGTGGGAATCTGCCAATATATAATAGGTTAGATTATACCTATCAATTAATTATTATATATTAGCGACCCACCCCAGCTACACACGGGTACGATACTGGTAGGTACTAAATGTACTACAGAACTTGTTTATTTACGACATTACATTAGAAACCTCGAAAATCATCTGTATTTGCTACTATATTGTCTATATATTATATACAAAAACCTTCCTCTCAAATCATTCTATCTATAGAAAAAAAAAAAAACTTTAAAAATCTAAGTATAAATAGGGACAGACAGCGTTAAGCGACTTTGTGCTATAATATCAAATGGTGATTAAAAAAAACAAATGCAACGCCACCGTTAACACATAAGTGCCCAAAGATCACCTCCAAATTGTAAGTTTCGGCTATCTTACGGATGTGCAAAGTCATATTCATTTAGTTACCGACTGAAAGTTATTATGCAAGTTCGATAATTTTGTCGCTGTAGAGATTATTTTTTAACTTATTTATTAGAAGCGAGAGACAGCCACGCAACATTGTAGGTTCATTCATTCTAGTATTCATAATAATGATGCGACAGTTTTATCTATAAATTAGGGGGAGGTTATAAAGGCGACAATGCTTTAAGTAATAAAGATAAAACAATGCGCTTGCGTCAATATTGAAACATTTACAATATATTGATTACATATTGGATTTTGATCGCGAAACAGAATTATTGCACTGATTAGGTGCAAAATGTTGCACAAAATAATACAGTCAGCTGTTAATATGGCAACGAATCGAGATTATCGAAAATTTATATAATTATTTTATCAAAGATAAAAATATATGTTCTCTCCATATTTATCAATATGCATTTAATTTGATTCTATTTGTATTTGAACATAAAACGGCGTTATAAAATTATTTTATTTATACAAGTTCATTTTTATAATGAGGTCATTATCTATTGCTTACGAAACAATAAGTTTTATTTAGCAAAGTGAAAATAAAGAGGATACCGACATTATTATTTACAGTTTTTGTATGCTTTACATTTGCAATGACGTCATTTGTATCAATAGATATACTAAACATACACTTATTTCTACCTGAACTTCGTTTTTCTTATTTTACAGATTTGATAATCATAATTCATTTGGTATCAATACTAATCGGTTATTAAATTTTTTGTCAAATTACTTTTTTGTCCCCTTTGTTGTCGAAACACTTGACCCTTTAAGTATTGGTGCAAAAAGCTTCATTAAATGTATAACTCTCGCCTTATTGCCTCCACTGGTGACGAGAGGGCTGGTTCGTTTTGAGTCCAGAGGATCGGATTGGGATTCAAAGAGGAAATGCTGCTAGCATTCTTGCCAAAAATCCACGCGGTCAAGATTTATACAGTAATTATTTTTAATTAATATTTGTATGTATTTAAGAATTTAATGTTATTAATTCTTGTGATAAAAATTTCTTTACACGTGAGTTATGCTCGATAAATCTAGAAAATTATAAAAATTTTAAATAAAATATGATTTTTATCCTTTTCTCAATGACTGCGCTTCACAGAGATATTTTTTTTTTCTAATACGCCAATATTTATTTAGCTGGCGTTTATAATTCGCAATTCGGATCAGTGGCGCAGATGTGACATTAAATCGTAGTAGAACCTTTAATAAAGTGGATATTATTGATATATTTAGAAACGCACGAGTAAGATAGTTGTATTATATATATTTTTTGTTGATCGAGTTTGGAGTTTTGGATTTAGGGTGGGAATCCTAAGAATAATTATATTTCGTAATTATTAATTGTCATTGTTAGGAAAACATCTAACTAACTAAACATTCATTATTATCTATGGGAACATCTTAATGTCTTTGATTATATATTATCTATGTATATAATTTGATAGAATACTAAAAGGTTATGTATAAGTAGGTTTTATGGCGGATACTATAAAAGAACTGACTATTTGATTAACTATGACATTAATACAGTTTAAATTTAAAAAAAAAAAAGTATAAACTGTTATGTAACATAAAACAAGATTATGAAATAAACTTATGACTAGTGAAGTGGTGTGTTTTTATATTGGGGATGGAATGTGATACTGTAACGCATTGAAGTCTTTTTATACAACGTTCATAGAGATAGCGCAACTGGTAGCCGCAAAAACTCAACTGTAATATGTGGAATGTCACAAAGTAATTAATTAAGGCCTATTACGCGTTGTTTCGCCTTAAAGATTCAGTTGTTGGCGCCACCGCTTCGATGGTGATCTTTCCCAAGGATGAATGTGTATATGAATCATATTGATGTATCTTTAAAAAAAACACGTTTTTTATTGTTATTAATAATCGAGAACGATTTAATATTACTCACTTACATTTAACAGAACATTTAATTCATGTAACAGAGCTATAGAATATTTTTTAAATTTAGTTTCATATGGAACGCCTACATGTACATTAAGATAGTTCAATTCATTCATGTTAGTATCTTATTTAAGTATAACATTGGTATTTAAATAGTTTACTTCTAGCCCCGTTACGTTGAATAAAATAAGGTAAGTGAACTTTGAGACCAGAGTCGAGATGGCCCAGTGGTTACAGCGCGTGCATCTTAACCGATGATTGCGGGTTTAAACCCAGGCATGCACCGCTGATTCATGTGTTTAATTTGTCTTTATAATTCATCTCGTGCTCAGCTGTGAAGGAAAAGATCGTTTATAGGCTGTTGTTGTTGTTGTTGTTGTAAGTGAACCTTGAAAGCTGACTGTTGATTATGAGTACATCTCGGAAAAGATTAATTCCTAACTCTCAAACAAGATTTCTTATTAGTTTAAGCCGCCATCTTGAAAATTTGTTTTTTTTTTAAGATACTTCAGGTCTAGGCCACAATACTAATATTGTGCTCTTGTACTTTTTTGTTATTTTTTTTACGCTTCACAATTAAAATCAGGTAGGTTTTTCACCTATTGGTGATCATTGCTGAGCTATCGAGCGCTTTTTTTTTTAAATTGAGTGCTCGAGATTTGTTTTTTGCAGTTTTGATCTTTTCCTTATTTCTGTTGAAAGATGTCAAATAAATGTTTAAAATCAAACTTGCAGAGCATATTACATAGCAAATGTATGGAATGCTTGGATTGTTAATCAAAATTTAACTAACAAAACACATTACGTTAAAAAATAATCTATAGACATGATATTATGTCATTCTAATATTCAAAATAAAATATAAACGGGCGTGGTAGAGTTGATTGACCGAAAATACGGAGACAACTTAGACAAGCACTATTTCCTGTGGGCAAGGGGACGACGACGGGCAGTCGGCACGCGGACAGTTCGCACGACCCTGCAATGAGTTTTAATTGAGTCTGACCGCTCGCGCACAGGAAGCTGAGGCCACGGCCGATGCCTAGGGCGACCTTTCTACACGCGCTATTCATATGTTACGTACTCAACTTTAATATCAAATTTGAAAATGGAACCTATTAATTATATTGTTCATCCATTGATCGTCGTTGGTTCGACTAACACGCTCGTGAAATTTTAGCAGATATTTCTTTAGTAGGCTGAAAAATCTTTACACAATTATTTTTAATTTCAGTAACAGTTTTAATTGTTGTTAATAGTAAGTTTAATAATTTTATTTTTAATACCAATATAAAAATATATATTTAAATGTAAAAGTTATTATATAAATGGAACAAAATGTTCAAATATTATTAAAAGCATTGAAGTCACTTGTAAATCGCGCACGTTCCATATAAATTGATTCTATGAAACTACATAATTGTGTGCAGTCACAGTACAAAAAGTATGTTTTGTTACTTACTCGTTAAAAACTTCAAGTAAAAAAGTCCTTCCTTTTATTATCTTTCATCAGGAAACTATAACAAACACAACCTTTATATAATTTATTGTGTATTAGATGTCGTCGGCGACTCCGCTTGTGTTTTAGGTTCGGTCAGGTGTAAGACATTAAAAGCATCCTATCACCTTCCCAAAATTTCATCAAATTCGGTTTAATGATTTGACCGCGAAAGAGCAACAAACAGATTGATTTCGCATTTTTTATATTAGTAAATATGAACAATTTTATTTGTAAATTAATTGTATTTTAAGAAATCTATTTAATGAATTCTTATATAAATTATAAAGTTTAGGGAATAAAATTTGGCTTTATATAATACCTTAACTTTAATGTAAATTTAATATATTAGGTGTAGGAGACATCGTCGAAACTAAATTATTTTAATGTATTACTTTTTAAGTGTTCATTGATAGTATGAGTTGTGAAATTTCCACGTGTTTCCATTGTGAAAATATGCAATGATCACGATTTGATCAAATCATTGTCCCACTTTGCAGTGACAAAAACAAGCACGCATTCCGAGTGTGCAGCGTCGCATCACATATTACTAGCATAATAACTTTTCAATTATGCAGTTGTAATCTCAATCAGCTGATGTGAAAACGGTCTTTGCATCCGGCTTAATTTGTCAAACGTCAGTTTGCTTTATAACTTATTCGCGATCCTGTTTTAATATTTATTATGTTATGATCGGTAAGATAATTTGTATAAAAAATGAGCTAAACATGTTTTAGCAGCAATTGATCGAATTTAAGAGATCATAATTATCTAATTAAAATTAATAGTAATTATTGTATAGTATAGTAATTATTATAATTAATAGTTAAGTAATTATACAAGTAATATAATGATTATTCATAACTTAAAATTAATTGCCGTTTAGGAAACAATGTATACCCATAAGATCGTGATTTAATTTTAAAATACTCTTTATCAAGATGTTTAATGTATTTTGTATACGAGATTATTAAGCAAATGTGCATCGATAAAGGTGATTTGATTCAATAAGTGTTATGTTATTTCAACACCTATTAATATGTTGGCTGGCAATTTAGCGCACGATCTCGCCTTAAGCGCATATTAGCCGAACCAAAATTGTTTACATACTATCTGTTTACCATACGATTTGATTTTACACTAATATATACGAAGAAGTTACACTAATTCAAGTCATTTACAGATGTATTGCTTTAAGTATAGGCTCTCGGCTAGGTAAATTCATATTTAACACTGATTCCTTGTATTATATATCGACACGGTGCAGTTTTAAATTGCAAGGTACTCAAATCGCGTTTAAAGAATAAAAAAAAGTGCATTCCAACAACAAGTGTACGCAATTTGTAGTGTACATATATCCTTGTTAGCTATGGCTGTTAACATGAATGTGCGTTTAGTCGCCGCGGGCTCGCCGGCGGCCGAGACCCCAAGTCGTGACAGCCGTTTGTTAAACTAATGGCGAAGAAAAGAATGCCGCCTTCCATTAACTGCTCGAATGCGACTGTTGATTTGAACAATTTGCACGCGCGAACAAAACTTGTCTTAACTACGTCTATTCTATTTTTATTTGATACTCGTACGACTTCGTTACACCACTTTGCTCGAATTATTTAAGGAAGTTTTTTTATTGAATTCGCTTCCTTGTCGCGATATTTCGAACAAAAACTCATTTGAAGAATTTATTTAAACATCAATAAAAATTGAACGTTCAATAATGGTAGTATGATATGAAATGTACAATATAAATTATTATAGACAAGTATAATAAAATGAGTGTTTCGTTAGACGATGAAGCAATTAGCGAAGATAGCGCCATATGTGAGGTCGCGCGTCGTGGGGGTGGTGATCCGCAGATGTAGCCCACGCGACACAGCGCCTCGAAAAAATGAAGCAGCGATAAAAAGTGCGTCGAGAACAGCCAAGGCGTGAGAACGTGGACACGTGGCCGACCGAGCTCATTCATGCATTTGATTCATAAATTGTATGCGCGTTAAGGGCATGCTCATTGTTGATTATTCGCTCATGACCCCAGTCCGCCACAATAGATGCGTTTAGATATAACGACCGGTTTTCAAAGCCGCACTGAACAATTTTAACATAATTGTGGGTTTTATGCGGCACACGTTATTACATCAGGTGGACCATTTTCCGATTTAATAATTTTTGCTTATTCAATAATAATGAATGGTAACTGCGTAAAAATATATCGATGAATAACTAAAGAATTTATGTTAGTTTAGTTTTTTTTTTTTTATCAATCACCAGTCAATGATAAAATTAAACATAATAGAATTTCAACGGTCGTGCACATATTGTTATTTTCTTCGGGAATGCAATCATTTGCAGCGCCTTGGCGGCTTCGGCGCCCGCTATAAATCAGGGTCGATTGAGGTCGGGCCGGACGCGAGTTGTTATTTTTAAAATTGCGTGTTGAATATTATGTGTTTAGGTGGAATATGATAATTGCAGGAGGCGCCGTAAGCCGACACCGACTATGGGATTACAGAGCGGCCGCGGCGAGCCGCAATGGAGGCCCCGGGCCTCATCACGCCTCGTTACACGCTACGGAATCTACAAAAATGCTCTTAACGATACTCATCCGTAAGAGCTAAGTTCACAAAACATTAACCTAAAACAGATCTTATCGTGTTTGGGCAACGTTGTTAACCAATTCGTACCCTACGTCCTGTATGATAAGAACACTACTCAGCTGGCAATATGTGTTTATGTAAAATATCAAGGTTATGGATTTTCGTTCAATTGAAACACACCTTAGGTAATAAAAAGTTTGAAACAGAAAATAAGTCGATTACCCAAAAGAATTTTAAGTACGAACTAAGTTGCAAAATACCGAAGTCGCCGTTTTCATTCGCTTTGAACACATTCCAGTTAATGTTACCAAATTACTTCGAAGAAGCTGATAGTCGCCTGCGTTTCGATTATTTGTTATTAAAGTGCTCTTAGTATTTTTTTCTGTAGGTATTTTTGTTATTTTTTGTGCAATTTACCAGGTTATTATGATTACAATGGTGAGGATGAAACTTTCTTTTTTTTACAAATAAGTATTGATTAACATTTTAAATATTGTCGGCGGGAAGTCAAACCGCCGACAATTACAAGGGAATGTTACCCAATAATGATAACAAAGCTATTATAGCAGCTATGAATAATGCTTTGATATTAGAAATTAACATAATATTTTTTTGTTCACTTCTTTAGAGGTGGCCGCGGACAGGTACTGGCTGAGGGTGCAGAATTCTTTGAATGGGCGTTATAAAATGCTGCATGTCATTTGAAAACCGACCTTCTGATTAGGGTATAAGCCTTAAATATACAATAAGAAAAGTTAAAGGTATTTCAAAATAGTGCGATAAGGGAATTGGTGACTAAATACACCTTACGACGTAACTTTAGAGCTGATAATCGCTTGCACCTAAAGAGGTGCGAAGGTAGGCTAAGCTACTATCAATCAGCAAGGCGCCATTGAGGGTTGGTCGAGGCTCGTGAGAAACCGTAAACACTTACCCGCTTTATCTGATAGAATTTTTTTTTATTCACGGCGGGTCCGGTCAATTAATGGATTGCGCCGTTACTTGGTTTATTTTTGGTACCTATTGCTGCACCATAGGTATTAGATGGAACTAATTTATGTGAAAAGGTTTGACAGTTGAGGTATTACGATAACAAAGCCCTCATACTATAAGGATTTAAAATAGCTATCTAGTTTTGTATAGCACAGGTTGTAAGTGTCAACTTTGTACGGGAAAATGTCACAAAAACACATTACAAGTTCAAATTTCCACAAATCCTTAACGGATATAATATAAAAGGAGTGTATTCCTCTAATTTCAACTTTCAAGACTTCGTTCTATGGGCTGGGCTTTGATAAACAGGTCAAACGATAAGTAAACGGTTGCTCATTGTTTGATATTCGACAGAAATTCTTTGCTAATATTTATGTATAAATAATAAAACAAATAATAATAAAAATAAGGCTCGGCTGGACGATAGCTTGTTTTTTACGACAAAAAAACCCAAAATAATGGCAAACACACACGTTACTGGTTTTTAAATTTGAAATGAAGTTTTCATTTCATTGGCAGTATGAAGGAAAACTATAAAGTTTTTATTATATGAATTAATAAAATTAAAACTAAATGAAACTTGCATTTGATGGTGCAGAGGTTTAGGGCGAAGGTTCTACATAAGTGGCGCTTTTCAGTTATTTCATATTGTTGTAATTAATTCGATTTTTACATTTCCAAGTTTTAGCAAATCTTCAAGGATTTAATTTTCGTTTTAAGACTTTAGAACGATTACTAATTTTGAGAAGAAAAACAAACAAATATGTTTTGAATACTAATTATGCTATTGAAATAATTACATATTTGTAATAGTACCCAAGCCAATTTTGAGAAATTAAATATGTAATTATTAAATAATTACATATTTTTTAGAACCGGACCTGATTAACTCGTTTGAGTATTAAATCAATCTCACTGGTGTGCTTCTAAGCGTTTTAGAATTGAAGTTAAATATTTGTCGTGAGTTGTGGTCTGGGTATGTCGGCGCACATGTGCGCATAAAAAAACTGTGTACCGTGTAGTGTCGGGAATGGGATCGGTGTTGACAGTACGCATAGCTGTGGCAAAGCGGTGCGCCCGCGCCGACCACCCTGCGCCTGCGCCTGTCCCACTCACCATAATTTAAACAACATAAATATTATCATCATCGAGCATCCACAGTACAAACAAGACGAGGGTTAAACTATGTGATAATATAATACAATTGTTACTTATTTTGTATCCATAATTATAAATTACACAATAACGTAGACGCTGGTCTTTTAAATTCGGGGCAAACAGTGTAATTTATCGTAAATAAAACAAACAAATTATAAACAGTCTTGATTGAAAAAGTTCTTTCACCTGACAAACTATGTCAATTGTAACGAACAGGAAATCAAAAGAATGCGTACCCACGCTCGTGAGAAGTCTTCGAGTCTTATCTAAAGGAAGCCCTCCTGTATTTTAATATTTAATTTAGCCGGAAAAAGTAGGAGACATGAGACGCGTACGGGATATCCAGCCACAATCGTCATAACCAGTAAATCTCTGATTAGATATCATTCTTGGGAAACGACAACAAATTAATCGGCGCAATCTAAAGCTCATTTTATAACGTATAAATACCTTACCCCAATGTTAATTGCACTCGTGCGAAAATATTATTGTCTTTTTACATATATCTTTAAATTAGATATATATTTACAGATTCACATATACCATCTCTAAATAAAAGATATTAAAAGTTACAGACACTAATACTCGTCTGTGTATAGAAGTTTATGTACTAGCTTTATTTATATTTGCGCCGAAAACAATTTATTGTAGTTGTTTTGTTTTTTCGTCTGAATAAAACGTATATACGATTTGTCGTAAAAAAAGAACCTAGTATGAATTATTATTTTTTGTTTAGTAATTGTATCGTTGATATTTTGGGGGTAAACCTACCTAGTCTAAGAGAAATATACGAGACTGTAACTCTCGTCAGTTATTGAGTATATATCTATCCGTGTCATCGGCAAACACGTCAAAATACTGTTTACCTAATGAGTGTCGGCTGCACGTGATCAATTCTCACGACCCAAAGTTGGAAAAAACAGGAATCCCAAAATTTTCAAAGCAATTGGTGCATTGTCTACATAAACAGTTGATTCGTAGAAAAACAATACCATCGCTCTGTATTGATTTAAATAATTGTAATTTTTTGTTTTGTTTAAAAAAAATACTTCAGGAATTGTTAGTTTCAACATCTGGCTGATCAAAAATTTGTACAACACCATTTTGGAATACTTTCTAAAATGTTTTTTTTTGTGATTTAATAAATAACTGCCAGTTATTTGTGATCATATTTATGACAAAATATAGGGTACTCTTTCACAATACATAAGTACTTATAAATTTTCAAATAAATGGTAACGTTAAAAAAATATATATTTTAATTAGCTGTTGGGTAGAGAATTGCGGTTTTATTACAATTTAAATTGAACTTACAAACAGTTTTATAAAATTAGGCCCTCCACCCTAATACTGAGTCTAACAAAATAATTTCACGAAAAGTAAAATATACAGTGGACGAGTGTAAAAATGTATCTTAAGCATGAAACCCCGGTTCAGATCCAGCAAGCACTATTGTCACCGTGTGCAAAACTTACTAAGGAAACATATAGCCTATCAAATCACTGGCGAAGTAAAGACATATAATCACAATATTTGACATTGAATAGACATTATATCATTGGTCGAGATAGATTATTATTCAAGATATCAAGACATGATATCTTGAATAATAATATATGCTACTCATTATGGATTCGTGAGAAAATGGCGTTTAGAATGTCGGCGAGTTATCATCGGAACATTGGAAATAAAATTAAACAGGATATAAGTAGTTAAGTAGAAAAGTATATTACACGCAAGGCATTATTTAGGGGCATTCGGGGTTGCACCTCTGGGACGTGCACAAAATGAAATATTTATATATTTTTAATAATCTAATTTGATCAGCGATAACGTACTCAGACCTCCATTCATTTGTTGCCTCAAGGTCAATAAATTTAGTCCTGTTTGTTGTGTATAATATAGCAGAGTTATTAGTGAATCGCATAGAGTAAATCTAAGTTATCAGGTAAATTAGCTTGCCCTAAAATAAAGTTGTGAAATCATCACAGACGTACATTTAGTAGATAGATAGATAGTGTAATAGGAATGAATGAAATAGAGTACAAGACCCAATTAGAGTCAATTATATGAGACGTTTTTTTTTCATGATTTATTTGAAGTATACATGACATAAATTTAAAGTAATATATTAGTTATATTCTTATGTTAGATAAAGTAATATATTTAATAGATTGAAGCCTAGTTTAAAAATCACTGTTTTCATGGCGGGTACTTTGTATTGTTAATATTTTATATCAATAATTTCAATGGCAATCAAAGTGAAGGGTCACTTTATAAAGTGATCGCTTATTACATTAAGTATTAGCATGAATTCTTTGACAGATAGAAAAGTTGATACTTTTTCCTCACATTTTTAATTTTATTTACGGAAAACTTATCCCATGATTATATTTTTCTGTTCCAATAAAGATTAAATACACTAGGAACAAGGGAATTATTTCTTTCACTGTGTTGAGTGTCTAAGCATTTTATGAAAAATATTTACACATTTGAAATAATATTCACAAACACGTTTACAACTATTTTATTGGTCTAATAAAATGATAAAAGCTTAATTGTGCTGCAGAAAATAAAACTACCCATTAAGCGTGTTGTTTAACAATCTAATAATATAAATAGTTAATGTGTAATGGCAAAAATATGTAGCAATTAGCGCTAGACTTCCAAGACCGCACAAATAGAATTATATGGAACAGTTGTTGTTATGCTCGAGAAACAACGGCATAGTTTGAGTCTGGAAGCGTCCTCCTCTAAATTTTCCTAAAAGTCATTACGAAAACGTTCTGAATTAGTTGTTATTATTTGTAATTTGATTAATCCGGTCAAAGGAACCAATCATCGCAAAATTTTTCATTACTATTATAAATGTAAAAGTAACTCTTTCAGTATGTTTGTTGCTTTTTCACGACCAAGCCGCTTAATCGAATTTTTTGAAATTTGGTATGAAGCAAACTTGAACTCAAGAAAGGACATAGGCTAGATTTCTGCCTGACACATGACAGCCAACTCCTAAAACGCGCGCGAAACCGCGGGCGACTGCTAGTAATAAAATAAAGTGTGACTTTTATAATGTTATCAAATCACTCTACAAACCACAATCAATATATTGTTCATGTTCGTTACCGAATGAATGTTGTATCATAAGATATTACAAACATGAATTCGTCGTTATTTACTCCCTGCGAAACCTAACCGATAATGATCACATTTGTATACTAACAGTCACAACACTATAACGGAACAGGCAAGATCAATAAATAAATCCATTTCTTGTAATTCTCACAGCTCGCCCTTTTGACTGTTCTGAACCTCATTCCATTCAGCAACTCTCTCATTCAAACTTGTTACGCAACTCATAAACCTGTCCCTGTCGCTAACTTTGAATATAACCGCCCTAAGCGGAGGTTTCCGAGAATTGAGCTCGTGGCATTTTTTAGAACGCATTATAATTTGATCGGGAAATATTTATGGAAAGGGTGGCCGGACGCAAACTAGTCGAACGAGTCAATTATCAGCTCTCTAGTGTCGGTCGCCTGAAAGCGGCGCAATGGGTGGTTATCCGAAGGTACCCGATTTTAAGCTGGAATTTATGGGACGGAGATAGACGTGATACGAGGTGGAATTTCACACGACTTTACTTTTTTCCAAATTGTAATGCTTATTGTTTAGAAATCTACTGTCTTTTGAAAAATCTCGGAAACTCAATGGAGTTTAAACAAAAGCCCTTTTTATCGTTATTTATTAAAAACATGCAATGAGATATTTTAGGTGCGTCAACATATACATTATATAAATATTATTAAAAGAACGCCTAAAAAATATCCAATGTAGCAAATGATATAGACTGTATCTACCTGTAGGCGTGAGATTAAGATTCACAGATAAAATTCGTAGCCTACTGCTACGTTCGCTACGACAGTCGTAGCAGTAGGTTACCAAATACAAGTGGTACTCATTTTATTTTACCGTAGAATAGTTTAAACAAGAACAGACTATAAATCACATAGTATTGAAAGACACTTGAATATTTAGCTAGTTATTTATTTCTGTTCAGTAGTGGAGTCTATGCTTGTTATTTTTATCATTAAATATAATTACATATTTTGCTTTAAACAAGTAAGCTTTTATTACATTTTGTATAGAAAATTAAAAACAATAATAGTCTAATCTAAAAACAAATATGTTTTATCTATTACATTTTATATAAAAAATAATCGTATCAATCGTACTTTCATTAAATCATAAGTCAATAAAAATGTTGTTAAAAGAAACGTGTCAGCCATGAGGCGTACAGACTTCGTCATAATCGTTTCTGCTAATTTGTCGCAAAGCGAGGAAGGCGGGGCGAGATGCAATATCCGGTGCATGTGCAAGACAATGCTGAATGGACCCATTAATAGCACCGCAATGAATGAATGCGTAAACACATGTGCACCCTCGAACCCGCTACCCCACGGCTCTGGACATATGGCGCAACTTATGCAAAAGGACTTTATGTTTCGGAGAACGGCCTTTACATGAAACAAAAGCTTGTCACGTTTACGCGAACCATGTGATGCGGTTATTGTTACGTAAACTATAGACCCCCAGTGTAAATACCGTTAATTTCACTTTCTCTCGAAGTTTGTGGGGTGTTTCGTTTAAGGCTCTAATATAAAATACGATGTAACCGAAATCACCAGAGCGAAATAAAAATACGAATATTTCGTAATATATACGGTTTTTCTAACTAAAGTATTAAAATTAGAATAAAATTGTTGAATCAGTTTATTATATAGATGAAATTAAGATATATAAATAAAGCTAATATAGAGTTACCACCATATATTATATCCGCTAATTTGTTTCTTCGTCCAATTAGTGAATAAAAAAAAACGAAAAAACTAATGTTATTAATTACCACATGGATGCCCATATAACGTTAGTCATTTGGTGCGGTTAATATTTCTTATAGAAACAATGTCCATGGGCGTTGGTGACCACTTATCATCAGGTGGCTCATTTTCCCATCCGCCTACCTATACTGCAAAAAAAACTCATATTTTTAAAATAAAAGAAATTTTGAGGCGCACGATAGTTTTAATAACTACAAAAGGTAATTAGGATTTAGACTCAAAAAAACTTTACTTGACTGTAGATATAAATAATACCACAAATGCAAAGTTTTTATTGTAACTTAAAGTAGCTTTCAAATTGAAAGAAAATGTCTAAATACTATCTACTGATATTTTAAATAAATACATTGAATACAGGGAAGTTTTGGAAACCGAAAGTAAACACTTTACACGGTACAGAAATTGAGTACAAAGAACTACGTGAAATAAAGTGTTATTCTGTGGATTATTGTCAAATTTAAGGTATAATATCGCTTCCTGTTCAATTCTCACTCTGTTTGTAATGCAAGCAATAAAAGGAACACTATGGATAGTAGATACCTGTAATACAAAGAGCAGGTACGCATACAATTTGTCGGGAATTCAGTACGGCAGGTTAATGCGACCGTTAGGCATTTGTTGTGAGTGCGACGCGCTGGCGCCAGATATCCGTATCCTATTGTTAAGACTCTGAGGTCTATTCTCTATTTTTACATCCGTAAAAACCGCTAAGAGTACTTTATCCATAGACAGTTTCCTTGAAATTCAGACTCGGGTGAGCTCCTTTCAATTAATTTGTTGTTATAGTAACAATATAAAAATAATAACTATTATATCATAAAGAAGTCCCTTATTATCAGTAATCAATATGTCCTAGTACTTTTCAAATTGTTATATATAGTTAGTTAATTTATATACAAAAATGTAATTTATTTATATATGTCCTAGTACTTTTCAAATTGTTATATATAGTTAGTTAATTTATATACAAAAATGTAATTTATTTGAGGCGTTGTTGCAAAACCATAATTTATTTCTCATAGCTGATTTATCGAAGCCATGTCATTAATATTTGTTTGCCTAAGTTTATGTGAATAGTTTATCACAACATCGTCGACCGGACGTACCGTCTCGCCGCATTCCCGGCTCTTATCAATACAGTCTCAATGAAGCGTATCCCTTATAAATTATTGCTGAATTACAAGTTTACAAAGTCAACCAAATAGCACGTATTCGCATGTTCGTATCGCAAACTCTAATCAAGTAACCCGCATCGTTTATTATGAGATGACTTAATAGAGTTCACGAATGGGCTGAATGCAACAATAAAGGCGATACAGTAACACTAAATAGCGGTCACGTGCCGCGAATTCGCTACAATTGCCTCGTGAAGCGAAATTAGGGGATTCTGATTAGGTGAATAGGGTTACTGTACGATGTGATTATTACGTTGTATTATTTATAACAGCCCGTTTGCCCGTCGGTAAGCGATACAACGCCCGTATATGGATTGCATAAGTTCAGGAACGTGCTGATTACAAAATTGATGAGCTCATTTCCAAAACTCGGTGTCACCGATCGTTCAATTAGGAAATCCAAAGATATAAATAATTGTAAAAACCGTCCTCGTCAATGTATCTATAGATATACTCTATAATCAATCATTATAACGATAAACATACTTAAAATTCACACATTTAATTTTTTCCATATTAAATAAGTTTCAATGCAATTTATTTGCTCTTTGTGATTTTTATCACAACTATATGAATTATAATCCAAAAAGGTTCAATATTCGATGCCGAGTTTATATAGATTAATGTACCTTGTAAGTTCTTAGTTCCCATGGTGCATTTCCCATGCAGTTATCATATGTCTGACGGGCCGGAGACTAGTGCTTGCGAGTGATAAGCGATCGCTTTCGTAGCAAGTACGAGGTATCGTAAGAGTATCATATGGACATTAATGTAAACACGGTCTTACATTCTTTAAAACTATACATATTATACATATAAAATAATGATAGTTGTAAGGTCAACGAGTGATCGAAACTAATAACAACCGGTCTTATTAAAAATAAGAGCGTCATAATTAAAAATTACAGACGTATTACATAATATATGAGATCGGATGTTTTTCCGGTTACTAATGAATACTTATACAAATGTAATCGTCTATGAATACCTGTAGATAAGATTAGATTTCTTAAATAAGTTGTATATTAATCCAACGATTCAAATTACCCATACTCAATTAGCTACCGTATCAGCTATTTGGATTTAAATGTAAAAACATAAAAGTACTTGTTAATTTTTGCTCGTGCTGTGTTGAGTATTAACGTATGTAATGAATCCGAGTATATTGAAGTAAAAGTGGAGATGCAAACCAAGACAAAGGATCCGTCCATGGTAACCATTACATGCGTACACGCATACACACACGTAGCAAAATAAAACTTAAAGACAGCATTCCCGGCGACCGAGGCATTTTATATTATACCTATATTTGTGTTATAAATTTTACGGTCTGCGACAAGTGTTTGCATAGTCAGTTGGAATTTTTGAGGCCACCGTTTATACTTGATACGGGCAATAAACATCACATCTTAAATTCTCATACTCACGAATAAAAAGTCAATTATTTTGTGACTGAATTACATATAATATGAGCACTTTAAGAAAACCCTTTAAATAAAATTCTGATATCATGAATTCAACGTATATACTTTATAAGTGTTTATTTTCTTTAAGTCTATGTTTTCGTTGAGCATTACACTAAATAATTATGTAGACGAAAGGAACTTGTGGTAAATAAATGTGTTCCTTGCGGGGGGTCTGATGACGGTGAGGACTTTGTCGAGGTTAGAAATACTATGACTAGGACAGAAATTAATGGTTGATGTTTTATTGACATGAATAATGAGATTTTATTGAAAATTCGAATAGTTTGAAAGAATGCATTGGTTATTTGAAAAATGCGTCGATTATATATTTAATAAATTATTTTCAAATTCGCATATCTAAATTCCTTAAAATTTTAGACGGCCATTAAGATACATAGGAAAAAAATCATTGTTTTTTTTAAGCGTGACATACGGCTATTGAAGGTAAATCAACCACCCTGAAGGACAATCGAGCGTGGGAGCTATGCGGGGGTATTCACTAATGGATGTTCAAAATCTTATTACTTTTGTATTGTTGTCAAACGTTTTTATACCAGTCCTTACATTGTGACTAACCATATTGCATAATGGTTATAAAGGATCTCGGTACCACATATTATACGATTTACTTTTTTGTACGACTGAAATTGTTTTATGAGACGGCTAATATCATAATATATTTTACCTGTAGACCATTGAAATTGATATAAATATACAAAATTACATTCCATTTCAATTGTGTTGAACTCCTTACAAACATGTACTTGAAAATTAAAACTGCAGTTATAAGGGCTTTAAATTCAAGATAAGATTGTCCTACCTTTGTAAAAAGTATTTTTATTCTCCTAAAAGATCTGATACAGCGTACCAGTTTTATTAAACTATTGAAGGTAAATTGTACTCGGTATTTTCGTTATTCGTTGTTAGCAGGATTACGTAACAACTACCTGTAGGTACTCTGCAATTTCTACCACAGTAAAGTATACGTAAATGTAGTGTAACATTTACAATAATTTCTGATAACATAGTAAGACTCAAGATAACATTTTTGACAGCCATTCGATACTGACTTGATTGCATTACATTCTCAGTATTACAGAGTAATTACTTTTGTTCATTAGTTTTAGTATAGGTGGAGAAGCCGCAGAGTATATCAGGTTTAGACGCTCAACATAGGAGTGCAGTGGATCTGCATCAGGAATGCAAGTTCGCCAACTCTCACACGCCCAGGATGAGTTGGATATTTTTCAAAAGGGCGCAATTCTTGGAAGTATCCAAGCGGTCGGAGGCTGGCGCTCGCCGGCCATTGTAGCGTGCGGCTAGTTTTGATCTTATTGTTAATGGGACGCCAAGTTTTTTCAAAGGCTTCGGAAAAAAGGTATCATCGGACCCCAGCGGAAACGTTACGGGCCCTTGTGAAATAAAATGTATGTATACGTTCTACGAAGGAGGTGTTATTTTAATCGTAGGTCGGCCTTTGTTGTTCAGGAATGTAGATGGCCTGTCATAATTTTAATGGGCAGTTTCTCAGACATTATATAAATCTGATAGCGACCTGAATATTCAATGACGGCAAATAACTATTTTAATTCCAACAGATTAAACATATCGAAAATGTCATTGTAGCTACAAGTATTGTCACTATAAGTTAAAAATATTTCTTCGTTCATCAGCTCTTCGATCAACATACTTATTTTTTATCAATGATAAAATATAGGTAACCTCTCTTTTTATATCCAGACGAGCATTTAATTACTGGCAGCAATAAGTATATTTTATGAATGCTCGTATATATTATGTAGTTTAATTTGACAGAAATTTAAAATTAACGGTCATACGAAACCGTTGTATGTTGGTACAAGCAAGTTATGAATGGCGTGTCTACAAAAGACGTCTTAAGTGTAAGGGCTTTTATTGCATGACAGACTTCGGAATTCAGTATGTACATATGAACGACCTCACAGGGTACTTTCATTCATCAAATTAATGCGGGAAGCTTATACTTCAACACTATCTACAAAGAAATTCGCGATGGGAAAGAATAAGCTATTAACAAAACGTATACGAACGTATGATACACGTCTGAGGTTTTAAGTGAAAGGATCGTTGAACGTTATTTGAATGATACCGGTCTACCCTAACTCGATAGCGGGGAGGGAATCTCTCCTCCCACCAGAAGGATTCGGAGGGCTCTGCGTGTGTGTGCGTTAAAGAATTTTAAGGTCCAATTACTAGCGAGCCGCCTTCCATTAACAACTTTATTTATAATGGGATGAATAAGTTGCGGCTTTTAATCAATCATGTGGGCTATAAGTAGCATCCGGTGTCGACAATTGTTCAATATATGCTGACCATTTGAATTAAATTTAATGTTTGTTTAATACATCAAGTTTGATGTTTTTGTTAATATTTACAATTAATACAATCTTTAACTTTCTATGACCGTAATAATTCAATTAACGCAATGATATGACTATATGACATTTGAAGTATAGCTTGATACAACAACGAAAGTAATCATTTGACTTTATGAATTAAAGATGGGTAAATAAAATGCAAATAATCATCTGATATACACTATATATTATTATGTATTTGTTACGAGCTCTGAGAGACTGTCTCATTACGCCGGCTCGAGTGGCCAAAACGGCCGACCACAGTGCAAGCATTCACCCAAAAAACACCCCGAGACGTAACATAATATTTCCCAAGCAGCCTTTTATTTATTAGATGAGCAACGAACACAGGCGCAGGGCGGCGCCGCGACAACTCTACTTCTCAGAACTGAACTCCAACGTGTCGGCTCGAAGCCGTTACATTTTGAAAAAAATTATATTTATGTCGACGAAAAAATCGGGATCCAAGCCGTATTTATCTAAAAACCGTGAGCTTTTTGTATGAATATCGATTTGTAGGATCGATACTCATAGGCAAACTAAAGAAAACAAAAAGTACGTTACACTTCGACCACATTTGATCTAATCTATATACATACATATATATATATAAAATTAAACTAGTTGCTGTAATGACTAATTAACAAAAATGCTGGTTACTTCATCAGAATGCAACCCCGTTTAATGTCCCTATTATTGTTGGCCAGCTATTTTGAGATGGCGAGTTTACAAAGTCGACGTGTTCGCTTTCATAAAGTCTGACGTTTATTATTTTTAGAATCCTATTTTACAAATGGTGAGAAAGAACACGTACAACGATAATAGTGTAAATACGAACTCTGTTTATCAGATCGCACATCTGTACTTTTGTAAGTCTCAAAGAATTACGATAAGGAGTTAAGTAAGCCGCTTACTGTTTTTACTTAGAGATTGTGAACAATATAATGTCATTAGACAAAAGTAAGTGACACATTATTTCATAATATATGTCATTTACGATTTTCTAATAACATACTAGTGTTTTAAGGGCGTCAGGGTAACTTAAAATAACATACTCTAACATTAATCTCCTTTTCACCGTTTACATTGGGCGGCCCCTTCCAATCAATTAATTCCATAAAGGGCCAGGTATCTACGAGATTTACAAAAAAGAAGATTAAATTCTTCTCTTAAAATACTTTCGACGTTTTGATGTTTATGTGAAAATTGATGACTATAACAAGTATTTTATATACAGACGTCAGAAACGAGATATTTAAGTATAATAAGAAATAAAGCGCCTCCTTGCAGACAATTTTTATTTCGAGCTTGCAAATTGCGACAATTTAAATTTTTAACTTCAGAATGTTGATGTACGGTTAATTAGAATTTTAATAATTTGCATTCGAGAACTCGTTACTGTGACGAATTACGATGACATGCTTTAAAACTCGCCTGAAAAGGAATTTTGTAATAAATATCTATGTTACGGTCCACATTGGAAATTAAATATAATTTAGGTTGATTTATATAAAAAAATTACAAATTGTATTATTCACCTGTTTTCGAATAGAGGAGGATCGGGCTGAGAAAGCCGAGTTTCATAGCATGAATGCACTTGACACCTTTATAAATGGAAGGTCGGGCGGCAAAAAGTGCGGAACGGTGGTATTCAGTCGGTTTGACTTCGATTTAAGCCGATTGTCATCCGTCTGGCTATAATCTGTTTTTCTTCTACTATAAACGTGTCGCACGATGCTAAATTGTGACTTTAATGTTACCAATACGAAATGGTTTCATTACACAGTTTTTTACGATTGTCTGTTGTTACGGGATTACACTTCTCTTATTGATAAAGGAGATAAAATTTGTACCCAAAATGAATTTTACTTGTGCGTCAATCACGCGAGAACAACTGAACGTATCGGTTGGGGACTGACCAAACGACTCGGAATTATTCGTTGATGGAAGATTACTTTTTTTTTTAAATTTGAAATTATCTTTTATTTTTTTATTATTTAGTGTCCGACGATAGATAAAAGCGGCTAAAAGTTAGTATACAGATAAAATAGTCTATAGTGTGAACGCTTATCGAAAATAATCTATTTTATTGAACAAAGTGAAACTTTTGGGTATAAATCGAAACTTTATCAAGTAAAATTTCAAGATCAACGTAACGTAACGTTAAACGTTACTTTTCACAAAAGGCAGACAATTTTAAACAATTTTTTTAGTACCAAAAGAAATCTGTTCCAATTTCATAATACATTGTAAATATAACAATTTACATATATCCCAAAATAAATCTTCAATACGACGAAATTTTGTACCAATTGTTTTTAGAGACAAGATTATAAGATTCTAACTCGGATTTCATGATTTCAAATCCTGGGTCAAGACAGTTTTCAAATGCCAAAATGTCTCTATTTCGGATTCCCGTCCAACCGGACTAAGAGGGTAAAATAAATAAACGTGAGAATACTCATTTGTGTACAGTTATATAACTTGTACAGGTGATTAGTGATGCTTGATCGTCGTGACAAAAATTCGATCAGGAGGGCAACATTACCATGATGCTAAATGATATTATATTTAACTGTTTTTAAATGGTATACTCTGAATATTACCATAAAAGTATTTCAGAGATATAAGTTATCGTAAAAATATATACGGGGAGCAAGTAAGCATATTGGGATATGATAATTTGCCCATGTTTTATTTCGTTGAGGATTACGATTCAGAACAAAACAGGAAAAGTATCGATTTGTTAAAAAGGGCGATGAATTATTTTCTCCATAATGTATTTTTGCCAAACAATAAGTAAATCACATGACTTTCATATATGGATATAGTTATTTAAAATAATGTATTCGGTCTATGGTAATATTCTATTTTAATAAGGAAATAATGGCGGTATTGTCCTGTTATCGATTTGCACTTTTTTAATAATTGGTATCATGCATAAACAATATATCAATGATAATGATGAATAGATTTATATCTGATATTTACATGAAAATTGCATTTAGTTTTGTAAACCGTTAGAATAGAATTCTTACTACACATATATTTTAATCAGAGGATATTCCACTAGCTAGCCTTAGGAATATTAGTGGTCTGGATATCAGTATTATCGGTCTCATGGTTTAAAAGTTTTAATAAACTCAGAAAGACAAGGCAAGAGGCGAAATAGCCTTTTATTTTAAAAAGCGCACAAGGAGAAATCTTCCTTAAAATATCGATCAGCAAAAATACGTACCAAAGTTATAATAAATGTCTTAAATTATTTAGAAATTTCGTAATTAATATTAATACGAATTTTATAACTATTGACATATCGCATCATTACTTTAAGCATATATTCTATCAATGCTTTATATAATATATTTGTTTTTCATAAATATTGATAAATTATTAATTAGTGACTTTTTAAAGACTGGGAAATTATACAAAAATTTTGTGACTAACTTAGTTACCTTTTTAATTTAATGCATACGCTTTTATTTATAAACGTAGAATTATTTTAATAATTATTTATAATAGCACCGTATATAATATAATAAACTCGACGTACATTTTCTTTGGAATTAATTTCAGCTCAAAAAAATATTAAATTAAATCAACTGTGTTGTCAACTTATTTATTCAGATTAATGATTTGTGTCCTTTTTATACATTTACCTTGTTTATAACATCAGAAATAGAAGAACATGCATTTCAGATTGTAACATTAAATAAAACAATGTAAACATCACTCACTGTGAATCACTATCACTGCCAGAATAGTTTGCCAACAACGAAAGTCCTGACGCTGACGGTTCATTTTTTACAGAAGTTTTATTTGAAGAATTGTCCTGTACATCTGGAGACTCTGTTGCTTCTTTTTCAACCTTCACTTCTGATTTCTTCGCCCTTACAAGATTACTTAGAGCTGGTTTCTTTGATAGGACCCCTATACTTCGGTTCCATGATTCACTTTTCTTAGCTTCAACTGTCTTTGGTGGTAATGTTTCAACTTTGGGATTTTTTATTTTAGGTTCTTCGGCGTCTTGTACATCTTCTATAATTTCTTCTGTCACGATTTTATGTTTTGGTGCGTTGGTGAATTTCACTGATCTGAAAGTAAAAGTATCATGTACAGTCTTATCTTTGCACTAGTTAAATATACTAAAAGTCTTTTTTGAAAGCTTTTTGGGCAGAGAGAATACGAGTATTTTACAAAGATGTTTCCTTTACTTTGTTGTAAGTCCTATATAAACTTTGCCACTATTCTAGAACGAAATATCTGTTTCATTTTATGTTCTCGCATGTGTCAAATTATGACGACGAAAACATAAAATTGCTGATGGTACAATTCCGACGTTAGTCAATTTTGGTGCTTGTTTGTTTCTCGTATGTTTACTCAAAAGCCAATTCATTGGTATATTTATTATGTTTTTTATAAATGCAATTAAATTCACATGCAAAAAGGCAGAAATGATGAAGTTACTATAAAGGAATAATGACGTAACTTTTTGGAATATTCGACACATTGATTCAAGGAACAGAAAAATTCATGTACATTTTTAAAACAAAATATTAGGTTGTGATTACGGAATCCCATACATTTTGCGGGGCTAATCTCGGTCGAAAATTTTGCGGTTTCCCGCTGGATTGGAGGAATAACAGAGAAGTGTAGATCATACGTGTTACGGGCGGTAAAAGTGCTGAAGCATTTAGTTTGCGCACCAGGCAATGTTATACGTTGAAGAAAACCGAAACAAACTTGTCTCTCTATCTAGTTCTTCATTAAACAACTCAGTCTCCGACTGGGGTCGGCTAAACCAAGTCCACTTCGACCCCAAAAAGACAAGTTTGAGCGTTAACCGCAAAAAAATCACCATTTGTCGTATCTCCTCGATTTGAGAACATTTCAATTGCTGCCACAGCTGCTATAGGAATATTTGTTCACTTCCACGTTCAATCGGAAGGCGAAGTCATCAAAAAAGCTCGTTGTACTCAGGAAGGCAAGACAATATTTCACGTCGGCCGAAAGCCTAAGAATATACAATGCACAAATTGGGCCCCACATGGAGTACTGGTCTCACCTCGGTGCTCTCAATTCAATCACACTGCTGGATCTCGCAAATATTTGGAATAATATGGTTCGATTACGTAAATACCTATATTTACTACTTATCATTTTCATTGCTTACCCAACAAACATTTAACAGGTCGCCACAACGTGCCAACTGTAACTTTTGGTTCTATAAGTTGGTCGCCGTTATGCCGCTATAACGTCGATATCACCAAGAAAAGGCCCATTTTATACGACTTAGTGTCCTAAAAGAGCCATGTAGCGGACGCATAAGTTACTTTTTGGTCGCATAGTGGTCGCATAGAGGTCGTGCGGCAGACTTATAGTGTTTATTACCGCTGCTTTACGATTAATTAATCAAAACTATAGTTTTGATTAATTAATTAAAAAATACATCTAATTCGATAAAGTTATTTGCTATATACATCCATATGCAAACAAGCTTTTTTACGTTTCTTTAATATTTATGTATTTAACATATTCCAAAACAAACTGTTTAATACTATATTTATCCTTAAATCTTTCTTTACGCTAAATAATAAAACATTAATATCGTTGGGAGCCTATTTTCTCTAATAAGATGGACGAAAAAGTGACATATATTGAAGAGCAACCATTGCATACTTTTATATATCGGCGTAACAATAATGGACCACACCTTTAGTAAGCTTCCGGTTATTGTAGTACCAATTAATAAAATTTTTGCAATACTACGATAATCGTAGCAACCGATTCCTACAATAGTTACGTATCCTTTTAGTACTATTAGATCGACTCGTTTGGATTCAGGCTCAAAGTCATCAACGCATGTTAAATAATACTATTTTTTCCCTGAGAGCCCCAAAAACGGCCCACGCGTCGACTGACTTTTCCTTCACGGCCATCTTCCCATGTTACTTTTTCTAATCTATGGATGATATTTGATTTCGTATCTTAAATCTTCAAGTGAGGGGCGTCTTCAATATCTAATATCCTTTCCTACTTTAGTAGAGCATCAATCAAAACAAGGAATTTTCGTTTTTTTATTTAGTGAGAAGCTTGATAGTATGATGATATTTTTTTCTATGATTTGTTTGTCGAGGTTGACAGGATTGTAACATCACAAGTATCCTAAGAGTTTTTAAATATAGAGTTTTTAAGTTTAAAAAATAACTTTTTTTATGGTATATGTTGACGGACGAGCATATGGGCCACCTGATGGTAAGTGGTCACCATTACCCGTAGACAATGACGCTGTAAGAAATATTAACTATTCCTTAAATCGTCAATGCGGCACCAACCTTGGGAACTAAGATATTATGTCCCTTGTGCCTGTAGTTACACTGGCTCACTCACCCTTCAACAACATTGAGTACTGTTGTTTGGCGGTAGAATAACTGATGAGTGGGCGGTACCTAGCCAGTCGGGCACAAAGCCCTACCACCAAGTAAGTTCGTAATTAGTATGACACTAAACAAGTACTGCCTCCTCTATTCACCTATATTTCCGCATCATTTTGGACCTTGACTTTGCAAGACATTGATGAATAATTATAAGGAGTAAATCAATACGAAAAATACTGAATTATACGAAATATAATTATTATTAGTCATTGCGATATTATGGCAGTTCAAAAGATAAATATTTAAGCACGGGGTTGCCCCCTTGCTTAAATATTGGCTGGTGTTTTCAAATCGTTTGGGCCAGGCGACTATGCTGGTGTTTTCAAATCGTTTAGGCCAGGCGACTACGCTCACCTGACATTGTTACTTTTATTATAATTGAAATTAGTTGAGATTTTGAATTGATTGAATTAATTGAGATCTTTTATTGAAGTTGAAGTATCAATTTAAATCCTATCAAAATTGGGCTAGCGTTTCGGTGACCGGCTATAATAATGTTATATACTTTAATCTATTCAGGGACCAATGTGTGGTAATTTTTCTAATAAACATTCTGTCAATAACTTTAAAAATATATCATACATTGACTGTAAGCTCAATTACTTTTATATTCACTGCTAGATTTATTTGAGTTATATTAAATATTTTCATTATATTTCTTACTGTCTCGATTGTATTAACATACTGTGATATTTTAGTTCCCCAAATGTATGAATCATAGATAAATCGTGTTATCTTATAAAATTAAATAATCAATCATCAGATTATTAGCAAATACTACTACAATTATAAAAAGGTTGTTCACTAATGTCACATGATCGTAGAGTAAATAATTTATTTCTCCTTATTAATATTTCAATACTTTTAATGTACATTTAATGACAAATATTAGACATGAGGTCACCTGCAGGGTTACATCCTTCATACCACGAGTATGTACATCATACACAGAAAACCCATGGGTTCAATGCTATTCATTAATCTTTCCAAGGACCTATGTTGGGTTTACATGAAAATGTGTGAAGGCATAGCGTATGAGTGCGTGAAAATACAGAAAGAAGACCCTTGAAGAGATACCAATAATGGTTCAAAAGTGCTTAGAGATAATTTCATGATATGATCTGCCTTGCAATCACTATCTTCGTCTGTTTAAAATTTCTTTTATATTAACATTTTAAAGTGGTTTAGGTATGTAACAAACATAATATTCAACTGTATTATTGTTTTTCTATTAGTTACTACAAAGCCATTAAGTAATTATTAAAGTAATTATTTTTTTTCTTCTATGTAAAAGAAAATTATGTATATTATATAAATGAATGATTAATTTTATTTAAATAAAAAAAGAAATACCACAAACCAGTTATTTTCGGAATTGGTACCAGTCAAAGAAAGGAAAGGTAAATTTGTTTAGATACGAATGTAATGTAATACTAATGAAAAAATATCTCTAGCATATATCGAAAAAAGAAAAAGTTTATAGTTTATATGGAGTAAAAAATAATTTTAAGACTTATGTAAGTGAGAGTTCATAGTTCTCAATAACAAAACCTATTAGGTGAATTCCGTAGTATGAGCCTCTAATGTCTCCCTGTTTTGATATGGTTACACTGGCCACACTATAACAGGACATTAACAAATCACATTCAAAAAACTTACTTTATGAACTCATTATCTTCTTTCTCCTCTCTGGCTTTCCTTTCCTCAACAGATTCAGACTGGAACTGTTTCAGCATTCCCTCATAGTCAACAGTGCGCTGCCGTCTATTGAGTTCCTTTAGTTCCTCGAGGCTCTCCAACAACTCAATTTCTTGCCTCGACTGTTCAGTTCTGTATTCTGGAATTTGTACATAAAAATTATTTGATATTGTGTAATATAAGATGTTGAAATATTTAATACCATACCAATAAAATTAGTTAACACATTATATTTCCGTAAACTTATAAATGACTATAACTTTTATAAAACTAATTAATTTATATGTTTTAATGCAGCAGTCTCAGGATAAATGAGTATTACGGACCAATTAAAAAAAAAATAAGCATCAAATAACTCATTTAATTCAAGATGTTATGATTAGGTTACTTCTTACTAGGATGAGAAGCAATACTATTTATTAGAATTTAACTTAATGAGATGTTATATTATTGCACTCATAATTGGCATTTTCAACTTTAATTGCACGACAGTAAAGCTAAATATTAATACAAAATATAATCGCACCGAGTAATTTCATTGGATTATTAGCTTCCTCTTCTTTTTGCTCTTCTTCTTCTCTCTTTGCTTGTTCCTCTGCAAGTTTCAAAGCCATAAAATTTCTGGTAGCTCCCGCTTCTATCTCATAATCTGTATTTTTTGGATCAGTTTTGAAAGATATCTCTTGAAGGCACCTTGTACACTGAAATAACATATGTATTTGGTTTTACAGTTATATACATATTTATGCATTTATTATTGTTCATATTGGTATATGTAAAAAAGGATTTGAATATCTAATTTATTTCCAATTAAGTATATTTTATAAATAGTCAGAAAGTAAAAAATTAGCTGTCAAAACATAGTCTAAGAATCTATAGATGTAAACCATTTTCCAAAATTCATTTTTTTTCACTGATAATTAAGTTAATATCTTTGAAATGCACATTCAAAAGATTGTACTGTAAAATAACTTTTACAATATCTATAACAGTAATATATAAATTTTAAGATATCTCAAATTATCACATTATAAGAAACATGTGATTTATTAAAGTTTTTTTTCTTCTTAACACTCATGCGGCAAATACTGTAAAGTTGAATTATAACTTTGACTTACTTTTATATAAAATCTATAAATCCTTATTCCAAGATAATCTTCGTTCTCTACATCCTCTTTGCGAGCATTAAACTTCTTCCCTTTGTAAATGTACTCACCGCACGTAGCACATCGCATATTGAATGGAGCCATCAAACGAACAGTATACTGGCGGTTCTTGGCTAATTTCATACGAGGGATCTTCGATGGATCGAAGTCCGGGGGATAATATTTCTGAAAACATATGAAACTGTGTCAAAATATTATTTTATACAAGTACTAAGTAACAGGATAGAATATAAATAAGTTACTACTTACATTTAAAACTTTTCTTTCCGACATTTTGTAATGTAAAGTTTCACAACTTTACAGCAACTCTGTAGTAAAAATATATGTTAATATTTAGTTAATTACGATTTATAATAATTCAGTCCTGATACAATCCCTTAGTTTAACGAGGAGAATTTACTCACAATGTGATTTGACAGATGTATCATGTATCTCACATATACATCTGTCAAATATGATATCGTTTTTTTTTAATCCTTCTTTATGGAATAGGCAAAGGTAATGCACTATTCCGCTTTTTAGTATTACAATTTTAATTTTTTTTTAATTTTCAGTATAATTGAAAACTTAAAACAATTTAATTAAATCAAAATACACTGAATTAAATTAAGTTGATATGAGATATGTATTACTGTCGTATAAATGGAAATAAAGTTAAACATTTGTTTTTTTAAAAGAAAGAAGAACCAGAAAAACTTTTTCATCATCGCCTCTGTTAAAACAAATTTACATATATATTGCGAAGCAATTTTAATATATTTAAGGTATTGCAAAAATGTCACAACAACATTTCGATTATCGTCGTAATTGTTAAATTGACCTTATAAATACTGAAGAGAAGTTGTAATACCCTTGCTTCACTGTGAATGTCAGTAGAATCAAAAACTAGAAATGACAACCATTGCTACTGAAATCATCCAGGTGTTCAGAAATTTATTGATTGTAGTCGCTATGATTTTAAGGTGGGCAACACTATAACAAACAGTCACAGGGAATAAATTATATAAACTTTACATTTTTTTTCTATTACGGAACATGAGTAGAAGGCACCTTCCATGGACATTTGCAACATGTGTGGGAGGCTTGCAGAATGCAGATTCCCGAGTCATATCGATTCGGAAAGCCGCCGACAAAACTTAGTTCCACAGAGTGCGCATGAAAAACTAAGCTAAAAGTTCTATATGAAACAAATTAGTAGTTTTTGATCATATTTCGTTTATAATCCTACTATTTTTATACAAAATATAGGAAGCAAAAATCATTTTAAAAAAGATTTATTGTTGTATAAAAGGAAACAATCTGCATAATGTAACCGCTGTTTACAATTGCACTAGCCATCAGCAAAAGTTTATTTCCATGTCTAAAATATGACCATCCCCATCAACGACCATCTTGTTTTTCCAAGTTTTAGAAAAATAAAAATTTTCTGAAACAAAGCGTTATACATAAATAAATATTTTCAAATTTTCAATTATTTTTAAGGAAAACCTAAAATTAAACTATATATACCGTTCACGTCGATTGCCCCCAGCTGCAAGTTCATGCTCGAGGGCCGCGATTTTTTCTTCATGGCGCGTGCGCTGAGCTTGCGCACGCCGCTGCTGTTCCTCTAAAGCTAGTACAATCTTTTCCAATCGATGGATCTGTTGCTGCTTGTTTTCCAATGTCGAAAACAGCTCTTGAATTTCATCAGCCTTTGCAGCTATTTGTTTGTTTACCTAAAACATGAGACTAATTTATTTATCTATATGTATTAAAAGATTATTGTTTTATTTTAAGCACATTACAAAAACAGTCCCTGAATATTTAGAATAAAAATTTAACATTAAAAGGTGTTTTAAAGTAATCAATACAATAATATTAAACGTATAACGTAGGCACAACAACGTGTGGTCAGGTCATTGTTGTCTAGTTAAGATTATTTATAACTACTTAAAGCAATAACAATAACCAATTAATGTGTAAAAATACAAATGCTCTCAAAATATTTTACTGTTTGGTATTAATTATCGTAGCTTATTAAACACCTTACCTTTTTACCTTGATTAAAAACTACATAACACATAAATGAACCGCGTGTTATGCTATTTTCTTTTGTTATCTATTATTATTACAGCTATTCTTATGACGCGTAAAAAAAATTGCCACAAAAAATGCCATATCTAAATCGAGAAATAAGTTAATTTATTTGAATTCCGAAATTATTAATTTTGTTAATTGTTGTGTATATGTAGCACCTTTATATAGAAATCGCAATGAAAATATTATAAAAAAAAAATCTCACTTCATCAACAATTTTCATTCGATGCTCAAGGTCTTGCTGTAATTCCGTAAGTTCGCGACTTTGTTCAGTCTCTTTATCCTTAAGCATATCTATCAGTTCCTCGCGTACCTAAATATTGTTAGGTATTTAAAATAACAGCATACAATATTTATATAAAAAAATAATAAAATAAAGAATATATATATATATATATATATATATATATATATATATATATATATATATATATATATAATAATCCAACGAGTTTGAACAGACGAGCAACCTTAATGACCCTTGCCTGGGCACGCGATGTTTTGTCCTGATGTTCAAGTAGCTGATCTTTTTGTATTATAAGTTCTGATAACTCTTCATTACGATGTACCGCATCCAAGAGACTCATCTTCATGTTCATAATCTAATAAATAAGATAGGTACATTTTAACTAATATTGCTCAAGAACGAGTGAGCTTCTATAAATAGAAACACATAGTCAACATGGATCTACAAGAATGTGGATGTTTTTATAATACTACTACCGACATAAGTGAATTACTAATTCGCAAGGTGGTGCAGTACCCATGTGAACAATTGTGAAGTTGATGACATTGATCTTACAGCGCTAATCTATGTCTATGGATGGGTTGGGCTGACCACTTATCCTCAGGCAGCCTATTCGCCAATCCGCCTACTTGTTTATCAAAACTTGACTGCCCAGTTGGTCTAATAGTTATAAGATATAATATGGCAATAGTAGCTAATTCATTTATAGATAAGGCCACAGATCTTAAAGTCCTATGTTCAAACCGCAAATCGGACTGATTGAAACTTATCAGTAACTGCCCGGAGTCTGGAAGTCTGGACTGTGTACAGTTTCCAGCCTCGGGAAACACATAAAGCCTGTCGATCCTGTGTGTAAAGTCTTTCCTACCGTATTAGATTTGCCGTCCTATCGGATTATGAGAGGAATAGAGAGTGTACTTGTGTTTGCGCACAAACTGTGGACCATAATTTGTCCCGCGTAATCGGTTCCTTAACAATAGCTCAATACCCGATATCGATCAATAAAGTAATACAAAAATAGTAATACAAGTACCTCTTCTTGAAGATCTTGGTAGCTGATACCATTTTCCATATCCTGACATTTTGCTGAAGCGCGATTGTGGGCTTGCAAATCGCGGAAATATTGCTCATATTGAATTACTTTTTGTTCACTGAAAAAGCATAAATTTACAAGACTTATTTGCTTAGTCAAATTCATAACAAAGGTTAAGTTGTAGTATAGTTACTTACAAAAGTTTGTTATTTTTCGTTAAGTCCCTTATTTGAATTTGCATTTTACCAATTATATCTTCTTTGTTTAGGAGTTCAGCTGTTAACTTTTGCTGCATACCTAATTTATTCTCAGATTCCTAAAATCAACTATATCGATAAGTATATTTTTGGAAATACCACGATATATACATTTACATTATAAAGTTACTGACAGACTATTTAAATAAGTAACTTCAGCTTTATACAATCTATGCTACTATATAAATCTCTAGAGTCTGTCTGTACACTATTTTTTTTGTCGAATTTCTTCATTAGTATACTTTTTATGACTGACTGAGTTCAATTTTACCAGTTTTGAAATTTTCTGTCTGTTTGTCTGTATGTCCCGCTATAACTCGAGAAGGGCTGAACCGACCTTTATAAAAACATGTGCTTGCGCAAATGATAGACTATCTATATTTACCATAATGGATGTGTTTGTATGTGTGTCATGACTGAGAAACTATTTGACCTATCATAGTGAAAATTTATATGTATATGTATTTTTTCACATGAGAATGTTTGTATGCTATCCCCATTGACGTAACTCGCCACCAGGCGGCGCTGTGACATAAAGACTTCTACATCCTTCAACCGATTGTCATGAAAATGAGTACGTAAAAGTATATTTTCGTGGATAAAGTGATTATTCCATCCGTATAATTCAAAATTAGACTTGATGGCCGTGACATATATCGCTATGTACTTCTATCTTCATCGCCGAGAATGAGACGATTTATAACAGAAATTAAGCACTAATTTTCAGTGATGCTTGCCTGGGTTTGAGCCCGCAATCATCGGTTAAGATACACGCACTCTAACCAGTGGACCATCTCCGCTCTTAAAGTGAAAACGTGAGACAAATAAGCAGTAACTTATTTATATAAATAGAAAGCTGGAGCTACACTCTTTACATTATTTACAATGCCACCGAAAAAACAAAATATCGAAACATTAACAAGAAATAGAATCCAAATCTCTTCTTCGAGAGCTTCTGATACAGTTAGTCGACGTAATGATCAAGTTGCAGATCTGCGAACAAAGACATCTTCATGAAGAGCTACTGAATAACCTGACGAGCGAGTCCACCAACTGGATGACCAACGATTAAAACAGACTAAGTCAATAACTAGAACCAATGTGAATAAATAAGCCTTCAATTACGATAGAGGTTGTGATAACAAGATGAATCCCGATGTTATCTTTGGCTCAATGAATATAGTATGCCCATATTGTCACGCTATGAAGTTTAAAAACACTCATGTATGTGCTGCTCAATTGGTAAAGTTTATCTATCACAAGTTATTGAACCACCACAACCTCTTCTTACCTAAGTATTTTTTCTTCATTTCATAATACAAAATGCATGTATTTAATTAGAGATTTTAAAACTGCTCTAGAATTGGAAACAACAGATGATTTCAAATTAATTATTCAAGCAGAAATAACGCCATTGTATAAGCATGAAAATGCTCACATGGCTCCTGAAGTCGCATCTGTAATTTTGGGTACATAAATTACAAAACGAGATATTGTTATCACTACGCAAGCCAAAACCAAGCAAAAGTCCAAAACATACTGGTCGTGTGACCATTATAACGATTCTCCAATTCCGTATCTGCGAGCAGAAGGTGGATTTCATCTCGAACTGTATCAAACTAATCTTACGACAGGCTCTGTAACTTCGAAGAGACTTAATTGTATGGATTTTTATGCGTATCGTTAAATAAATAAATATAATTAATCAATCTAACCATATTCTGAAGTGTCGTTAACTGCTTCAACAATTCATTGTTGACGTGTATGCTAAGGTCGAGAACGAACGATTAAATTGCGTTCAATACAACCGATTAAAACTTCGAGTCGAAGAGTACAGTAATTTACGAGATACTATATCGACTGATAAATTAGCTGCTGATATTGGATGAAGAGTAATACTTCCATCTTCGTACACTCGAAGTCCAAGACATGTGCACGAACACGCTCAGGATGTTTTGACCTATGTTCGCACGTATGGACAATGTTGGAAATGTAATAACATCGGTATTTAATAGAAGCGGTTAAAAGAGTTAAAACATGTTGGTTTGATGGAAACTTCTACAGACTATAGAAATTTAAATAATAAGGTACAATCAACTTTACATCGAGATTACACCTACGAAACATTCTCATGAACCATATTTGTTTCCGGATTCAATAAAAAGTGATCTTGACAAATAAGTTTATGGGTGTCATGAACAATCTGCAGCCTATCGGGAACATCATCTAAGAAGATGGCGAATATTAAATGAAATAATTTTGAAGTATTTAAGTAGGACTCGCATGTTTCTTGATTTGTTCCTTTTTTATTTGTCATTGTTATTAATGATGAATAATTAATTAGAAACTAAATTTTTAAAAAAATATTTTGCTGCGACTAATGCCCAGCGAAGCGGGTGGGTAAAGCTAGTAAGTATATAATAAAATTAAAGAAATATTTGTTTCTGGTTGATAATCACCGCAATTTTAGTAAATGTCTCCAGAAAGCGGACTTTTTCCGATTTAGACGCTTTAATTTCTTCTTCCGCGCCTCGTAATATGTCCTTTGTAGCTTGAAGTTCAGCCCATAAATCCATTTCTCGTTCTGTTGGTAATTCTACAAAAAAATAAGTTCAATAGTTTATTTTCCTATTTTACAAAAATAAGTGAGTAGCCATCAAACATAATGCCTCGTTCCATACCGGGATTTTGTTTATTTTCGAGTTCAGTAATTTTAGCTTGTAATTCTTCTATGATGTTTTGACTCTCTTGGAGCGAGCTTTCAAGATTCTGTTTTTGTTCCGTTTCTCTTTGTAATAAATTCTTTTCTTCTTCTAGGGCAGTCATAACTTCTTTTAATTTCTTATTTAATTCTTGTACTTCTGTCTTGTGTTGCAAAGCCATTATTTGATTTTCTTCTTTAAGATTATTTACTCTGGTAGATAAATATATACAAGTTTTATTATTATTTTATTTGTGCTCGATAAATTAATGAAAGCAGTTTAGTAATATGTTTGTTATATTAACTTACTCTATTTGTAGAGAATCGCGCTTTTGAGCTAGATGGCTACTGGCTACTTCACCTGTCTTAAGAGATTCTTTTAATTTTCTTGCCCTTGCTTCTAACTGTACTTCTCGTTGTCGGCTCTTAAAAAGATAAGGAAAAATATAGTACAGGTTATAATAAACAATGCTTGTGTACACAATACGTACCGTCTGATATAACGATTAACTTGTTTATTTATTTCAGGCATCAAAGCTCGTATAAAATTCAGTGATATGGCTTCACTTTTTAGGTTTAATGTATAGAATTTTATTGAAATTAGATTAGTAGTTCTCGAGGTACACTATACAGATTATGACAAAAATCTGGACAAATTGTGTACCTGATCTTCTAAAGTTTTAACAGTGCCCGTTAGACTGGCTATACTCGCTTCTGCTTCTCGGAGCTGACGGTCCATTTTTGAGACACGCATACGCGTTTGCCGCAGATGTGACTCTGTCGTTGCTAATTTATCTTTTAGAGCCAATTTTGCAGCCCGCTCTTCTTCTAATTCCCGGCGTGTGTCCTAAACAATAAAAAATGTTACATTATTTAAAAAATATATTTAAACTTATAGTAATGAATTGTGTTTTTATTTAAGTTTCGTATAATATTTGGATTTTTTAATGCTTCCAATACATTTGTATTTCGAATAATGATAATATTTATATATATAGAGTTATAGACACCCTTCGCAAATCTTGGTTATTGATGACCTTATGGAAGTCAGATTTAGTTAGGGATAATGAAATCAAATAGCGATTATTCATTACCTCTAGATCTTTTGCAATTTCAGTATCTGGTTCCCGCAATTCAGTTTTTAGAACTTTGGTATCAAAATCTTGGCGTAATTGTGCCACCTCTCGCACTAATGCTTCGCCAACCGCAACTAAAGTAGATCGCTCTTTACATACTCGCCTGTTAGCAAAAATGGTAACATATCAATATTATTTTCTTTAATTTGTACTCGCATATACTACTATAAGATCACGAATTATATTATATAACAGATTTGAAAGCTAAATTAGTCAAAAGAAAGTATGTAAGTGAAAAAATTTATAGTGAAACATACTTCGTTAGCGAGGTAACTATATCTAAAGCGTCATCTGCTTGTGTTTTGAGATTTCGGAGAGATTCACAAAGTTCGAGCCCCTGAGAGTTATACTGGGCAATTTTATCCAAAGCTTCATTGTCCACAATGTCCTGCGTTAGTGAATAAGGCGTATCTTATTTTGGTAGCAATAAAATTATGAGTAAGAGTACGAAAAACAGCAAATTGACATAAAAAAGTAATATTTGGACTATAATAGCGAAATATAAATGTCTATATTACGTTTCATTTAATGTTCCATAAATTTACATACATCTTTTTCAATTAACTTCTTAATCCAATCTATTAACTCCTGTCGGGCTGAAAATGCTTGAAGGCATAGTTCAGCAAAACATGCTGGAATTTTGACTACTTTCGAATAGACTTCTGCCAGGGTACACTCATCTATAATCAACAAAAAGCTTATTTGTAGTCAATAACAAATGCCCCTATTTTTGATACACAAAAAACTGCTTTGAATAGTACAGTTAAAAAATAAACTTGTATACCAATTGGTAAAGCCGTCGTAAAAAGTTCCACAGCACCATCGGTAGCAGAGGAAGCAGCTGCATCACGACATAGCTGCGACACTTCGTTTGGGGCCCAATCCGCCACATTGAAAACCACTAACTCATTTTGCCCTTCACCACCTGCACTGATACCCTCGCGTAACATTTGTTCTCGCAGATTTTGAAGAATGTCAAAAATTTCTAATACAGCTTGCTTTAAAAAACAAATTTTTAATTAACTGAACACTGTATTTAATACATATAAGTCACGAATTTATTATGTTGTGCTAAAAAATACCTGTTTTAGGTCAAGTTCCTTTTTCATTAGATGAAATTGTTTTTGTTTTGCCAAATAAGACGATTTTAGACAGTCTTCATCTTTTATAGATGTTGGATTATTATGAGAAGTTACTGGTGTTACAGGGCGCTGTGAATTTGTAGACATTGATGGTGTTTTAGGTCGCGTTGTTGGTGTTTGTCGTTTTGGTGTATTAGGCCGGCTGACAGGAGTACTGTGGCGCTGTGTTAAAAGTGCGGGTGTGCCTGACCGACTTGGGCTTTTTGGTGTTTGAGGGCGACTAGAAACACTTTTTGGAGTTTGTGGTCGATCTTGTACTGGTGTCTGTGGACGCTTCCTCTGGTTTTGCTCTGTAAGTATTTAAATATTACGTAGATAAATTTTATACATAGATATTAAATAAATTATATTGATTAGAATAATATTTTAATTGAAAGAAACAAATTTTTTTTTGTTCTTGTTCAATACAAATTTCTACCTGTTTCTGAGACTAATATAGCACCTATTGAATTTTCTCCCTCGTTTTGTGTATCTAATAAACAAAAATATAATTTAACTTCAAGAAATTATTTCCTTTTCATTATTATTATTAAATACTTTAACTCAAACGCTTTAACCAATTCTGACATATAAATCTACGTCCATAAAGCCCAAAAAAGTCTTACACTTAAAATTTAAAAAAATTAAACAGAAAGAAAATAATACATTCATAACATACCAAAAGAGTCCAAGCTGGTATAATGTAAATCTTCAGTATTTTCATCTCTTGCATGTTGCGTGTGATTCTGGTCTACATCTATTTCCTCCTCTGTTATATTGACTGGCTCCACTTCTTGTTTTACGGGCATCTCCTAAAAGATTTAATACGTTTTATTAATAATATTCTCAAAATATAAATGTAATGATCGCCCTTAATTTAACACTTACATCAAAATCCGAAACGGCAAGTTGAGCATCACTGTCCCAATTTCTATTAATCTAAAAATATATTGATATAAATGAGTAATTTTAAATAAAATTAATTAAATAACAATTAATTTTGTAATGTGCGTACTTTCATTTCTGTTTTGGAATCAGATCTTGGGCAGTTACGTGTAATAGCAGTTCGAATCTGTAATATTATCATTAATGAAGTAGAAGAATTATTTCAATTTTTCCTTACGCATGCTATGCGTAAGCGATCCCGTGGAGTCCGCTGAATGACGGAGAGGGTACCGATGGTTTTTTAGTGGGTAAATCCGGTGTGCTTGGGCGCACTCGGCGTCCAGGGCTCAGGAGAGTCTCACTTTCCATCACTTGGGGGAAGCGCGTAAAGCATTTTTCCAGCGATAAAAAAAAATATTTAAATTTTTATTACAATAAAATTAATGCAATAAGTCGTCATATGAGTATGATTGTATAAACGTCTACAAAGCTAAAATATCCATTTGGATAGAATAGCTCAAGTTTTTGTAAAATATTGTGCTAATTTAGGATTAATTTAATGCTGCAAAATTAAATTTTATGCTCCAATAACTTGGCCAAAATGAGTAAGGAAGTTAAATTTAATGATTTCTTAAATGGTAATCATAAAAGGATAACACTAATTGAACACAATTATTTATAAATACCATTAGGAAAGGTATTAAAAGACGCGATTGCGTCTACCTCCCCTAATTGTAGGTTTTATATAAGTGGTTTAGAAGAAGAAGAGGGGGTAAATCCTTACATGATTGAAGAAAGCCCTAAATGAGACGAGTATACTTCTTGTTGTTTATAATATTTTAACACATATTGTACTTTCTTTGATATATACACATAAGTAGTATGTATAGTATTGACCTTCGAAGAGCTCGGAGAGGGTGGAGATCGCATAGGCGATTGACGCTGTGTGGGCAGAGCAAGGTTACGATTCATGGCGTTGCGAGCAGCTCGTGCCGCAGAAGCGGCTGTCGGTCGCGGCGCCAGGCGCGGGCTTAAAGCATCTGTCCCGAATGAATAAATCATAAGTGGATTAGACACGGTACCTGTGTACACCTGCCAATATTTTTCAAAATCAAAAGATTTTTATTTGTACTTTATTTAGGTTTAGTAATTGATTATTATTTAAGTTTCATAATAATAAAATTAAGATGTTACCAGTAGGTATGCCTAAAAGCATAGAAAAGACTATTTACATTAAACTTAGAATGGGCATACCTTCTGCTCATCTGTTTTTCTAGATTATTGACAAGTCAACGTTTATGTATTGCATTTTTTGTATTTTTTATAGAAGTGGGGAACGTTATCTCGTAAGGAATAAAGTAGAACATACGTGGTTTATCTTTCTGTGGTTTTGTAGTCGTCATTATACACATTCACTGAAAAATTAGCAATAAAATGAATAAAAATGTATTTATTTGAAAACGTATGCAATTTTGATATATAACGTTAAATGTCTAATTAGTATTCCATTTTTGAAAAATGACAAATAGTATAACTTTTTAAATCAAATAGTTTCATTAATTACTATTTCTTCTCAGTGAGTTTCTCAATTCATTTTGGTTTTACTTAACGATTGCGATTTTACAGGAGGGAAACTTAGATTCTCCAAACTAAAACTTTGTAATAGAACATCAATTACAAATTCATTTTAAGCTTGTTCTGCCATCAAAAATGGTCTTTATCTTTCGGATCCATCCATTCGATTAATAAATTGAATTAGTCCCAAATTGGAAAACATCACATACTTTACTTTTTACATTTCGAATCAAGTAGATCGATCCGAAATGTAAAAAAAAGATCGTCGCAGATCTCTTGGTACGATTTGGTTGCAATAAAAAAGTTTACATCTCATTTTTTTAATAATCAGAGGATAATCTCCATTAATTTATCAAGAAATACGATATAAGATCGTGTCAACTTACATGCTAATCAGTCAAATAGCGGCGAGGCTTATTTTATTAATCTTAAACAAATATGTGGATCTATTTACAGAAGAAGGTGTGCTCTTGTTAGTAAAAATATCTAAAATCAATACCAAATCCATTTTATATATGTTTATCAGATATATATAGGTATTGTAGTTCTGTACGTAGTCTATGCTTGCTCGTCCACAGCATATTATTTTTCGCAGTAAATTTACATACTCTTTGATCATCTTCAACATGTAAAGAAAAATAAACTATTAGACAAAGTTGTCTTTGTATTTTTCTTTATTAGAATTGTCAAAACTCTCTTTTAGTTTGGCTCACTTAAATGTATTTTGTGATAAAATTTTGAGTAACAAAAGGCTACAGAAATAAGAATATTCTTATGACATAATAAATGTGATGTAATATGTTGCTGGCAATGTCTGGAGATCCGAAAACACATGGTTTGTTGTTCACTATATTTGCTATTATTATAACAAATAAGTCTGAAAGGTTGTATTGATACATTGTGCTGAAATTGTAGATTCGGCTATACCGCAATGTCTTCATACTTATGCATAAAGCCACCAAGTTTTAACATCAAACATTTTTTCTATGAACTCGACTCAGATAAGTTGGATCTTACTGAATCAAATTAAAAAGCGTTATACAATATTCGTTTTTTTTATTGTCAGAATCAGATGCAATAGTTTGTCACACCAAATGCCGCATTCCACAGCGTTTATCATCCGCACGTCAACGATCTGGAAAAAGTAACTCAAACGAAGTGGTATGTCATAAACGACAAAAAAATATTGTAATAGTAATACATAGTGACAATATATTGTGAAAATGTTTTCATATTTTTTTTAGAAAAACGATGGTTCAAAAGGAAGGTCGTATTTGGGTGAGGTTAGTCTAGTCTATTCCTTTAAGATTTTTTCTTTATTTTGTCATGTTTGAAAGTCCAGAGTAATTAATTTTATAATAATAATAAAAATAGGTTCGTCCAAAATCTGCAAATCGTGTCAGTGACGGATTGGGCGATTCACGATCATCTCGACTTGAGCGGGAAAAGCATTATCCTACTCACAAGGTAAAAATTATAATATTTATTTTAAAGATAATAAGAATTTTATAGAAATTGAAGTATTCTTACCACCTTTTTTATTGGAAGTGAATGTGTTTTTACCGTCGCGTCGATCAAATGATATTCGACAAATATACGAGTAATTTACTAGTATATGAGCGATCGTCTCAAAAAGAACATTGACGTCGCCAATGTTTAAGCAAACTTTTTCATTTACAATTATCGTATCATATTATTTTTATTATAGTTTTTGGTGTACTATATGTATGTTAAGGAGATCGCTACCAAAAATATTTATCTACTACTTCTAATTTTACAACTCTTCTTAAACAAGTATAAGCATACTCTTATACGAAAAATGTATGTATGTTATGAATATTTATATATATAGTTTAAATTTTTATATATGGTACTTACTGTAACTTACAACTATTAGTCAACAATATGTATATTAGACAGAGACCCTGTATACGTTTTAACAGTTATACATGACGAATCAAATTGAAATATTAACAATTTTTCATAGAAAACAAGGTGAAACTGTGTTGTGTACTTGACGTACAATAGTTTATAATTGCCATGCAATTCTTTTGTATTAATATAATGGTAAAGGTCTTTTAAAAAGTCATCGTTAAACGTAAATAATGTTACTAATAAAATATGCTTTGTATATACAAAATAATACATTAAAAAGTAATTTTATAAAGCTCTTATTTAAAAAAATAAATACGTATCAAATTGCGAACCTCCGCATTTTATTATTGTTGCTTAAAATAAAGCATACGACTCGAATCTGACGAGGCTTTGTTTTCGTTCGGTAGAAAATTAATGTGTCTTAAAGAATACGCAGTGCTTACATGATAATTGCAATTGAAATATAATATGTTAGAGTAAAATTAAATCATCTAAGCTATACATAGCCAATAATCGATAAAAATAAAATAGTTCTTTAGAAATTTATGTTTTTTTTAATTTAAAAGTGTAAGCAAGTTAAGTAATTATAGGTTGTATTAAATTTACGATTGTTTTAGAATCCGGTACCATTGAATAAAAAAGCTCCGAATGAGAAATTGCACGGCGCGTCTACTAACAAAGTTGGGAAGCATGTTATTACCGTGCCATTCAAACAGGTATGCACAAAAAAATAATGTAAAAGTTGAATCTTTAGTAAAATATTATTTTTCTACATTGCTTTTTTAATGGGACTTATTATATTAACGCACCGTGGGCTCATATATATTTATAGCTCTTGCTATGATGTTGAAATAAAAAAACGTATTAAGTATAGGCTACATACATATGAAAATCTTGAACGAACAAAAAATTACATCAAGTATTGTATCACAGCACAAAAATATTTATAACATAGATAGTTTCCAATATCATACAAAATACTTTTTAGGGATGACTTTAAACGGCCATGTTAGGTTTCTCGTATTTCATTTACTAGCTGCAGTACTTACGCTGTTTAAGCCGCTTTTAACACTGGTAATGGCTGTTTGTTCTTTTCTAAACTCTTGAAAGAGTGTATGCAAAATTTTTTGACGGTCTGAGGATTAGTATAGACGCCACAGAGTAACATTTACATCATTTTTTAGTATTAATGTATTGTTATAATTTATATTTCTTTTACAGAGAGCCATTTCAAAATCGAACAACCAAAACAAACTGATAAATCTCCCCGATCAGGTAAAAAATCAAGGGAAATCCGTACTCGTTAATAATTGTACCAGATATTGAATAAATCTCCTAAAAAATATCCATCCGAAACGTTCATTCCCAGTTCGCGATTAACTCGTTATATTTGTTTGTGTACTTTATTATATCTGTCTTATCCTAAATAACTACAAAAAATGCCCATAAAGGGATATATAAAATACAGTACAAATGATGCGACAAGCTGTACTAAAATAAAACGTATTTTTCGTAGTATGTTTGTTTGTGTAGTTCTTAATGATTAAATGAATGGCTTAGCAATAGAGTGGAGGGACTAAACTGGTGTGTCTAACAGGATGAAATTTGTCCGCACACAAAGGATGAAGTTAAAAAAAAACTCATCCCCTTCTTAGGTATCAAGAATTAATGAGATGAATTTTATATGCAAATTCAAAAATATTATGAGTTATTTTGAGAAGGAAATTAAGGATGAAAGTATAGTGTCAAGTTTGTTTTAGTTATAAATATGGATATCGGTGTTTAGTCTTTTGTTTATGAGTTAAAGTTAAAGGTAATAAATATCATACTATCATACTTTCTACTGTTTCTGAATAATGTTTCCGTTAGACAACTCACTATATCATATTTATTATGATATTATTTTATTAAAATAACACAGGAAACTATAAAGAAATACGAAGATTTAGAAATAAAACAAGATTTTTCCGATAGAAGCCCCTTGAGCAATGACATCCAAGAAGTTTTCGTGGTATACAACGAAGGGGGTAAAAGTATTAAACATATTTGCAGTCTTATATCGTTATATCGAATTAATTTAGTCTGTTGTTTAACCAATCGCAGTGTTTATTTTCATGGGACACTAAGAAACAAGATATATTACATATTAAAGCAAACTCATGTGTAAGATGTATAGCACGACAAAATTTAGATATAGCATTGGCAAATTCAATAAAAACGATTACTGCCGATTTATACAACCAATAGAAATAGCTCCATATCGCGCAATTCGACGCTATTCGTCACTATAGATTCCCGCGTCAGTTCAAACCGAGAAAGCAAGTGCATGTAAATCGACGTGTCAAATTGACGAAAATATTTGGTCATGTGATATTACAAGTTATCTTTACATTTACGTAAAGATCATTCACGCAAGTAATAAATATTGATAATTTGTGACAGCGTACTTAATTTGGGTATGATCGGTTTTTGCCCATGCTACGTTTAAGTTGTATACCTACTTTTCATACTATACCTACTTTCTATCATTGACATAATCTCGGCTACTGAAATTACTTTGAGTATCAATAATCAACCAATAATCAACTATTAAGAAAAGCCGTTTCGTTTACCACTAAATTTGATTATAATTTTTTAGATTCTGTCACTTCGAAAAATGATAAAGTAATAAAACTTACAAATACACAATTCGAAGGAATGAAAAATGAATTGAATGATCGAAAGGTAAGAAACTACATCAGTGATCTGTTCAATCACTAAAAAGTAACAATTTTATAAATGTAGATTTTTATTATATATTTAATGTTTATACATACATTTTTAGAAAATATCCATGCAAAGAGTAAGTAAATACATACATACATATATATATTGTTTAAAAATTTCGATGTTTATACTAACTTTTTTCTTAATTTTTATTCATTATTTAAAAAAAACACAATACTGCCTTTTGAGTCTTTTTGCAAGTTATTCTCTAAAAGTTTAACAATCAATCATTTTGATCAATTAGAATATACAGCTCTCATACGTCATCCCAGCAGGAGTTTGAACACATCGAAAATTAAAAAATAAACCGTCTCGCCGATTGTAAATATTCTGCGTATCGTATCGAAAATGTAATCAGAATTTTTGAAGATCATCTAACTGTTTTAACATATACATATTACTTCTAACTTTATTAACTTATTATTTTCAAGTAAAGTTTTTGTATTAACAACTTCTTCGCATGATATAGCTTGCATATTCATTATTAATACAAATTTAAAAGTATCAACAAATGCCGTTACATTTCTATGTGTTCGGTGACACTTGTTCACAAAATTCTGTGATATTTTTTTCTAACCCATAAATGTTGTGTAAATGCTGTTAGTTGGCGGATGATCATATGGGCCATCTGAAGGTAAGTGGTCACCACCGCTCATATACAATGGCGCTGTAAGAAAATTTAACCATTCCTATCATCGCCAATGCGCCATAGGAACAAAATGTTATGTCCCTTGTGCCTGTAGTACACAACAACACGACATCACAAATTTTGCAATAATAGATGTCGTCGCGGATTGGTTCGTGTATAAGAGCTGGTCATCAGGTGTTAGGTATATAATGCCTTAATGTTGTCTTAGATTTTCGCGATTATTACACATTGAAATAAAACTAGTTTTAACGGATTTAAATCGCGTATATTAATTATTTTTATCATCCCGACGTTTCGAACACAGCGTTCGTGGTCACGGGTAGACTAATAATATACGCGACTTAAATCCGTTAAAACTAGTTCTATTTCAATATATAATGCCTTTTTCCTTTCTTGGGGTTCGCTTTCTTCATAACAAATTTCATAAAATTCGCTTCAGTAATGGATGGACAGACAAATAGATCAATAAGCAGTAACTTTCATCAGCATTTATAACATTAGTATAGATCAAAATTCTTGCCAAAATAATGTTTTCATATTATTAATAATAAAACCGCTGTCCTTTGAGGAAGAGGATGTTTGTTCAAATATACGTATATATAAGTAATTTAACTGCCGTAGAATACTATAGTGGAACTTTACTCGTCGTTACGGAGCACTAAGGAGAAGTTGTCAGCATTGGGTCAAAGCGCAAATTTACCGTCTACGAGTGACTTACACGTAACTAATGAAACCAGCGTGTCTGAACCGAGTCACCTGTTAAAGATGTGGACTGAGACAAAATGTCAAAAAATTGGTAAATACATGATGTTTTAAAATAACTAAAATCCTTGCACTAACATGCTAGTTCTGATACAATAACTATAAATATAATTTACAAATTGTCACTGGTGGCATCACTCGCCTTTTCTGGATTTGGTTGTCAAGTGTTAGGCAAAAAAGTAGCCTATGCGCTTCCTTGGAGTTTAAATTGGCTTCATACCCAATTTCATCATAATCGGTTCAGCGGTTTGGTCGTCAAAGAGCGATAGACAGAGAGAGAGAGAGAATTACTTTTACATTTATAAATTTACTACTATAGATAACAAATTGGTATTTCATGACAAATTGTAAATTATTTTAAATAGAAATATTCACCTACAATTATTCTGTGATTTTTTAAGAATATTACAATTAATTTTAAGTAGTAAATTATTTTCAATATCACAGAAGTTAAAGAAGATACTAAGAACACCGTGACAATTGATATGAAGAGGTTACGCGATATTCCTGCGAAGTTAGTGGCTACATGCGAACACGCTTTGGATGCCAGAAAAAATGTTATAGAATGGCTCGAAAATTTAAAAAATTGTGACAAGGTACTCAGTGTAATATTTTATCCATAAACATATTATTTTTTTTCGCTAATGTCATTAAAAGTTCTTTATATTAAACTTAAACAACGTCCTAAAATCCAACCTATCCTTTCATTCAAAAGATGTAATTCATATTTTATATAAAAAAAATGCAATAAATTCCAACATTCATTGTTGAAGTTATTACGTATGTTCGTATTTCGGACAGTTTAAGTCATTACTAATATATTTTTAAATTAAGTTTTTAATCAATATGTTCGGCAAATGGTCAAAGAAATAGGTTATCTAAAAATAATCTATGCGAAAACATCAGGAGCTTATTTTAAGTGAAAATGCAAATTACTTTTTTTTTTTTAAATTAAAAGCGTTTAAATCCTTTTTTTTCTAATTTTAAGAAATAAAATAATTCTCACTTTTCATTCTTATTAAGAACAAAATAATAATAGTTGATTAGACATAAATAAATATCTCTAAGCGCTTATCATTTCAGGGCTGTCCAAAGAGTACTCTTGGGAAAAAGATAAATGAGTTCATTGCAGAAAACGAAATGTTAAGTAGTTCATTGAAAAATCAAGAGAATGAATTTCTCAAGGAAATTAGTGAGATCATAAGGTATGCATAACTTGCTCATTTATAAAATGACGTATCATTCTTTTATAGCTTCAGATTTTATACTTTATTTTATTATTTGCAGAACTTGTTGGAATGAGGCAATATCCGTACAGCTACGCAACGAAGGCTTGATTTATGAATTGTCAGAGTTAAATGCCTTGAATGCTAATCTTAAAAAACAAATAACCAATTTCGAGCATCAGAAAACACACATAAACAAAGCAAAAATTGAGGTACTTATATCAGTCAGATCCTATGTAAATAGAGCTTACTTTGTTATTATGAATATTATTATGATTATCTTATCTGAGAACTAATTAAGATATATAAAAAAATACATATTTCAGAAATATGTAATGTAAAAGTCAATTGATGTTAAGCATGTAAACCTGTATAGGATGTTGAAACACAAGTTATTAGAACTAAATAAACCCTGCATGTTGCATTCATACGAATTGTTTGCTTAATCCATATGTACGATTTAGTTTTAAGTATTGGTGCAATAAAGTATAAATAAATATTGAGCCGAGATGGCCCAGTGATTAGACCGCGTGCATCTTAACCGATGATTGCGGGTTGAAATCCAGGCAAGCGCCGCTGATTCATGAGCTTAATTTGTCTTTATAATTCATCTCGTGCTCAGCGGTGAAGGAAAACATCGTGAGGAAACCTGCATGTGACAAATTTCATAAAAAAAAAATTCTGCCTCATGTGTATTCCACCAACCCGCATTGGAACAGCGTGGTGAAACATGTTTCAAACCTTTTCCTCAAAGGGAGAGGAGGCCTTTTGCCCAGCAGTGGGAATTTACAGGCTGTTGTTGTTGTTGTTGACTTTTTATTATATGATTTATTTTATTTTTTATTTTATGATAGGGCTTAGAAGCAGAACTGAAACAGGAAAAAATGAAGAGAATGACCATGAAAGACAGGTTGTCTCGCGCGGAGGGACAAATTAAGATCGGCGAAGAACGAGCGACTCTTCTCGAATCCGCTCTGAATGAAGCGCAAGCCCAAACTCGAACGTTAGAACGCACGAAACAACAGCTGCATGAAAAGGTACATTTTATCCTTGTATAATAAAGCTGAGTATTATATCAGCTGCAGTGGCGTAGTTAGGTGAGGAAGATGCATAGAAAAAGAATCGGGCCCTCACCCCACTCTTTCCCCATCCCTTTTTAACTAATAATTACCCTTTAAAATTATATATACCAAATAAGAAATCTTGTGAGCACGGTCGTGATTTTCTAGCTTCAGAAGCTTAAGGTTTAGTTTAGAGGACCCCACATGGCCCAACAATAACTACGCCACTGATCAGCTGATTGACTAACCGTCAAATCAAAGGGAGAAAAGGTTACTAGAAGGAAACTTAAGCTATAGCGGTTTATTCTTACGAATGCAGACATAAAAATGATCAAATGTACCGATGCATAAGAATTATTACAAAATGTTATTTCTACACAAATAATTTACTAATCATAATAATAACTCTTTATTTTTCGACGACCTCCGTGGTCGAGTGGTGTGTACACCGGTTTTCATGGGTACGCCACTTTGAGGTCCCGGGTTCGATTCCCGGCCGATTCGATGTAGTAGATTAGTTTTCTATGTTGTCTTGGGTCTGAGTGTTTGTGGTACCGTCGTTACTGCTGATTTCCCTAACACAAGTGCTTCAGCGACTTACATTGGGATCAGAGTAATGTATGTGATGTTGTCTCATATTTATTTATTTATTTATTTATTATAACTCTTTATTTTGCAAATAATGAAAACATTATAGTAACAGACCTGTGTTATAGAATTAAACTTTGTGTTTTACGCAAGGTAATAGGGACGGCTTATGAGCTATTTCTTCAAGAAAACTGCTTTTTCATGGCAAAATAACTGCAAAACTGCTCTACTTTGACAAAAATAAAACTTATATCATTTAATATTATAAATTATTCTATTGCAATTAATTGAACATCGGTAAAATATTAAGTATATTAAAAATAGTTTTTGTAAATTGCTATGCTACATATTATTATTATTTAATATTTAGAATCAACAGTTACAAGAAGAGTTTAACTCCGAATTGGAAAAGTTAAAAGTATCTATGAAACAAAATACGATTCATTTAGAAGAAATTGCTCTCGCTAAAGAAAAGTTGCAAGAGGAGTAAGTATAATTTCTTTTATATCCATGTTTTAAAAAATATTAGGTATAACTTACTTTTTATTTAGAAGCACGTTATATATAGGTATACATACATAAAATATTAAAATTGTCTATGCCTAAATCTAATTGTCTTTGATTAGTTTTGTACAAAATATCGTATTTTTCAATATTGTCTATCAGAAAAGAAGAACTGAAAGCCAAACTTGAAGAATTATCTAAGCATTATGAAGAATCCATGTCAAATATGAAACAGGAAATAAATAAAAATATCATTAATCTGATTGACGTTGAAAAAAAATACAACGATGAAATTGAAATCAAAAAGAATTTGCAAACAACAATTGAATCTCAATGCGCCCATTTAGTCGAATCGGAATTACGTAATAAAGAAATGTTGCAAAAGTTGCAAGAAAAAGAGTCCGCATTGGGTAAGAATACAATTTGCTTTTATATAATATCTAATATTATAAACATTTTCTACTAAAACTACTGCAAATACAGATGGTTTAAAAAAAATACACTAAAAATTTTTTTATATGTTATTAATTTTTTTTTAACTTAAGTACTAAAGGCTTAAAATAAAACGTCCTTAGTAGTGAAATACATACCTATATTACATTGGACATTTGGGCAAGAATAGGATTACTGTCGTAGTACGTCTCTAGAAGTTTTAACAAAATCACCATATTTTTGAAAAACACTAATCACAATAATTCACTAAACACTGAGAATTAAAACACTGAGCAATTCCAAATCAATGTGGCGGTCAACAGTACTGACAACACACTTACCACTAACGACAAGGTCTAGAATATTACGAAAACGAAACAAATGTATACATAGGTTTTTGGATGTACCTACTTAAAATAATTGTAACTTTTAGGTGAACTAGTCATTTATAAAAGTAAATTCGAAGAAGTCCAAAAGGCATTGGATGAAACAACAGTTGAAATGGAGAAATGTAAAAAACACATGGCAGAATATATGGACACCATTCACAAACTAGAGGTCGAATACTAATTAATATTTGAACTATAATTTAAAATTTCACTTTACTATATATTTCTGTTTACATTTTACAGCAAAATTTGAATAAGTCCTATGAAGTAGAAAACAGATTAAATGAAGACATTCATAAAAAAACGGAGTACATAAAAGAATTGGAAATCAAGAAACAACTTTTGATTGAACAATCACATGAAAAGTATAATTCTATATTGATATACGTATTTTGCAAACATTTTTAATTAATTACATTAAATAATATAATATTACTTCTGTTTTACAGTGAATCCAAAATGGAAATGTATGAAGATCAATTACTTTCATTAAAAAAACACATAACAAAGTTAAAAGAACATTTTGGCGAATTCGAAAACCTAAACAATCTTCAAGAAATGGTAATACATAAATATTGATTACGTTTTATAAAAAAATGTCTTAAATTTAGCGTTAAAAACTAAAAAGCTTTCTATTTTTAACTTCGTATAAAATTCGGCTCGACTTCATCAAAAATCGCAACTAAGAATATTAGAATGTCAAGAGTCTTCATAGTCCTTTAAAGTTTACTGTCTCCTGAGTCGCGATATCTAAATTAAAAGACTCCGGACAAATACATATAAATTAAATCAATCACAAAATTTTAACGTGTTTGTGCATCGGAAAATGCAATGAAATGAAAACAAAACCGATTAGTGCCGATTTACACAACCAATAGAAATAGCTCCTTATCGCGCCATTCGACGCTATTCGTCGCTATAGATTCTCGCGTCAGTTGAACCCGAGAAAGCAAGTTCATTTAAATCGACGTGTCAAATTGACGAATATATTAGGTCATGTGATATTACAAGTTATTACGTTTGTCTAACGATCATATTCACATGAGAAATAAATATTGATAATTTGGGATAGCGTACTCAATTCGGATGTGATCGGTTTTACGAATTTTGCATCTCAGTTGTGTACGTAATATACCTTTCTATGGCATCAGCCTAAATGGATGAACCGCTTAATAAGAAAGTCTGTTTGAATATCATTAGATTTTGTTATCATGTTTACTTGTACGATTATGATACGTTTATTTGTACAAATAAACATAATTATGGATAATTATATGTTTTGCAATACAATTATAGGTTACTCTATAGGTTACTCACTAAACCACAGCTTTCGCATACGGTCTATGCGTAAGCTTATGCGTTTTAAGCGGAATAGTATAATTTATTATATTTGTATTTATATCCTTAATTATACTTTGATCCTCCAAATGCTTAAGTTTTATTATTTAAAGTCTTGGTACTCAAGTCTTTTAAGGCTATTTAAATTCGAAATCAGCAGCAGCCCATATTCGTCGCCTCTCCAAATGCACGCCACTGTGATCTTTTTTCGGCTACCCGCATCTAGCTCCTGCCAGCCGTTTTGCACAAATCGTCACTCCACTGTACCTGAGGACGCCCTACACTATGTTTGCCGAGACGCGTTCTCCACTCTAGAACACGTTTTCCCGAACGGTTATCGGTTGTACGATCAATATGGCTGGTCCACTGCCACTTCAGCTTTCTAATCCGGTGGGCTATGTCGATGACTTTGATTCTCTTACTGATCGCCTCCTTTCTGATGCGATCCCTCAGAAAAACTCCGAGCATAACCCTTCCCATAGCATGCTGAGCAACTTTAAACTGGTGGACCAGCCTTGCCGTGAGTGTCCAAGTTTCGGCTCCGTATGTTATGAAGGGTAGGACGCACTGGTAAAGACTTTCGCCTTAAGGCACTGCGGGATTGACGATGTAAAGATTAGACGTAACTTCTCAAACGCTGCCCAACTCAGCTGAATTTTTGCTGATTTTGTATTTGGGCGGATATTGTAGCAGCTTCGTATAGACACCTCATCACTTAGATGTATCGCCAATCAACTTGGCCACGCTGCCGGGAAAGCCCAGATTTCAACCGAGTTAAAGACCTTCTCATAGTCCACGAATGCTAGACATATAAGGCGATTATACTCCTGGGACTTCTGTATAATCTGCCGCACTGTGTGGATGTGGTCTATGGTGTCGTATCCGTTCCGAAACCGGCCGGTTCCGGCGATTGTAACTTTCGAATATTCGCGCTGGACGGTTCGTGATCACTCTTAAAAACAGCTCGTAGACATGGCTCAGTAGGAATTTGGGACGATAGTTCTTCAACAGGGCATTGTCTCCTTTTTTGAAAAACAGGACTGTGTGGTCATAGAAGAGAGGAGGAAGAGTTACACAGAGTGAAGCGGACAAAATTAAAAAGCTTCTAGCCCTTAGTACCGGTTTACCTCCTGCTTTATAACTTTGTAGTAATTCAGTCCTCTCCAGGGGCTTTGCCATTTATAAGCTGTTTGAGAGCAATTACTTAAATTATTTGTGTTATGTTTTAGATAAACAAAGAAAATGCTACACTAAATGATACGAAACGCCAAAATAATGAACTGCTTCAAGAAATAGAAAATAAAAAAGGTATTTTGAACCAATTAACCGATTCAATAGATGAAAAAGACGACCTAATTAAGGAAAAAGAAAACTTATTGCAAAAACTTTCTGAAAAACAAGGCGAACAAGAAGATCTTTTAAAATTAAATAGACAGATTTTTGAAAAGAACGCCGAAATCGAAGCTCTTTTGAGTAGTTTGGAATCCAGGAAGGAACAAATAGATCAATTAGAAAAAATTGTTCTTACTTTAGAAGACCGAAACCGCAAGGCCTGTATTCAAAAGCGAAGAGATCACGATAAAATTTGCGCACTTGAAAAAAGGGTTTTTGAATACGAATATTGTGTAAGGCATAAAATCAAAAATGTTCCATCTAACGATCTGGATAATATTATTAAAATACTCGAAGATGAATTAGGAGGTCAACTTACACCAACAATTGAATCGCCAATAATTAACACAGATCATAATTATTTCAATAATATCAATCATAATGAAAATATTATAGCTGACCGTGGCGAATATAAAGATTACGATAAAAAACAATCTTTCACACAAATAGAAAAAGATAAGGCAGCAACAAAACATGTGAGGGTAACCTGCGAACAAAAAAACATCAATTCTAATAATAATGATGGTAAACAGAATGCCGAATATCTTGCGCGGAAACATGCCAAAACCAATATCGATGCTCAGAAATGGACAGCAAGTACCGATAGCAAAAGCACTTTTATTCCTGTGTCGCATTTCAATAATGACACATTTTTATGCGTCAAAGAGAAAAGACCACTTATGCTTTCGAAAGAGAAATTAAGAAAATTACATTATATTGAAATGAATCAGGCTCGTGACCAAAAAATATATAAAATGTTTAAAAATTCTAGTCACCAACTATAGTAAATATATTTTGTACTTTTTAAAATTGTTCGTGATTTACATTATCTGTTTATTTAAAATAGTTTTACATTGTTTTTAATAAAACATTTTGCGAGTTTAAATTTTTTTATTCCCTCTATTTTACAATCAGTAGAAAAAGAAGTTGGTTTCTGAAAAGAAAAAGAATACATTATTGAAAATGTAGAGAAACTCCACTTTTTGTTAAAATAACAGGCATTTCAACAAGAAGAACTAGGAAGACATGTTTTTTTGTGGTTGATTGTTTGTCTTTAAGATGAAAAATGAAAACGTTCCTTCGAGGATTTAGGAAAATCTATTAGTATACCTGTACCAACAAGTTCATTACAGCTTTTTGAGATACCACGACGGATTCTATTAAGTTATAGTTTGCAATGAATCTGGTCCTACCAAAATCATAATTTTTTAAATTTGACTTATCAATATTTTATCGCAATGATGTAAATTATTAAAAACATGTCTGTATGTACAAATGTGATTTTAAATTCCAATATAATTGTTACTTAAATATTCAATTCATTGGCTTATAATTTATCGGTTTTCGATATATTGATTGCTAGTTCAGAAAAAAAAATTAGAATGATAATATCAATAAATAAATAAATAATTTATAAAAAAAATTAACCTACATTAAAAGAAACAGCCAGTGAACTCAAAATAAAAATGTATATCTATGAAACTACTAGACCAACTTTAATAAAATTCACAATGATCTCTAAGTTCAAGTGTACCTAACTTAAATTAAAAATGATGATCTCAATACGATTTTTACTTTTCGGGAAATTCGTGGACAAACATACCGTTACGAAATTAAGCACACGTGCTTGGAAGCTTAAATGGATCTTGGTATTCAAATATAATTAAATTGAAAAATATTTCATGCATACATGTCGAACTGATAACCAAATCTTTTTAAAAGTCAGATAAAACAGAAGCAACTAAAAAAACGTAATCAAATATTAAAAAATATCAAACTTTGATTTTGTGTAACTTTATCGGTTGATAAAGAATTTCGCATGCGAAGTATCTCTCTCTCGAGCACGGCCTTGTGTCGCTCAAGTTGGGTCCGAACTCTCCCTTCCTTTTCCAGTTGAAGACTTTGGGCCAATACTGCACTCTCCAGCCGAAGGACACGAGCACGTTCAGCTCGAAGGGCCGACCAAGTATCTGCCGAGCAGGCGCACAGCGACGACAACGACCTGGAAACCTTCAAAAAAATGGAACTGTTTTAAGTATATTGTTTAATGTATATACTGCAAAGGCAACAAATTCCACGAAAAGGAATCACAGTTTTTCAAGTTCAATCACGAATGCTATTTTGCACGACAATGGGTATATTTTATGTTAAGCGGTATAAAATTTGTTCTTAATTAGGTTAGGGAATAGTATCTTGAAAATCCTTTCAAATGTATGAAAGTAATAACAAAACATCAAAAATGAAATATTGAACTCTTTTAAAAATGGCAGGCAATTTTTAGTTTATATTATACTTTCAAAAGAAACATTTTCTTTTTAAATAGTTTGGATCAGTTAGTCGTTTAAGATCCGTAATATACTTATTTATTACATACATGGGTATCAAACTCATTGAAACATTATTTATTATAATTTATTTATTTATATTTAAATTCAAGTAGAAAAGGGTCAAAACGAAAAAAATCAAACATAATTACTTACGTAGTATTAGTACTGAGTATATATCTGATTCACATATCCGGTACAAAATAAGCGGTTAAACGGATAACATTATTTAAATACTGATTTATACCTCAATATGGAAACATTCATCGGTAGATGGAGGATCGGTCTGACCATTGAGGAATGCGGCTAGTTCCCGACGCACTCGAGTCATGCGCGCGAAAAGTTCTGCTGCGCGCTCATGCCGCTCTAACATAAGCCCACGGGAAGCAGCTGCCGACATTAAAGCCGAACGTTCTCGAGTCAGGGTTTCTACTTGCATATGCATTTCCAATAACTGATAAACAAACGTCAGACAATAGATAAGGTCACACAATTTTTTTTGAACGAATCCTTGCTATGAAATAGAGCTTTAATCCCCAATTTAAATAAGAAACGTTAGCCTTATTAATACTAAATAATGATATTCAATTGATTCGAATACAAAAAGATGTCTCGGAGACCACCTAGTATCGGATACACTTTTTTGCATTTGGAACAATACTCATACTTTGGACTTACTATTTAGTCTACTCAATCCGCAAAATAAAAATTATCGAGATCATTTGTTAAGAAATTTTGTATAGCATATATGGTTTAGCCGTCATGGCCACAAATTTCCAGGCGGATATTACTTATAATATAGAAGAGAGATGAAAAAATCAAACTGATATAAACCTCAGTCTGTAAGTCTTGGTACGGGATTTCCTTAGTATAACAGTCATAATTTCTCAATCTCATAACTTCTAAACGAAGCGACGCCATTTGATTTTCGTAACTGGTCATGCTTTGCTCCCTGCAAATTTAAATAAATTATCTGAAATATTTATTTCAATTATATTCGTAATTAAGTATAAAAAGAGAGTACATACATCATTTTTTCGTTCTCTCGTAATTCTTCAATAACCTGTTGCAACTTCATAATTTTTTGTTCTCTATTTAAAAGCTCACCTGCCATTTTATCTTCCTTATCACCTTCCTCTTGCTAAAATGCATACATTTTTAAAATATTTCAGTATATCAACAGAATACATAAACTGTAATATATAACCTTACCGCAATCTTTGCCAGTGAATTTAAGAAGTTTTCCTTATCAGCACGACTCTGACGCAGCTCTTCTTCAGTGCGCGACAAAGCCAGTCGGCTGAGTTGTAATTCTTTCCAAATTTCAGTTTCTTTATCTGTGGGTTCACTCTCTGAAAATACTTATCTCTATCTTATCCTACATATTTAACCAGTGCATTACCATTATAATGAGGATTACAAATTTCACTACAAATGACACCAGCATTTATAATGCATTAATAAATTAAATCTACACCTTTACAGGGGACGTATCCAAGACAACGTTTGCGCTCCAAATCAACTAATCGTAAAGAACGTTCACGTAAAGATTGTAATTGCTCTTCTAACTCTTTAATACGTCCTTCTAATTCTCTTATTGTATCTTCAGCAAGTTTCTTGTCTTTTTCCTACGAAACATAAGAGGCTTCAATGAAAACTGCAGTGACCATATTACCTTTATTAGGTAGTTACTTTTGTAGTCGGCTACAAAAGTCGGCTGTCGGGGGACAGATAAACTACAACGGCAAGGTTCAAGACTACTTGCTAATGAACCTGTAATGAGTATGCATTTTTTTAGTGTTGTATAGAATAAAATTGTAGGCTAGCCAGTATTTTAAACGTAATAAAAAATGTATTTGAAAATGCAACTGCACCAAAAGTTTATTAGTCAGAATAATAAAACACGGGGTCAGAATTGCGCGTTGCAGTAACGTTTTAAACTGACGGTTATTGACTTCTTCATTTACTAGTTAAGCTGTTAATGATATGGATACTTGGTTCAAACAAAAGACAAAAATTATAATATTAAAAATTATAGCGATAAAGCTAGAATCAACGAAGGACTCCTAGAAATTTAAATTTAAATAATTCTACGTTTTCTAGAGTGTACTGAAAGTACAAGAAAGAGATAAGTTCTTCTAAAATAAACCGGCACAATTCTAATAACATCTCGTCGTGACAACCGATTTCTTGTGTGAACTTTATTGCAAAATTAATTTCTTAAATCAAATCAATCTGAATTACGTTCTTCAAGTCCAAGACCAATAAAAAAGGGGGGCTAAAGGTCCTTTCTTCATCATTCGGTCCTTTATCATTTTTACACCACAAAATAGTCCAGAGTTTTCTGCGGCTAACAAATAAGCTTGCTTTAGATACATATGTATATACATTTGAGCACATTCATTAATATTATTATTATAGTAGGTATATTTTAGTAAATAGATATCTTTTTTATATCTGATTTCATAAAAACAAGTATCATGGGTTTCAGAGCGTGATAAGGTTTTAAAATGTTTTATTGCTTGGACTTCTCACACAAAAAAAGTTAAAATTCAGCGACAGGGATTAATTGAAACAATTCCATGGCATATTGCCCTTGAGAGTGGGGTTGAAGATTCAGGGTGATCCAACATTTCTGTGTTAAAGCCGAAGGGTCAAGGAGGTCGGGAAGGGCTTTATCGTCGATAACTCCCGCCCTACATTAAACACGGTCAAGTGGAAGAAAACGGTTTGAATTGTCCAGTAAACAAACTTAAACCCAAGGATACTAGGCTGTTTGAAAGTTGAATGAAGCAATCTGTAATTCTTAAATTTGTATGAAAATGTTGATAAAACATTTACTTCAAAGTCGTCCTGTACTTTGGATGTAGTTTATATGGCCGGCAGTATAATAGAATAGATATGAATCGAAACTGAACGTAAAAAGAAAATGGACACTCGTTACGAATCGCACTTGGTTTGGGTCAAAGCTTGTATGTAATTTTCTTTTCTGATGTTTAATATAAAACATAATTTTAACCATTAAAACTTTCTAGTGTAACTATACAACAACAACGAGAGCCTGTAAATTTCCTACTGCTTAAGACCTCCTCTCCCTTTGAGGGAAGGTTGGAACATATTCCACCACGTTGTTCCAATGCGGGTTGGTGGAATACACATGTGGCAGAATTTGTATGAAATTTGACACAAGCAGGTTTCCTCGCGACGTATCCTTCACCTCCGAGCATGAGATGAATTAAGCACATGGATATTGATTGGTGCCTGCCTCGGTTCGGCGCGGCACGCGTTCTAACCACTGGGCCATCTCGGCTAGTGTAACTATGGTAAGCTATTATTTCATGGCACCTGTTTTGCTACCTTCGCCTGCAGCGTCTCGGAGCGAGATTTTTCTTCTGCTACTCGGCTCTCTGCTGCACGCTCAGCAGCTTCCGCCTGCTCCCGTAATTCTTTAACTCTATTGGTTAAAAGTAGAGTAATAAGCATTGATCAATTTTTAGTACATACTTTTTCTATACAATATTATCAATCTTAACCTTAGCTCCAGTATATCACGTTGACGAGACAGAGTTTCAATTGTTATTTCTCCAGTCTTCGAAACCTCAATTAGTTTTTTTGAGCGCACATCATAACTTGTCTCCCGATGTCGAAACTTAAAGTTAAATTATATCATTATATTTAAGGAAAAATAACGAATATTATATGTATATAATATATAATATATATAAGTAATGGGATAGAGGTCTGGAGGATATTCGAGGAAATCTGTTGCTTCTAATAATAACAAATTCAGAGGAATATTCGAATCTATACTTACATATAATAAAATTGGAGTGTCTGTTTGTAATATTAAAATAGCCCTTTTTTACTAAATGCATATGTATCTATACATGGTACATATACCAATATAACATTTTTACAATTTTTGTCGGTCTGTCTGTCTGTCTGTTTGTTCTGGCTAATCTCTGGAACGGCTGGATCAATTTTGATGGGACTTTCACTGACAGATTTAATAGGGACTGATTAAATAGGGAGTAACTTAGGCTACAATATTTTTTTTTCTTTTTTAATAAAGAAACAAAATATATCAATAAAAGCTAAAAATTGAAAAAATCTTACGTCCATCCGTGCAAAGGCAGGACGGGCCACTAGTGTTTAATAAAATGATGATTAGCTTTACTTACAAGTTGTTCCATTTCCTTATTTTTCCGGTGCATCACGTCCAGCTCAGTTTTCGTGCTCTTCAATTCCCTCTCTAACGAAACTATTCGGCCGCGAGCCACGCGTAGCATGTTCTCCGCCGCTGACACCACCTCCTTCAGAGACGCTCGAGCAGCTCTTTCCTTAGCTAATTCATTGCTTATTTCCTGATAAAGTCAGAGGAATTTTAATTCTCATTCTGTTGGTACATTTTGGTTTGGTTTGGTTAGGTTGGTATTTCAGATTAAAATGATTACTCAGATAATTATTGTGATAACTTTTTTTATGATATAGTTTGGCGGACAATCATATGGGCCACCTGATGGTAAGTGGTCACCATCACCCGTAGACAATGACGCTGTAAGAAATATTACAATTCCATAAATCGTCAATGTGCCACCAACCTTGGGAACTAAGATGTCATGTCCCTCGTGCCTGTAGTTACACTGACTCAGTCACCCTTCAAACCGGAACACAACAATACTGAGTACTGTTATTTGGCGGTAGAATAACTGATGAGTGGGTGGTACCTACCCAGACACAAAGCCCTTTCAATAATATATATAATATACAATTTAAACAAACTTCCAAGCGTTCGAAAATGGTAATGTATGCAAGTAATATAAGTATATATTACATACTGTATAAGTAAAGTTAACTTTCTAAAGTGTACCTGATAATTGGTAGTACTTTCTTTCTTACATGGTTCTTTGTTTTCCACTATTTCTTTTTTACTAACATCGTCAATTTTATGTTGCAGAATTGCATTTTCTTTCTGTAATCGCTCAACTTTTTTTAAAATAGTATCACGATCTATCCAAGGTATTCTATAAAAAATAATTGAATATACTAATAATCAAGAATGGTTAAAGGATGAATTAAAATTACTTTCGTACTGGTCATTTCTATAGATTTATGTACGTTTGTGTGTAGTGAGCAATGCACGTATCAAAATTAATTAAGCAAATTTGCACTTGAACTGCGCAGCAGATTATAGTAAAGTTTTGATTTTTTGGTTTAAAAAACACCATCATCTCCCAAAATGCAACCTTACAATAAAGGCCTCAGAACGTCATTGGTAATACAGCTCGAGCCAATTATTATGACGCTCAGAGTTGTATACTCTATTCTTAACGAAACTAGAAGGAGTGAAGATTAACAAATATGATATACTCGTCTGATTCGCAGCCCCCTTTTATGCTTACGGAGGAACGAAATATACTCTGGCATTCTCTAATATTTATTTTATTTTATTTATTTATTTATTTAAAATACTTTATTGCACAACACATTACACGACAATGGGTAATAGAGAGACAAAAAAACAACAAATGGTGCGCAAAGGCGGTCTTATCGCTTATAGCGATCTCTCACAGACAACCTTTGGTGACAGGAACTTAAGACGAGAGAACAGGTAAGTGCAAATAGAATTAATAGTTAAGAGATAATAACTATAATTTAAGTAGACTAATATTGCAGTATAATAATAAACTACACACAACTACATCCAAATAATACACATATAATAAAATAATATACATATAATATATATCAATATATATACATAATTATAAACTACATATTATTTCATACTTACATACATTCTTGGGATATGGACAGATAATAGTTTTTCAAGCGATGTTTAAAGATGGACAAGGATTTCGATTGCCGAATATCGTTGGGTAGTGCATTCCAAAGTTTGACGGTTTTCACAGTAAAAGAGCTACTGTAAGTTTGTGTCCGGCTGCAGGGCGTTACAAGCTTATTATCGTTACTAGAACGCAGGTTGAGTATACTGTCACACCCAAGAAATTTGAAGCGTTCTTTCAGGTAAGGTGGTGTATGTTCAACATATAGCAAAGAGTAAAGAAGAGATAAGGCGTGCAAATTTCGTCGAAGCCTGATTGGCAGCCACTTTAACTGAGACCGATACTGCGAGACATGATCGAATTTACGTAGACCAAAGATAAATCTAATGGCTAAATTCTGCAGTCGTTCTAATTTGTTTAGAAGGTTCTCAGTTAAGTCAGTGTAGCAGGCGTCGGCATAATCCAATATTGGAAACAGGAACGAATTGGCTAAGTTGATCTTAGCCTTGATTGGCAGTAGATTTTTCCATCGCCTTAAAAAACCAATGATGGCATACATCTTACGGCTTATTTCTGCAACCTGAGGGACCCAGGAGAAGGAAGCATCCAGAATTAGCCCAAGATTTTTAGCCGTTTCTTGCAGTGGTAATATGTGGCCATCAAACATTATTGGAGGTAGATTTTTGTCTTTAATCCTCGACAGAAGCTTAACACTGCCAAAAACAGCTACCTGTGACTTCCTCGGATTCACTTGGAGCCCGTAAGATCTACACCATTCACAGATTTTTGCCAAATCATTATTCAACGTTGCAACAGCCTTGTCGATACCGTCCAAAGGAGCGGTAACATAAATTTGAAGATCATCAGCATATAGATGATAGGAGGAAGAGATAAGTGTGGAGAGAGTATTGATGAAGATAGAAAAGAGAAGGGGAGACAGTACACCACCTTGCGGGACACCAGAAGGAATATCTAAATAAGTCGAGATCTTACCATTCGCCTTTATGCATTGCTGTCTATTTAATAGGTAAGAGCGAAACCAATCTACAGCAGTAGGATCTATGTTTAGAGATCTTAGGATTGCCAAACATATATCGTAGTCAATACTATTAAAGGCGTTTGAAAAGTCTAGGAGAGCTAGAACAGTTACAGATTTATTATCAATTCCACAGCGTATATCGTCACATACTTTAGTGAGCGCAGTAACTGTACTATGGCCTTTTCTAAACCCAGATTGGAAAGGAGAGAGGATTTTGTTAATTGAGAGAAATTGGTTCAGTTGTAAATGAACAACACGCTCCAGCACCTTTGAGAGAAAAGGAAGAACAGATATGGGTCTAAAATGAGAAGGTAAAGAAGGATTGGGAACTTTAGGAATAGGGATCACTACAGCTTTGCGCGATAGAGATGGGAAAGTACCAGTTGATAAGGAATAGTTAAATATATGACATAAAGCAGGTAAAATGCTATTAAGGGTAAGGATAATCAGACTTCGACTTATTCCATCACAACCAATTGAGTCTGATTTGATGCTAAAGATGTGCTTCTTTAATTCGCCAATGGTGACAGAACTGAATTGGAAGGAAGGATTATAAGGGGTGGGCAGTGTATTGAGATAATTGATTGTATTAAGTTTGTCTTGTGCATTTATAGAGGAAGAAGAAATGAAATGTTTGTTAAGATCATTGAGATCGAAGTTAAAAGAAAAATTTTCCCGTTGACGCCCAATTCCCAATGATTTTAAAAACCGCCAAACTTTGGATGTATCGCTATTCTCAATAGCATTTGCAATAAACTTACGCTGAGCATCACGGCAGAGCTTATTACAACGATTAGCTTATTACAACGATTATTATATAATATTCTCGTATTTAATTAAAAATGTAAATTGAAAATTGTTTAGTAATAATCTCTATCATTATTATATACATCATGATATACTTACTTGGCTAGATCCAGAGAATAGTTTATTTTTGCTTTTAGATTTTCTGCAACTCCAGCTACCATTCTGTGCAACTGTTCCGTTATATTGTCAAATTCAATATTTTTCGCCTTCCACTCCATATTCTACAATCAATAATTGTAATATATACCACTAGCTTCCGAAGTAACTCGATACTTATTCATGAAATATATTTATCAGGCAATGCAATAGTCCAATCTTGGGGTATGCAGACTTATCACATAACCACGGTTCACTGTGCAGTTATCATATATTTGCTTCTCTCTTCTGATGTTACCATCACACTCGTTTATCATAATTTGACAGTTAGACATGTGTCAGAGTTTCTCCCGAACCATTGAGGATTCGTAAAGGCCATTATCTCGCTGCCTTATACAAAATCAATCATGACACAAATTCAACACATGAAAAATTACCGGATTAAAATCTTGGTAAGATTACGTTATTACGTTAAGATTTACCACTAATGAAATACCACTTAAAATATGTATTCTATTTTTGCATGAATTAAAAACATAAGCACTAAAGCCTGTGATTATATACTATTTTATTTAATATTGGCACGACAAAAAGGATTCTCGATATAAGAACTAAATGGGACAGGAAACAAAAAAATATATATCAGAAAAACTTGCAGTTAGGTAGGTAGCGCGATCACTGCGGTGCTTGTAACGCAGCAGATTCAAGATCTCAATACGCCGCGCCATGATCTCGGCGCCCATACCGAGCACATCCTCGGGAATAGGATTCAACTGCGCTTGCAGTTGCTGTAAAACTTGAGGACCTAATTTATTTAAAATATACTTTAAAACCATTACATAAATAATACAAACGTTTTCGTAAAAAAAGTTGTAACTAATACGTATTATTTTTATAGTTCAATAAAATGTTATCCGTCGATTTGGTGTATCCTAATTTGTATTTTCTTTATTTCAAATGTGCCTGCGTTTACAATTGACGATTTATACATATATATACATTTTGATATATAGTATATACTCACGTAACAAAAACGGGAGTTATAGCATATTACATAGCTTTATGTAAGACTATAATAAATTCTTTGATTTATATTAGTTTGACTGTTTCATTTAAACGTAGTATTAAATTGTGAATATCGATAAATTAAGTTATTTATTTTATGCACCAGTACTAATTCTAAATGGAAATGTTTAAATGATTCTGTATTAATGTAGCTTCAGTCAATTTATGTTATTATATGTGCTTGAAAGTTGATTTATGTTATAGCGGAACAGCCTTAAGCATGTTCAGCGCGCGTCTGCAACGTCCCTTACAGACATTGCCGGACTCTATAAAAAGATTTTGATAATTTCGAATTACCGATAAAGACAAATAAAGTACGTGCTATCGACAAGATAAAGTACTCTACCAAAAATGCCGCTTATCTCCGAGTTCATTGGCATTTCGAGGTCGCCTCTTACTAGTAGCAGCAGGTCATGTGCTGGCCAGCCTTTCACTGATAGAATGCGTATATCACCCAAGTCCTTATCAACAATTCCAGCTCTTGATTCTAAATCTTTTAGAAAAGCGTAATTTTCTAGTAACAAATTCTGTAATCAGAATTTTAACATTACTCGAGATGTAGACTCATATTCCTTGTAATGAAGTTAATTCGTAATTTGATATCCTTACTTGTTGAGCAATCACGTTCTTCTTTAATTTAATAAATTCCCTTTTCTTTGTGGCGAAAGATCGCACAGTTTTAGAAATTACACAATGAGGCATTGCAACATCTTTTTCTGGAACTAATTTTAATTATAAGTAACATATGTGTTTATATCAAATTAAATTTTAGTAATGCTCTTATAATAATAATATCAAGTACAAGTATACCTTGTTCTCGAAACGCAGAGTTTTGTAATTGTTCGGTTGTATCTTTTGGAGTCGTCACACACTGCTGCGAATACTCAACATTGTCTAATGGCGTTTTTGATTCTTTCTGTCATTAAATAAGCAAATAAATGCATATTTTATCATAAAAACTAATTTATTGATTAGGCATGCAAAGAAATAACCTATAAATATAACATTTATGAATAGAACATATTATAAGCATACATACATCAAGAGGAGGTAGACTCTGACATCTTCGATCTTTTGCCTGTATCCTCACCTGGGAAGAGTTCTAAAAGATACATATAACAGTTGAATGTTAAAAGACCAAAGCGGTAAGGAATACGGAGTAACCGCAACAAGAACAAAAACCTTAAAAGTTCGTAGAAAAAACAAACGTATAAAACTTTAACTTATTTTATTAAATCTTTCTTTTAAGGGCGGAGAAGCATGATGGTTCTAGAAATAAATCATCACGACATGATATAAAACAAAGTTGCTTCACGCTATCTGTCTGTCCCTGGTATTCTAATACTTTAAAATTACGCAACGGTATTTGACTTTTTTTGCACTTATATTGCAAATCAGAATCAAAAATTCGATCAAAATAATGTACAATACAACAAGCATAATATGATATTTCTTTGTACATATATGTATGTCTATTTCTGTCTATTTTTTAAGGTTAGTCTACGGTAAATTTTTTTCATCCTTCACGAGAAATAGTGACTTATTTACGAGGCGAATTCAAACAACATTAATCCTTATCCAATTAAAGACCTTAAATAAATTGGGCGTTTATTAAAGATCGTTATGGAATAATATCAGTTTTAAAATGCAGAAAATAGCTGTTTGTATTGTCTAATGACAAAAAGTCGTGAACGTTGCGTATGAAGACATTCTGTAGTATATTTAGTATCAGCATTGCACCCGTGCGAAGCCGGGCGGGTCGCTAGTTGAATATAAATAGTTCCTTATATTTCAATTCTAAATTAAGTTGATATAATTCAGCAATATCCGGTATATGATAATTTTTAACTAATATTTTATTTTCTGTGGAATACATTATATTAAAACAATATCGTAGCTATTCTTAAACGATCCGTAATCAATAAACGATGTTTATACATTATGATATTTGGTATATCGTTAACTCAAATACAAAAACACTAATATTGCTAACTCCTTTAATTATATTTGCTTATCATACTTAACTATTAAAATGCAAAGAACTACAGATTTAACTGATAAAATTAAATATATATTAATATTATAAATGTGAAAGAAACTCTGTCTGTCTGTCGTTCTTTCACGACCAAACCGCTGAACCGAATTTGATGAAATTGGAATTGGCTACTTTTTTTTTTCTTTTTTTGTGGAATAGTTTGGCAGAGGAGCATATGGGCCACCTGATGTTAAGTGCTCACCATCACCCATAAACAATGACGCTGTAAGAAATATTAACTATTCCTGACATCGTCAATGCGCCACCAACCTTGGGAACTAAGATGCTATATCCCTTGTGCCTGTAGTTACACTGGCTCACTCACCTTTCAAACCGGAATACAACAATACTGTTGTTTAGCGGTAGAATATCTGCCCTACCACCAAGTAAAACCTACCACCAAGTTTTTTCCTGACACATGATAACGAGCACCCTAATACGCAAGCGAAGCCGCGGGCGTCTACTAGCACTTAATAAAAACAATTCTTACGCGTGTATTTGCAGCAAAAGGGCTTGCTGATTGCGCCCTTTTATGTGCCAGTGTTCGCATCATCCGTTTTCTTTTAGATGCAGCATCCTCGCCTAAAGGAAATAATTTCATTAACATTTGTTCCAATATTGTCATAACGTCTCACCTTCTTTTTCAGATAGTTTAAGTCATTCAAACATCAATAATTTATTTTTTATATTATATATTTTAATCACCTTTATAAAGCCCAAAAATGCGATAGCGACGAACTTAATCTGAATCGTAAAGATAAAACCAATCATAAATAACACTAACTACCAAGGTGAAACTGATCAAGGTTCTAATGGAAATAATATGTATTATAGATCACGGCCCTTTTTTTGGCACTGATATTTTATAACGGAATTTTTTCGTTGTGTTAATAGATATACCCACTCTGCTTTTACACAATGTGAATTTTATCGATTTGTCGTACATATTTATATGTATATTATCTAATTTCTCAAATAATATCTACAGACATCTGTCATCTTTGCTTTTAGTATATTTCTTCAGTTATTTGGATTTAGTTTATTTTATCTGCCTACAAGTTATTTTCTGGCTTATATTGAATTGAAAATTATGGATTATAGTTTACTACATATGCCAGTTTCTTTCCTTGTAAGAGTTTATTTGGTTTGACAAATCGTAAACAAACATTTTAGTTTGTACATTAATTAATGCATATCATATGATACAACTGTATTGCTTAATTATTTTTCTCGTATAATCATTAATATTATTAACCTGGACTGGAGTTACACTGTCCCTTGATCATAGCAAGTTTTTTTTTTAATTTTTTACTTTAAAACCTTTAAATAAAACTGGAATTTTTGACAGTTTTTGATAATTTTGACAGATTTTTCTTTTCTATATATCTAGATAGAATTACCCATTGCTTATAAAAAGTTTACATAACTAGGTATGTCATTACAATTGTATTTATTCTTACTGATCTAAAAATTTTTTTTCATTAAAACGCGAATTCAATGAAGCTCAAAAGTTTCTAACAAATATAACATACTCGTATACGATATATTTGTCTAGCCTCACTTACGTAGTTACCTTATCTAAATATTAAACCACGATTTTGTGTAACGATAACAAATGCTGCATAAAAAATCTACCATAGATAAATACTTTATATATATTAACTCAATATAAAGAAGAAAAGTACTTCAATCTGTATGTTTTGCAACAAAATCGCAATATCAGCGTTATCATTATTTACCTAAAGATTTATTTTAAGGTTAGTCAAGAACGTCGCGATAACTTCAAAATATTTAATTTGAAGCCATCAAGGGCATCTAAATGATTTCTAAACAACATATAATGAACATTTTACTCAGAATCACTAACATCTATTCATGAAAAACGAATAAAAATGTTTATACGAAACGACCAACCGCCAAACGTCTGCGTTTGTAAGCTCTTTACGTTACACGAAAATAACATTAGAAATAAGTGCGTAAAGGATGGTATCTTGTTGAATTATTGTATATTACGGACAGTACAGAATCTAATCAAGAGTATAGTTTATATAATATTGTTAAAAAAAATCACGAACGTGCATAATGTTGCATGACGCGTAATGATTACCTGATTAAGTTTTCAATAATTCGATTCGCAACAACAGATTTTATCGTATAAATCGATTGTCTCTAAGGGAAAATTAGGTAATAGAAAGAATATGGCTATCAAATCAATTAATGCTATGCTAATTTTATCCAATTGTCAGCAATTAATTAAGAATAAGAACTTAAGTATGCAGTTTGTTTAAATAATTAATGAACTCTACATTAAACTAGGGACTCGTTACTTAATTTTGTAAGTAACTTTTCGTAATAGAGTATCATTAACATTTGGATTACAATTGTCTTCACACTATATAGGAGTTAATGTACTGCAACACAATTATGGCAATACGTTAAACTGCGTTAAAATCTCAAAAAAATACTACAACATTCATTTATATATTTTTATATTCAGAATCATTTTGTAGATTATGTCACTAAACAAATGAGTAACGACTGAACCAATTCTTTTAATTATCAATTTTTTTATGTGTTTTCCGCGTGGATTGGACCCGGCTGGTAGCGCTGTGAACGTGAATCAAACAAAAAAATTAAATACCTAATAAAAATAATATGGGTCGACTGAAGTCGGGTCGAGCAAGTAGTATTTTTACAAATAGACACGAATTATAATTTACAAGTTTTATTGCACCTTCATTGTTATCTCATGAATAAGATACGTGTTGCTAAACAAGTAGGCATATTATTTATCTTAAGTAAACGATAGGCTATACTTGCATTAAAACAATTTGATTACGATTATAACATCGAATCTTATCTTTGGCCTAAATTAGAATAGAACGAAGTATTTGAACAACATTTATCCCTTGTAAATGTTGTACGCTGGCAAAGTTACAATCAACTTTCCTTCTCTTTTCTAGTTCGGATGAAATGACCAAAATTTTTGTTTTGTATTTGCTGGTCAGGCATTTTCTAACCATCGTTATATAAACATATATTTTTGATGGAATTGTGTTACTCGTTTGCTTACAAAATGTAGGCTGATAAGGTGTGCTGATTACTATCGCTCTTCGTAAACAGTAGTATCCTTGATAAAAATAATCATCTAATTCTATTCAAATAATTACCTCTGACTAGGGACACTTTAATATACCGTACATTTTTGTAAATTTTTAGATACTAAATGTGAACAGAAATTGTTGTCACAATTTTATCATTGGCTTTATATAGCCATATTTAGGTATAAAATATTTACACACAACAGCAAAAAGGTATTTATTTATAAAACGTATCTAGTACCTTAATTGTCAAATAACATCTTCAGACAAATTTTTCCTTATCACAAATGTTACATAAAATATCTGCTATATTTAACAAAACTATAAAACTTTTCTTATAAAATTCTGTTTATTAAGTGGTATATGACAGCATTTTCGTGTTAAAATATGCAACAGTACACGTACTTATTTTTACCTAGAGCTACTGTTCTATATATGTATATTTATACACGCATTTACATACAGTTGCTTTGAGTTCAAAGAACAAGAATTTTTATTTAAAAATATTGGAATTACAAAAACAAAAACCGTCGTTAAATTTAATGTTATTATTTATTTCAATGATATTAAAAATATTTGTTAGAAAAAAAATAAACCCAATTTCTTTATGATTAACCCATTACTAATTACTCAATGTCCGTAGCATATTAGACTTACCGTGAACTTACTATATTATGATGAAAAAATGAAGAATAACCCAAACATCTCTATAATAAAATCCAACTAATCTTTTTTAGGTTAATACTTTTCCGGATTTTTAAACTTCTTTTTTTTTCAATTTTTTTCAATAAACTAAACAGCGTTGAATTCTATAAGATAACAACTGTGAAATGTTTAACGAAATTTTTTTTCGCTTCGATTTATTTATCTACACGCAAAATTGTAGAGAAGATATTTTGAGCCTGCGCCGCTGCGGAAATAACGACGCTCGGCCGTGACCCGAAAGCGTTTCATACATTTTCTAACGAACTCGTCTCGTGAAACGGCACATGTTTACGTTTTTTTTATATCTGGATCATCCGGGCTGAATAAAGCACCAACTACCACTAGTTCTATCTAGTATAAAAATATGTCTTAAAATATGAAAATCTACGACATATTTTCTTTTGTACTTAACGAAAGTAATTTTTATTTATAAACATAAGTTCATTGACATTTTGCAGTCTACTTACATTTTTATTATTTTTCATCTACCTATATTGTTTTAAATGTTTAGATCTATTTGAAAATATGCGCTGTATACTTTATCCCGTCGCTTCATCGAGAATAGACTTTAACCTATAAAATTGGTAATATTTTTCACATTAACGCCAGTTTCCGAGCAATATGCCTCAGTACTTAACAGTTCGACAGTTCGCTTATCGGGTACGCAAGGTTTGACGATAAGGCGGTCTGCGCGCACGCAGTCGTCAGTGCCGTAATAGACGCCGGCGCACTAGCTCACGGTGATCACGGCTCCACTGTCCACTGAAACGATATGACCGCTACACGTTTGAAAATATAAACAATATTACTAAACTGCCGGTCCGTGTTTAGTAAACTTTTGTGTTGTGCCGAACATCGCATTTAACTTTAACTTGTACAGTTTAGTGGGAGAATAACGCTGCGAGTTGACTGGTAAGTTTAAATATTCACTACTAAGTTTTATCTCGTGTGAAAGTGTTTAAGTTAAGAAGCAGATTAGAACAGATCACGTCGATAGTGAAAATAAAATGATACCGACACACGGTGACCGTGGAGTTTATTTGTTATGGCGATGCGGAAAGTAACTGCTAACTGCCTGTAATTGACAACAACTAGCCTAGCGCCGAGTGTCGTCCGACAGCGCAGCCGACCGTAACCGGCAACTTGGATCTATTTTCACTCACTATAGATACCTCTCATGTTCAAACTTTCTTAAGTTATTTCAATAAAAATAAACATTTTCCATCTCACGTTTACACTGTCGCTACATACAGTTGAGAATCACGCTCACTCTCACTAAAACGGGAACTATTAGTACTATGTAAATTGATTGGATAAATAAAAGTATACAAGGCTAAATAATTAGTTAACTTAATTCGTTACACGTTTTAAATATAAGTGCAAGTTTATATATTGTTTTTGTTTAAATTGTAAAACATTCAACAACTCTTATCATGAGTATGCTTTTAAAGTAACAAAAGATCTTAGTATTTTTTTCATCTTTTTAATTCAATGGTAATTAAGTAAATGGAGCGATACCGAAGAAATAGATGTTAACATTTTTGTTTATTTGTGAAATAATTCAGTAACGATTTTCGTTACGGCTCTCACCTTGAGTTTTCGTTAAGAAACATCTGTTCGATTGACATGAAATAAGCTGTAAATGTATGGAATATTTATATTTTTATTATATTTATATTTCAAAAAACTTAAACACCATGCACTTTAAGGCATAATACTAATAATTTAACACAAAGATATGCAACAAACCTTAAGCCCCTTTTGTTATTAAATCAATATAAATTGTAAAAAGTCGATTAGCAGGTTTAGGAAGAAAACCAAAGATAACTCTACCCAAAATTTTGCAAGACTTAAATCTACTATTTTTTATTTTGTAATCGGCTTTGATACTGAAAAACAAATGATTATTTTGCAATAAAGAAAGACTAACTCATCTTGCAACTTCTATTGCTAACTGACCAATACATGTTACAACTTGTGATCTTTTCTGAAGAAGTTCTGGTAAATAACAATATAACAAGAACTGATAATTCAAACGATGTGTTTCTACAAACAAAAACATAAACGCTAAGGGAAAATAAGAAACCTTTTCTCAGCGTTGCTGATACAGATGACGTCGTATAGAGAACAGCGTCAGATCAAATATGTAGGTTTTTAATTCGACTTTATTATTGAAAAAAAGAATGTAAGCTTTTTATGAAACTGGAAATAAAATTCATATAAAACAGTACGTAGGATTAAATACAGATATTTTCTAAAACTGTATTTTTGTACTTTTCGAACGAATTAATTTGACAAACATTCCTTTTCATAAAATTCTGAGAGCTATTATTCATTTGTACTCTTGTATAAGTTATAGAACATACACACCCATAGATTTACAACGACATTCTACTATTTGTGAAATACAAAATACTTATCTGATTTTCTCAATATTTGTTTATAATCATGCTACATACAGCTACATATATATTTATATGTGTAGCCGTTCAATATAACAAAAGCCATTGAAATAACTCTGCTGCAAGTTATTAAATTCTATTTGGATACGAGCATAGATCCAAAGAAAATTGAATATTAAGTAGTCTTTATTAGACCAATTAAAATGAATCAAATTTGGAATATAAATAAGAACAATAATCTATAATAATTTAATAAAAATCGGAGGTCTTCATGTCCGTGACATGCACAGAATTATAAATGACCGAAATATATAAACAGAAGTTAAAGTAAATCAACTTATATTTAAATTTTATTGTATTTTTTAATCTTGATGACGTTTTTGATTGCTGAAACATACTTGGCCTATTTATTTGGACTATATTAGGTATTATGAATTTAATGTTGACATTTGATAGTATATTTTTGATAAATAGCTTTAATACATTGTTTTTATTTTAGTACAGCTATTTACATTTAAAACTAGGTTTTTATTTAAGATATTTCTACAAATTACTTTGTACAGACATGGCAGCCGCCCATTATATCTTTGATATTGAAAAATAAAAAAATAAAAACATTAGACTAGCTGCCAGTGACGCGACCACCGTTACTCATTTATCAAAACATTGCTAATCTATTACCACATTCATTACATTTATTCAATAATAATAATGATCAAACTCTTAGACTTATGATTATACGTGCACATTAAATTGTATGCTGTTTGAATATTAATTTGTAAATAAATGTACAATTATATCTCGAGATATAGCTAAAAATAAATGTAAAAGAGTCAGCCAAGAACGTGGTCGGTAACCTACGTAACGTACTCATACTTTGTTAGCAGATATATTTTGGCAGTCTATAGATAAGAGTACTTACACAGACAACGCTCGCAATAAGCTCTATCTACAACCTACATACGTTCGATATTAAATCCTATAATCTCTATTTCAAATTAAATGCCAAGCAGCGCCATAATAAAAAACATCACTAAATGTCGCAGGCTTTTTTAAATAATGATTGTAAATTCTTTACAATTATAAAAATGTCCGAATTATAAAATCTTCCCATCTTTATTCTTTCTATCTCTATTTGAAATTAAATATCAAGCAAAGCCATAATAAAAAGCATCACCAAAATACGAAGTCGTTTAAATAATTATTTTGTACAATTATAAGAAAGGCCGTTTTGTATAATCTACCATCTTTATACTAATAAAGTAAAATTTACAAGATTTTAGTAGTGTCCATTTTATGAATAAAATAATCTTAATTATTATTAATAAAATAATATAATATACCAAACATTAAAAGTAATTATAACTATATTAATTTTAACAAAACTTCCTCGTTTGAACTTTTGGAACGGTTACTAGAACAAGATCTGAAAAAAAGGATGTCCTTAACAATATTTTTTTAATAAATATATTCTGTAGTAGTTATAGTAATTATATTGATATATATAGATATTATAATTAAAATATATATTTATCTTTTACCCTCTTCTTCACCGAACAGACCTAATGTAAGCAATATTATATTACATTTATGGAATATGCGAATGTTGTATCGCCTACATTCTTCTCTTCCTTATTATTGAGCAAGCAGCTATAAACAGGTAAGTCGGTATAAGGAATTGCACCGATCTGATTTCTAATTGAAATATATATTAAAATAAAGATTATATATTTTAGTTTTTTTTTTTTTTATTTTATAAATGTCTCTGGTACCTGCGTCATAATTGCTTTTCCTAGGCTTTATACATTTCAAGCATTGATGAGCGACAGAAATACATTGAACATACTATTAAATGTGACACGATTCTTCTGTAAAAAAGAAATAGTTCTTAAAAAAAATTCAATATGTTAACTCCAACTCTATATAGAGAAATACTCTATAAAAAGCTCTTAGGATCTTAGACTATAATAGTCACTATGACAGATATTTCACTATTAATAGAATTTAAAATGTTCAATATTTGTTATGTTAATATGGAAAATATATCTTACATTCAATTGTAAATTCATGATACGACTACTATAGAATTTTATTTTGCAGCACTTTTATATCGATGTATTAACCTACTTGTGCGAATTTGTTTCTGCGAGTTAAACATAGCTAAGAAATGGGTTAGTAGGTACAAGTTTTCATTCGAATGGTGGCGAACAGTTTTACAAGCTTTATTACTCATTTGAAGATTTGTGTTGAGGATTTAAAAGAGCAGCCAAAATCTTGGGTCGAATACATTTTATGTGTATGTAAAATCGCAATATATGTAAATAACTAAAAGTTACAAATCAGCTATAGAGATAAATGTACCGTTTTATCTTGTCAAGTGTGAAATTTAATGACAATGGAGCGTTACTAAATGAGACAAGTCGTTAACCGTTATATTACATATTGATCATTGGTTATCTTAAATAACTGTTATCTCTGAGCAAACATTTATCGACATGAATGTACCCATTGAATTGCAATAAGTGGTACTCACCTATAAACTATACTGGTCGACTCGCCGGATATTGTCTGAATGCTTACTTCCTCGAAGTTCGCTTAATATTACGTTTATGAGAAGTCTTGGTATATGAATACTTAATTTGTGAATAATACAGGGTTAATAGAAAGTCGGATCATACCCACATATGTTGTTTATACGTATGTTTATTCATGTATCCTTTAGATTTTTTATATTTAAAAAAAAAATTACTGCACTTATTTACGTATCATCTAACGTTGTCAGTACTTAAATACAATGTTATGATATTCCATTGTTTTTTGGTTTTAGATTTTACGGAAAAACGAAATCCAGTTAACACTATTATATAATGATATCGTATAATAAGTGGACTTTAAGAGGCTATACCGTATGTTTAAGAGTTAATTACGTGTTTTTGTGGAAAAAAATATTTTTGCCGACTTATTACTAGTAAAAAAACGGACAGTCTATCCAAGGAAGCACTACGAAGAGTATAAGAGATGCCACCAAAATTTTGTGGAAAATAAATGTAGATCTTTAAAATTCCGACCGTGTGTATCTTCTTTATACGAGATAGAGTTACTATTTTATGTTTAAAAATATGTAAGATAACCTTAGGTCAATTTATTTGATCCTTAAGGTTAATCCTTATCGAAGTAAATATCATATTAATTTTAAGTATTTTCTTTTAAAAAAAACTTATGTTTACACGGAGCGTATAGATCACTAGACTTAGATATATTTCTAATTTATCACATATTTTTCTAAAACATATTAGTTTATATTTTTATGATTATAAAAAACATGTAGTAAATTTACTTTACCTGTCTCGAAACGGTTAGCTAGTATATTTAATATTTTTTCTAATAAACATAAAACACTAATTACATGGAAAATTTTGAAAATACAACCTTTTATTTATAACAATCTTATCTTAAGACTGATTACATAAATCTCCTACATAAGCTTATATTTTGCATAGTTTCCATACATTACAGGATATATTAATTGAAACAATTGTATTTGACTAACTTGGCTTTGTATATTTTAAATTTTAAAAAAGAGTAATTACTGAGTTTCTTGCCGGCTCTTCTCGACAGAATCTATTTTCCGAACCGGTGGTCGCTTCACTTAATTGTAAAATGACGATTCAAAAGTGCTTGTAAAAGCTTTCTTGAATAAAGTTTATTTTGATTTGATTTGACACACTTTTTAAATGTCATTTCTTTTATGTATATTTTGATTATAATTTTATGTTTAATCAATTTTAAAAACCCATTTACAAGTTCCATTCGTATTGAGTATTTTTTTCATCTCCGTAATCTTGTCACCCACACAAACAAGTATAGCTTTTTTGTACCGTCACCGTTAGACGATCTATACCCTACTCTATAACAACTTTCGTTTGCCGCTTGAACTAAATCCATCCTCTATAGGAAATTATATGACGAAACTAGAACAAAGATGCCTAATACGTGCAATTTAGCAACACGTAGCTGAATTTGCCATTTATTTTAAAAGACACATTCGTAAATATCAGACTAGTAATCAAATTAATTATTTGTTTGTATTTAGTTGGGCACTCCGAGAAACAACATTAAAGACCAAAGAAAATATATATAAAACAAACAAAATAAAACATATATGTGATTCAAACATATTCTTGTACCAGAACTTCTTTCGAATTTGTTGTCCTGTCATGTATGCGAGGGGATCTGTGGTGTATAAAATGTCCCATGCATTTAGCACTAGCCAGGTCAGGTAAAGGTCAGGAGAAATTACATACAACATTTACCATTGAAGCTGTTTGTGAAAGTAACTTAAGTTTTACAAAGTTCCTAATCGTTTTAATTAATAACAAGAATATACAATGTTCAATATAAAAATATCCAGAAAGAAATCCTATAACGTAATAAAGATACAAGTCGGAAGAAATCTCAAAATAAACGAGAATTTATAAAATATTATGAATTTATACTTTGCGTTAAGACAATGATTGTTTTTTTTTTGCAAATCTTAACGAACACATTATATTCAAATTATAAAACAGCTGTCATTTGTGCATTATTTCATAAACGCTCCCCACACACTTCCCGCTTAACGTGCAGTAATTGAACAGACTAACACGTTCACCGCAACTATATTTTGTCCTCACATGCATAAGTAATAAGTAGACATCGGATTATATGCACTATCAAAATGCCAAAATATGCATGCAAATATGCACTCAAAATGGCGAAATAGCACAAAAAAAAAACATTTATAATTAGATTTTGGCATTTATTTAAAGTATAACCTCTAGTTATAATTAATTATAATCTATAAGACCTAAAAACCCTAGAAAAAACACAACTTATTTATTATAATTTTAGTGATATTAAAAAATAACACATTTTCCATGTTTTCCTCAGCAAACTTGTGACGTTTTTCACTTAATATTCAATTTATACGCCGAAAATGACCTTTCGACACTAACTGACGTTACCGGACAAAACTTGAAATTTGGCACCATTCCTGTAGATACCTCTCCAGGAAGAGTTTGTCCGGTGCCGATGATAAAGGCGTCAATTTTTTTTGCCCCATCAAGACCGGTTTTTATTATATTACACGCCTAACATTTCTAAACTACGGAAATAAGCACTCTTAATGAAAAAGTGCCCAAATATGCAATAACGCTGTATAAATAGTATTATATTGACTGAGACATTAAGTGATGACCAAGATATTGAGAGAGAGCGTAGGGCATTGTCGGTCCGGGGTAATATGTTGGCACATAGATTTGCTAGATGTACAAGAGAAATTAAAATAACACTTTTTAAAGCTTATTGCCAAAACCTCTATTCTGGCAGTCTATGGGCAAGCTTTACACAACGGGCCTACAGTTCCTTACGTATTCAATACAATAATGTATTTAGAGCTCTATTCTGGCTTCCTCGACATTGCAGTGCTTCAGCTATGTTTGCTGATGCTGGAGTTAATGACTTTTATGCTATTTTGCGCAAAAAGGTAGCGTCATTAGTACGGCGTGTTCGAGAAAGCACGAATAAAATTTTGAATTTAATTAGTGAAAGAATGGACTCAGACTTGTACAGGAGATTCACTGAACTACATGTTCTGAGAAATTAATAATATTAAATAAATAAATATTAATTATGTAATACTAACATAGAATAAGTTAAATTGTATACTAACAAATATGGACTATTATTGTCTGAAAATAAATGAATTATTATTATTATTATTATATGCATTTGCATATGCAATGCATATCATCCGATGTCTGGTAATAAGTAAACGCCGCCTTTATTTTACATTGTCACGAATAAAGTTTGAATTAAAAAGAAAAAAGCCTTTGTGTCAACACCCTCATTTTTAACTAAAAGGGTCGTCTTAGAAATATACATTTGAAGCATATAATATTTTTAATGCCTAATTGTTTCATATATTTTTATAGAGATACAAAATTTCTATGCTATTGATGATATCAGCTCTATTGATTTTAATCGTGCACACTTTCCTACATATATATGAAATTTCATTCCTTCCATTACATATATATGTAAATGGAATGCCTAATAGATTAATGAATAATATCATCTTTAAGAACCAAAAACAACTTTAAAAAGTTAAAAATGTATGATGTTAGAAATAAAAATACACGACCAATGCAATAATCAAAATGTAGTAAAAAAAATGTTTTTTTTCTTTCGTCAGAGATTCTACGTTCTAGCAGGCATGGCAATGAAGGAATGGCTGCAATGGTTACCGCCACCTCGGTCGCTGCTTGCATTGCTGATCGCCGTGGCTGGCTTCAGCGGCCGGCTCTTCGCTGCCCACGTGACACATTCGCCGACACTTCTCGTCGACACTTGCCACTCTCTATGCCGACTCGTCGGTCTTATAACTACTTTACTAGCCTATAAGGTATCTAATTTAAATGATCTAATAATAAAGAGTTTCACACTGTTTCAACATTGAATTGCTTAAAATATTCAGCAAAACGTTTAAACAGCTTACACAAAACCATTATCATTATAAAGAGTATTGTGGCATGAAATCGATTTGTGCTAATTATAAAACAATTATTATCCATGACTACAACTAATTGAGGAATTTCAAATTAGTAAATGGACCAGACATAATTAATTGGTGTAAATGTTTATGAATGTATGTTTGTGTTTAGTATGAGCGTGCGGATGAGGGCACCGGGCGCGAGGGTCGGCTACGGAACACATTTGGATGGGCTCGTATCGAAGTTGTGGGCCGTCTGTCCGTGCACATATTGTTCGCATCGTTTGCGCTCGCCCTCGTCGTAAACGCGCTGCAACTCGGCGTCCACTCCTCTCACGTGCAGCCGCCTCGCTACCCGAGAGTGATAGTCAGCAGTGCTGTCATTGGTCTTCTGTTTAATGCCATCAACTACATGCTACTTGCTGGTAAGCATGTCGCAATGTTTAAGTAGCTTCATAAAAAAAGTTTACGTAGGTTAACCATTAGCACGTTTCAACACAGGGTTGTAAAATACAAAACAAGCACACAAGCCCAATGCATGAGCGCAGTTATCAATTGATAACTCAATTATATGGAATAGAGATAATTATAATATTAAATATGTTATTGTACGGCAAGATCAGTATATAACTACTACTGTGATATCTTCCACGGAAGTTGAAGGTGCCGTACATACACGTTCACAGGTATATTCAATTATTGTAGTAGTTTAGTTGTTTTCTACATACAGGACTAGGTAAAGTAACAGCCTGTAAATTTCCCACTGCTGAGCTAATGACCTCCTCTCCCATTAAGGAGAGGGCTTGGAACATATTCCACCACGCTGTTCCAATGCGGGTTGATGGAATGCACATGTGGCAGAATTTCAATGAAATTAGACACATGCAGGTTTCCTCACGATGTTTTCTTTCACCGCCGAGCCCGAGATGAATTATAAACTCAAATTAAGCACATATATACATATGTATAGTGGTGCTTGCCTGGCTTTGAACCCGAAATCATCGGTTAGGATACACGTGTTCTAACCACTGGGAGGACTAGGTACGAGATAAATATTTATTATTAAGAATTATATCACAACTGGAAACTATTTAATAATATAGGATTTAGTAATGTCGTTTAATTTAATTTATATAACCAAATTATAATGTAATTTATTTTAATACAGTCATTATCTGGTACATAATATCAAAAAAAAATTTTTTATATTATTTTTATAGCACTATCGTAGTCACTGTTATGTCAACGACCACGAAACCACGAACGTTTTAACCACAGCGTGAAAATATAATCGAAGTAACAAAATGCAATTTAGCTCTCAGTAGTGTTATAAATATATATTACACATTATGTTACAATATAATAGAAGAGTCGAGATGTCCCAGTGGTTAGAACGCGTGCATCTTAACCGATGGTTGCGGGTTCAAACCCAGGCAAGCACCGCTGATTCATGTGCTTAATTTGTCTTTATAATTCATCTCGTGCTCAGCGGTGAAGGAAAACATCGTGGTGAAACCTGCATGTGACATATTTCATAGAAATTCTGCCACATGTGTATTCCACCAACTCGTATTGGAACAGCGTGGTGGAATATGTTCCAAACCTTCTCCTCAAAGGGACAGGAGGCCTTTAGCCCAGCAGTGGGAATTTACAGGCTGTTGTTGTTGTTTTTATTATAATATTGTTATTATTTGGAAATCTCAGGTAGAGAACTAAGCTACAGTCGACGGTTGAGTATGACAGAGGGAGGCGAAGTAATACTAAAGACTGGATCAGCAGAGCCTGTGCTCGCTCACGCACCGACTGATATAGCCAGTAAGTTAAATTGTATTTAATATCATATAATAATAATGTCCACGTCTTTTAATCTAGCTGATGATCCAGAGTCCAAACAGGAGCAAGAGTAAAATCAACATCGAAATATACTTTATTCAAGGAGGCTTTTACTAGCACAGTTGAATGGTTATTTTACAATTGTATCAATTGAAGCTACTACTGGTTCGAAATACAGAATCTACCGAGAAAATCAGCAAGTAACTAAGTAGTTACTGTTTTTATAATGAATGAATTTATTGTCTTTTCTTTATACTCATAATGTCATAGAATACGAGTGGAAACATAAAAAGCACAGTACCAGAAAATTCACACTCTCTCTGACTTCTAACTCTTAACAGAAATTCAACAGATTTATTTTATTATCTCGGTCTGTAAATGGGAGTCGTTGTAATTAAAATAGTACAACCGGTAAATATTCCTTTGCGCACAACGCATAAAAAAATGGTTTAGAAACTATTCCACCATGCCGTTCCCCATATAGGTTGGTGGAACGCATGTATTACATGAAGGATTCCAGACGATGTTCTCATGAAAATCTGTTTAGCCCGAGTTTAAATGCTTTATCTAATTATATTTTTATTACCTCTATGGGCGGGTCAAGGTGAATGGGCGAATTATATACACTCAGACTCTGAAATATATAACAGTGTAACTACTTAACTCACAAGAATATGTTATAGTGTGCTTGAAATTCTCAGGTAGTCTATTTGTGATGGGAGCAGGCTTGACTCTGGAATGGGAACCCATTGCAGCTAAGCTAGCCGACCCCGCTCTCTCGGCCAGCGCCGCCATTATCCTCGTCATATTCAACTATCCCTTCAGTAAGTCATTCCAAAATTTCAAATTAAGAACACAACATTTTATTTCTTATATTTTTTTAATTTCAAAAATGGAATTGTTTTATGCATTTCATGTACTCTGAAGTATAAAGTATCAAATGTTTAATTCAATCAAGTAAGGCTTCGTAACTCATTATATATTCATTGTTCACCTTATGAATGCTGTCAAGAAGACTCATCTTCTGATTAAATTTATGCATGCCTTTACATGTCTGGCCGTTATGGTAGTTCATATTACGAAGTTGGGTCAATGACATGTCTACAAGTATTTGTGGAAGCAAATTGTTTATTTGTAATAAAGTATAATACGTACATATATACCTTTATGTAGGTAGTTGTATCACAAACAAAATCTGAATTAAAATTTCAATGTAAATTTATATAAAAACTTTTTGCTATCGTCCCAAAATATGAGTATTCAAAGGCATATATTATTTTTTAGTTTGTTTTATTATTAACAACAATGAACTTTTAGACGTACGTACATGGGTGTTTTTTTATCCAAAAATCTTTTTGGTTTCTTGTGGTTTTTTATGAGTGTAAAATTTGCTTTTAAAGTTTTCGTATTATATAATTATTAAAAGCTATTATGATCTTTATTATTATATATTATTTGGTAGGGCTTTGTGCAGGCCCGCCTGGGTAGGTACCACCCACTCATAAGATATTCTACCGCTAAACAACAGTACGCAATATTGTTGTGTTCCGGTTTGAAGGGTGAGTGAGCCAGTGTAACTATAGGCACAAGAGACATAGCATCTTAGTTCCCATGGTTGGGGGCGCATTGACGATGTAAGGAATATTTAATATTTATTACAGTGTCATTGTCTATGGGTGATGGGGACCAACTACCATCAGGTGGCCCATATGCTCGTCCGCAAACCGATTCCATAAAAAAAAAAACTCATTATGTCACTTAAATGAATGTGAACACAGCTTATATTTGTGCGCGTGTAACAGTGCGCGCTGCGGGGCTAGTGTTGCTGCAAACAGTGCCCGAAGGTCTGGGCGCGTGCGAGCTGCGTGCGGCCGCGTTGCGCGTGCCCGGCGTGCTCGCCATACACGAGCTGCACGTGTGGCAGCTGCACAGAGACCGACTCGTCGCCACGGCGCACATCTCGTATGATTCGCAAGAGGTAATGTGCAACAATCTATTTATAATAATATTTTAGAAATACAAGAAATGTTTAGTCTAAAAACCCAAAAGACTTTCCTCGACTATTATGGAGAAAGATTGGAAAATTTAATTCGTCATACTTGTTTATGATGACACCGACTTTTCTTTTCAAAGATTTAAATTTCCTAACAATCTTATATATTAATAAGGTAAGCGTCATTGTGGGGCGATAATAAGGCTGCAAAATCAAAATAAACTTTATTCAAGTAGGCTTTTACAAGCACTTTTGAATCGTCATTTTACAATTAAGTGAAACTACCACCGGTTCGGAAAGTAGATTCTACCAAGAAGAACCGGCAAGAAAAAAAAGAACTGTGGTCGTAGACATTGTACAGAAAATGAAAAAGGATTACAATTTAAAGAATCATTAATTTTAGACAGCGGAATTATAAATTTTAGATCATTATCGATATTTCAATATTTTTAAATCTTTTCAGTTTCAGTTAGATGCAATTATGGCCTGTATTCCTTATTCTTCTTTGACAAATTACCTTCGAAATTCGAATTAATTACTTTTGTAACTAATATGTCAATTGATCATTTCTAGGCATACTTCCGCAGTTCGAGTGTCGTCTGCGATATATTTAAGCGCCATGGGATTGGTTTAGTCACATTACAACCAGAATTCACTCTCTCCACAATGTCTGGTAAGAATATTTTTTATTCGTTTAAGAAAGAACACGTATCTAATTTTTTTTTAATATTAAAATTCAATTTTACAAATAATGATAGTTACATTTTGTATGTACAATACACAGTAGTAATTGCATTCTTGATTAAAGATTAAAAGCTCCGATAACCTCAACAATTTAAAATAAAAATAAAAACAGAATACCAATGAAAACTCTCACAACCGGTAACTACTTTTTATTTTTTAATCTGTTAACTTAAGCAATCTAATGCTTAAGTTAACATATTAAAAGAACGAGTACTTGTAGTACTCGTTCTTATTTTAAATTTTATAAAAATGACGTTTCTATAGTAATTTTAAATCTCTAACAGGTACAGATGAAGAAAAGAAAATGTTGATAGATTTTGCAAATGTGGCTTGTTCCTGTCCATGCGCTAAAGAGTGCACCGCGCCTCGGTGTTGCCAAGCTGCTCAGATACCCTCCATTACTCGCATTTGAGTATATTTTTTTATTGAAGATGACTTATCGGAACCATTGACAATTGAAGTCCGAGTGTGACATTCACACCGTTGGAAAATTAAACAAACATTGGTGTACAATTCAGTTAATAATAAGATTATTATAATCTGAATCAAAATATTTTGAAAACGATCATTATTTAGACATATCATTACATAATGGTAACAGGGTAAAGATTGTGCTCATATTTTGGAAAATGTAGGTGTTTAGTGTGAGGCTTTTTGTTATACGATTAATATCACTTAAAACTTTAGCGGATGCACATGAATTAAACATGAATAACCGCTCAATTTTATTAATTTGAACTCGTTATGAGTTATTTGTACATATTACATATAAGTAGTTGTTAAGATTGTACCACAAATACAGAAACTAGTACAACCAAAGAACTTTCGGAAGTCATAGCAAATGTTTTTATATACGTAGCAGTTATTCATTTGTATATCGGAGAGAAAGTCGAAAAGACGTGATAGAAGGTCGCTTCGATATTGTACGTATATTTTTACTATTTTTGTACGAAACAAAATGTCATTGTTGTGATCGAGATTATAGTCTAATAATATAATATTATTTAGAAAGAAAGAAATATATTCAATAAAAGTTATTACGTGGATTTGATATTTATGTTGATTTGTTACATTATTCCCACCAGTTAATTAAAACCTCATTGACAACTTGCCAATTTAATTATATTAGTTAAGGATTAGTGTTTGTATAAAAGATATATTATAATTTAGTATTTAAGAAAACTTACGAAATTATTATTAAAAGTGATGTTAAAAGGCCTTACTAATTTATATTTAACAATTTTTCTTATGCTATTTTATAATTGATAACTAAAGGAGGTTCTTCAATAAAACAGAGGGGTATAATTACACGATTTATTAAAAGATACAATCCAACAAACAGTGCTTTATTCTTATTTTATGTAACTCACTATTGACTTAACAAAGGAACCATAACAAATACTTATGCCATTATATAAATGTAATTTAGAGATGTATAATTAAACTCTGTTCCTCTCTTTCTACCAACATCGATTTGACATCCGAAAAAAGAAGACAGCATTGTGTATCTAATCACCACTATAACCGTTAATAACTAAATTTTACTTCTATTCAATTGTATGATAATTAGTGTGACAAATGTAAACATCGTTTGATATATCGACTTTTGTTATTATCCGAATACTAGGTAATCGATTCAAATAATTGTGATGTTCCTAGACAGTATTATATTATGGATAGCACGTTGATAATGTTATTTAGTTACTAAACGAATTACTCTTATTGACAATAATTAAGATAAGTTGTATACAAAGTTTTGTTGATTATTGATTGTAATATAAATATTATATATGAACAATGAAGTGTATTTTAATTTAACAATTTCTAAGTTTTCGCTTAAGTTTTAATAAGTAATAACTTTCATAACATGATTTTTATTATTATATCAACAATACAGCTTGAGCCCCTTATACTTAAGAAATATTGTTTTATAATCTAATTAAGTCTTATTTACGCGATTAAAATTATTACCTAGCAACACTAAGAATTACTAGAAAAATTATTTTTAATCTGTACTTAATATACTTTCTATTTCGAAAAATTATTATAAATTATTGCATGTGTCGTTTACATTTCAAAGTTAAATAAAAAAAGAAAAACACAAATAATAATACCTCATTTGCGAAACCTATCCGGTTATTTTCATGCATTAGGTTAGATTTATACACAGACGTTTGCCATTACACATTACATATGACCCTGTCAAAAAATCTGTGGACCTCACCGGAATGCGATAACCCCGCATCCTCACTCAACTCCCCTCCCCCTCTCATTCTATTGCATTAGTACAGTTGTTGACTGCATGGAGTCAATAACTCTTTGCGTTCAATTAAAAATGCTTCTTTTGCCAAATAAAAAGAAATATATATATGGAACGCTTGTGTGCGATTGCTCACTGGCAATCATTTCATTCCCATGGTGTGCCTACAAGGTGTACCTTGGGAATGAAATGATTGCCTCCTGGCTATTTCTATTCATATTTAATATGCATTCAATTAATTTGACTAAAAAATACCAGTCGGTTCTTCTCGGGTCAGGGTGTTTCTTTTTCCCAACCGATGGTAGTATTTAATTTAACCACCAAAAAGTAAATGTAATGCTTTTACATTGAATAAAGGAATTTGAGTTTGAGTTTGCATACTTGTAGATATGTATTACGACATCGTCGCCAGAACCACGGATATTTTGACCAGGTTGTAAATTATTATTACGTTAATCTACATGTTTCTAAATCAAAATAAATTAGTCCTCATGCTCATCAGCATGATACATCTCGGAGGAGTTAGTATACACTAAGTGAAGTCGTTTGCAATGTAAAGGCTTACAGACACGACTTTTAACCACTTTATGACATGGCTTACCTGATCCAGAAGCGGGACGCTGAAAGAACAATAAGACTATCGTTAATTGGACCGCATTGTGTAGGAATTTTCCATCTCATAGCTTCGGTCTTAGCCAAACATTCAGCATTTTTTACCGAAGCCGAATGTTTGTGGTTTGGCCGAATGTATTTTTGGACAAAGCTGTCAGAAACCGTAGGTTCTGTCAGACACTACTTATTATATAATATTATATCTAAAGGACTTCATAAATTAAGAGATGGACGATAGCTTAAGAAGTTTATTAGTAAGCCTTTTTTCTTTTCTTTATACCAGTTTCAATCTAATGCATGGAAAGTTGTAAGGGAAATTTCGCTTTCGTTCCTATTAAAACAATTAATTTAAAACTTACTTATCTTTATAAGCAAGCAAATTAACAAGCAAATACATGCAGGTTTCATCACGATGTTTTCCTTAATCGCCGAACGTCACATGAATTATACTCACAAATCAAGCGTATGAAAATTAAGCAATGCTCTGCTTGTCTGGCTTTGGCCGTGCAATCATCGGTTAAGATTGTCATCTAGGTCACCCCGGCTTACTTAGCAATGATAAAGATTCCCTCACCAGAATGTGACGGTAGTTCAGTTTGACGGAGAACTCGCAGTCGCCAAAACACTCGCTCCACCCGAGCCACGGCCCCATCTCACAGTTAACGTCTTATACGTCACCCGCAATGAGAAGATTCGTTTACAATTAATTATACACCAGTATTGAAGACTTCCAATAACGGATTTTAAATTTACATGGTTATTTTTATTACTAAAGGCAATGATGTTGTAGTAAACAGATATGTTATTAACGCGCAAAAAGTGAAGACTAGAAAACGTCCTAATTGAGACGTTTGCCTTAAGTTGTTTTACGTAGTAATACGTTATAATACATCATAATTACGTAGTAATACGTTTTGCGTAATTAAAACATCTAGTTATCCCTTTTACTTATTGTTTTTATCAAGCTATCCTTTTTACTTTTAACGAAATGTAAAAATGAACTAATATAAACGGTCCCCGGCGCGGCACACTTTTTTCTGTTGTTTAGTATGGATATAACATATCTGTTTATTAGAATATCATTGACTAAAGGTATTAATTTCGGGATATTTACCATGTTTTTTAATTGTCTTGGTCACGAGACATTCGTAGATAATATCGAAATATCGAGCACCGAACAAAATTAAAAAATATGGTAAATATCCCGAAATTAATACCTTTAGTAATTCCAATAACGGAGTCTTTGTTTGATAATTGTACTTATAAACAAATAATCAGCAATCGCAATTTACATTTCTCGATTCTATACCGATTCAAATTCGACTAAATCGAATTCGGTAACGTCGGAAAAAATCAAAGATATCTGTATAGCGAATAAAATGAATTAATAAGCTTTCAACAAACTATTTACAGAATAGGTTACCTCCAATAACGGAGTCTTTGTTTTATAATTGTACTTATAAACAAATTATCAACAATCGCAATTTAAATTTCTCGATTCTATACCGATTCAACTTCAACTAAATCGAATTCGGTATAGCGATAGATACAGAGATATATGTATAGCGAATAAAATTAATTAATAAGCTATCAACAAACTATTTACAGAATAGGTTTTATTTATAGTGGAATGATGCAGTTGTAATAAACGACTCTTGAAGATAGATTCGATTTTCATTAGGCGATATTCATTTAAAAGTTCGGTGATGAGTTTCGAGTTGGTTGCAGAATATTTCTGCTGGTAACTTAATAAAATAAAACAATTCATTATAAAATTCGTCCTATAAACATTTATTATCACAACAATTAAAAGATCTAAAATTAACTATAATTTTTGGTATTTCTTCAGACTGTAAATAATGTTGTACTTAATTAAAATAAAGCTCACCAGTTGGAGAATCATTCTGCATCACCTCGTTGTCTTCAGTTGAAGGAGTTGCTTTCACTCTCTTCGTAATCGCTTCCAAAAGTGATGACGTCACTATTAGCAAATAACATTCCCTTTATTACAACCTACATTATCTTTGGAACTTAATAAATTAAATAAATACGTTTACTTACTTTAGAAACGTGTATTACCTGTGGTTTCGTTTTGGGTTACACAGGCCCTTTGACAATTCTCTCTGGTTTTGAAATTATTAGCGTTTCCTCCGCATCCTGTATAGCCAAATGGTTCGCATACACCACGAGAGGCATCATAGAACCAGCGCTCTTCGTAGCCTCTGCAAGGTCCCACCGATACAGGCAACTTACACACGTCTGCAAAGACATTTTTAGTCATTATAAATTTGTGTTTGCTTTGCTACTGTAGATTGATAGACTGACATAACAGTTACAATATATTACAATATATTAGTTATTTTATAATAGAGTCGAGATGGCCCAGTGGTTAGAACGCGTGCATCTTAATCGATGATTGCGGGTTCAAACCCAGGCAAGCACCGCTGATTCATGTGCTTAATTTGACTTTATAATTCATCTCGTGCTCAGCGGTGAAGAAAAACATCGTGAGGAAACCTGCATGTGACAAATTTCATAGAAATTCTGCCACATGTGTATTTCACCAACCCGCATAGGAACAGCGTGGTGGAATATGTTCCAAAAAAACCTTCTCCTCAAAGGGAGAGGAGGCCTCTAGCCCAGCAGTGGGAATTTACGGGCTATTGTTGTTGTATTTTATAATAAAGACAAGGTCACACCAAGAGGAAAACTCCACTATAAGATACAATCAATATATGTATTTCGGTAACATTTTCCTTAAACTCAATAATTATAAAATTGTAATTTGGACAAAAGGTTATTAAAATTATACGCTTTGACTAATCAAAGCCTATAATTTTAAAACCTTATCTTCAAAAGTTAATGTATTTAGATCTCTCATATAAAATTCAACTCATGCCTGTCATTATAATTATTCTAATATACTCATAAACTATTGTTTAAGGAAAACGCCCACATCGGCAACTTTCTCTTTGACTTCATTTACAGATACAAACATAATCTCAAAAACATAAACCTAATATCTAATCCAAATATATATATATTGAAATTTTTAAAGAAAGTGATTATACGTATTTATTTATAGTACTTATTTATTTATATAATATTCAAGAAAAGTGTAGTTATATTACTTTTTTATGATTTAACCAACTCAACTCTGCCTGCGAAACCGATTGCTTCTTTAAATATTTGATTGTATCACTCAGCTTCCAAAAGAAGCTAAATAAAAACACGTGAAATACAAAAAAAGAAAAAATATAAAGCTGCGGCGATGACGGCGGAAAGATTGACGATTAGCTTGAAAGGAGAGGCCGTGACCTCCCGCTGAACAGGCATACGAGCGCTTATTAAAATTGCCGCTTGTCAATTTTTGCTATTTTTAAGCTTGTTGCATGTAACGTATGCGTGTATAATAATAACCACTTTAACGAAACAAATCAGTATAAAACATCGTGATGCTATTACATTATATATTTTCTATTCGTTTTATTTTTAACTGTACAGAAAATAAAATGAAATACGAATCATAATATATTTCTGAAATATTATATTTAATAATATATAATATATTATGTATAATAATACACACAGTTATTTTATGAAAAATAATTGTCACTCATAATTATATTTTTTTATTATATGTATATAATTCTAAAATAAAAGTAGGCTAAGTTACTCCTTAGTATATCAGCTATCGCCATTGAAAGTCCCGTCAAAATCGGTCCAGCTGTTCTAGAGATTAGCCGGAACAAACAGATAGATGGATAGACAAATATTGTAAAAATTGTTAATATATATGTAAGTACTGTGTACATATATACATAAATACATATCAATTTAGTAAAAAGCGGTTATTTTAATATTACAAACATACACGCGGTTTTTTTTATGTGTATAGATGTGATAACGTAGACCTACTCTCTATAACTAGGCCTCCCGGGTGCCCAAAGAAGCGATGGTTGGATGTCGTGAAGCAGGACATGAGAGCCAATGGACTCATACAGAATGACACTAAAGACCGTGCAAAGTGGAGTAGACTTATCCGGAGGACAGACCCTGGCAATAGCTGATTAATAAATGGCAGGCAGAAAAAGAACAAGATGGTAAGATATCGTACCACTCTGGCAGTTTTACTACAACAACAACAGCCTGTAAATTCCCACTGTTGGGCTAAAGGCCTCCTCTCCCTTTGAGGAGAAAGTTTGGAACATATTCCACCACGCTGTTCCAATGCGGGTTGGTGGAATACACATGTAGCAGAATTTCTATGAAATTTGTCACATGCAGGTTTCCTCACGATGTTTTCCTTCACCGCTGAGCACGAGATGAATTATAAACACAAATCCAGCACATGAATCAGCGGTGCTTGCCTGGATTTGAACCCGCAATCATCGGTTAAGATGCACGAGTTCTAACCACTGGGCCATCTCGACTCTGAGTTTTACTATTAAATGTATAAATAATAGATTCAAAATTATAACCTTCTGAGATGGTCTCATTCTCGCAGGTACTGTCCTCTCCGTCGCACAGCGCCTCCTGCTGTGTCATTGTGAACTGACAACGATCCAAGTGTTCCTGCACCAGTGAGTCTACTTTTGGATCGTCACTTGTTATATTCTCAAACGGGAGCTCCTGTTACAAATTAACCATTAAAATTCTTATATTTTGTAGATAATGTTATCGCCGTCTGATTTCCGGTCAAATTTCATCTCAACGGATGTCAGCACTGTGCAACGTGAAGTTCGTACGAGGCAACTATACGCTAGCTGAATCGGTTACTTCGGAATAGTGCATTGGACAGTGTAGACGTGTCTTTGTTGCCTTAGTTATTACAAATTATAATAAGTTATAAGTGTGTATAGTGTTGATTAATAAAGTAGTTAATAATAATGATTGGTATTTAAAAACATATATCTGTCTTACAATGTTCTGCAATTCGGCGAATCGAATGTTCCAATCTTGTAAGAGTCTTCTCGTTAGTTGTTTCTGCACCCTCGAGTCACGAGATACATAGAGGCGTGTGCGGATCCTACGCCCGCGCCCGCAACGCGCCGAACACGGTGACCACCCACCCCATGCGGTTATGGGACAATCAGATCGCGGATTGTCCTAAAAACAAAAACGTTTTGCTATACTACTTCTTATTAAGACTAGGATACCTTCTTCTCATAAAACATAACATTATCATTGATAGATACCAAAAGTGTTCATAAAACCCTATTCCAATTGATAAACGTGTAAAAATCAAATGCTAGATTTATATATTTCATGTTATTTGCTCATGATATATTTATCTACAAATGTCTATAACATCTATAATAAGCAAAATATAGCACAGATACTACTACAGGTCCCAGTACCCCGAGAATCACCCCTAGGTGTTAGAGGACCGAATAGGTGGGCCGACCGTCAGGGCGTCACGGTAGCATGCGTAAGCGATCCCGTGGCGTCCATCGAAAGACGGAAAGGGTACCGCTGGTTTTTTTGGGGGTAAACCCGGTACTTGGGTGCACTCGGCGTCCAGGGCTCCGGGGAGTCCTACACACCCCCCACTTTCCATCACGTGGGGGAAGCGCGTAATGCGTTTTTCCAGCGAGAAAAAAGAAAAAAAAAAAAGATACTACTACAGGTACTTCTTGATTAATATATCTTTAGATGTAATAAATACAAAAACCCTCCATTTCAATACTTTTATGTACTTTTCCTTTCAAAGTCCGCATACCTAATAGAAGAGTCCGCGTAGGTTTTAGGTACAAAAAGACTCGAACTTGTTTCATATGAAATTTTATCAAACTCGGTTCAGTGGCTTAATCGTGAAAGCGTAACAAACAGACACCGTCGTTTCAAATTTATTGCATTAGTATTGATTTTCTGCCATAGGTCATATACCTCAGACATTTCCTTTTCGTTACATTTTGTATTAGTAAGTCGTAAAGAGTTATTCCTTTTCGTTCTATTTTGTATTCGTACGTCGTAAAGAGCAGTTGATACTTCGGCCACTTAGGGTACAGCATAACAACATTAATGAAAAATATCAAGCCAGGAAACGTCTGTTGGTTGTTTTTAATCTATTAAGTTATATTTACATATACTCACTACAAAAAACCAATCGTAGTTTGTAGCATTTGCTAAGTCCCCAGTAGGTCTGTAACGGAAAATAATAAATCATTGACATTACGATAATTTTGAAATACCAAAGAGGTTTTATAATTTTCTACATTATTGTCCAAAGTGCAGAGCACTAACTTGAAACAAGGCCCAGCGTCGCACGGCATGGCCTGGCTCATGACAGCGCGCGCGCGGAAGCCGACGCTGCAGCGCTTGTGCGCGCGCGGTACCAGGTAGTGCCTGGTACGCGCGCGCACGCCGCAGCCCACGCACGGCGACCACTCCGACCACGCCGACATTGCACACGGACCCGTCGTTTCTGCCGCTTCTGGCTCGTAATCTGACTTTACTCTGTTTATGGATAAAACTAATTTATCATCGACGACCTCCGTGGTTGAGTAGTGTGTACACCGGTTTTCATGGGTACGCCACTCCGAGGGTTCGATTCCCGGCTGATTCGATGTAGATTATCATTAGTTTTCTATTTTATCACTACGTCTTATAAAACAAAGTCCCCCGGTGGCGTCAGTCTGTCTGTATGTTCGCGATAAAATCCAAAATTACTGAACTGATTTTCATTCAGTTTTCACTAATAGCCAAAGGAATACATAAGGAAGATTTAAGTATATAATTTACTAGCGGCCCGTCCCAGCTTCTCACGGATGGACATAAATTTTATTACCATTTGGGTTACGTTACTTAAGTTTTAGTAAGGATCTTTTCTAGCCATAAATATAGCCTATGTTACTGGGGGATAATGTAGCTTTCGAATGATGAATGAATTTTTTAAATCTGTCCAGGAGTTTTTGAGCCTATTCATTACAAATAAACAAACAAAGTTTTTCTCTATAGAACGACAATTGTTAAACTATTTATATGATAACTATGATGAAAATCGGTACTATGAATGTATTCAGTAACCAGTTATTTTAAAGTTAAGAAAATGTTACTTTAACAATTTTAATGCTTAACAAAAGTTTAACCTGCAATGCAGCCTCGGTCCGTGACAAGAGCGATAGTCAGTGAGAGAAGCCCGACATGCGTCGGCTCTAGCGCGCGCAGGATACATGTAGTGTCGCTGACGAGCCGCCCGTCCTGACCCGCAAGTCACGCTGCAAGGCCCCCACGGGCCCCACGCATGAGTGGCGCATGAACCACCAGGACCACTCACTAAACCGTCGGTGGATTGCAGGCCACCGGATTCTAATATAAATATACTAGAGAGTAAATATTCTTGCGCATTGTTGAAATGTATAATATAATATTTGAAAAATGAATTGCATTTCCTCTGATTGTCATTACATAATATTTTGAGAGCAAGAGTGCAAATTCAAGAAAAAATCAATGAAGAACATTTTTCAATAATTCGGTTTAAAATATATAAAATAAACTTCATAAATACCTACAACTTCACAGCTTTTTTCGTAAAGTCGTAACCTGGTTAGTCTGAGTCGAGCGAATGGACGCATCTCGCCGGTGGAACTAAAGAAAGGGGATCGCGCATCGCGAGGCCAGTCTGGTCGAATCGCTCTTACTGGAGTGGGCGGGATTGTTGGACTACGACGAGACTATTAATACATAATAAAAAAACAAATTAATAAAACTAACACTCGTTTCATTTTATAACGAGCCTTTACAGAAAAAAGCATTTGCTGAATACATACGACATATTTAAGGTGCAGCTGAGTTTACTTATAACAATCCCAAGTAAATTAATCATATAGTCTTTTTGTAGGAAATTACCGTATAATTTATTCCATTATCAGTTCCAGCATCATATGGATAGAGTGGTAGAGTAGCTGAACGTCGCCAAGTGCAGTTCGCATTACACAGTTCTAAGGCAGAAATGCCTACAATCCAGTCAGGAGAGGGTGCTAATTTTGCAGCCAAAGATATAAGATGATGCTTAGCGTCCACTCGGAACACAGCAAAAGTAGTCGGTATGCCACCACTTGCAACTTGCTGCCATGAAATACCGCGGGCTTTAATTATCGTGCGAATGTGATCGCTCTGAAACAATATTATAAAGTAAATATTCAATTATTCAACAAGAATATATTAGAGCGTAAGAAATAATAATTTCTCACTTCAGCCTTCAGTTCTTTCTCAAGCGCGATAGTGGTACCATCGTCAGCTAAACGTCGCACACCCGTACTTGCAACTCTACCTTCCTGCCACACTCGATACTGTGCCGTATGAGATGCACCAATGACGTCACCGAAATGTGCTCGTGCACTCTCCGGAGGAAACTCACGTGGATGAGTATTACGACTCCAAAGACCTTCAAATGTAATCTGAAGATAACAATGTCAATTATCAATTATTTGTCAAATTTAATCAAATGCTATATAGACAGAACCTCCATAGTCATGCTTACTTCATATTTAGCCTCATCACATGCACAACAAGGCTCAATGATTGGCGGCTGACGGCTGAGACTAGCGGATCCAGTTGGGGCAGGGCAAATCTTTCGCGCTAATATGGAAGTCTTTGATCCTTCCGCATGAGAAGCTCGAGCACACAATCGCACGCAAGACTCGGCTACGATAGATGGTGCGCTCCATATCACCTATTGGTAAAATCAACATTTTTGATTTCGACATACTTTTTTTTTATCGATCAAAATTGATAAGTGATTGAATTCCAAGAACCAAATTTAAAACTAATTTTCGGTTAGACAATTTTTACTTGATAATTTCAAAAGTTTACAGTTGTCTTAGCTTACTTGAACTTCAGTTTTTGGATGTGCCGTCGCGTTGTCCACTGCTGGATTACATTCTTCGAAAGATTTAGTCTGCGCGTCAAATGCTTGAAACGCTCCAAATGCCAAACTATTTACTTTACTACTATTGGTACCATTTGTACTATCATTTTGCGAGTCTTCCACAACTTCGGCCCATATCATAAAACCCACGAAAGGCGTTGGACCTTGTCCGCTATCTACGCCTTGCAGAGACACTAAATAAATGTATATAAATTAATATTTAATTAATGCAGTACTATATTGAATAGTTATTTACAAGGAGCAATTTAAAAGAATTCCCTTTCATGACAATCATGATAGTACCTGTATAAAGTTCTCCTGGTAAGAATAAATCAGGGTCGCCAGCAACTCCTAACTTGTAGAGTGAATCTGCGGGCTGCGCGTGGGGAGGCGCTTGTTCGCATGGTTTCAATGTAGTATTCGAAGCAAATGTCTCTCCCATCACACATATTATAAATAGCAGAAGCATGTTGAGTCGATGTAACTAAATGGCCCTACCGACTGATCAGTGGGTTGATAGCAAAAAATATTTTTCGAATTTAGAAACCTAAAAACAAAATATTTAACTAAATGTGATGATTTCTGAATCTCAATGTTACCGATTGGAATTTATTTATTTTATTTATTTCAAGACTTTATTGAGCACTACAAAGTAAATGGAACAAAAGGCGGAATTAATGCCTTAAGGCCTTAAGGCTCTCTGGCCGTAAACCTTCAAAACAGAAAACCATAAAAGCGGTAGTTAATAATTGACAATATATAAAAATATACATACATATACAGGGTTATTGGTAATTCGACGTATATCCGTTAGAAAGTGACCCCTCAGGGACCTCTTCGTGAGGATAATGATAAGGATAGAATCCTGCATTACTCACTGTAGAACAGGCTATGTGTGATGTGCTCCATTATAGAGAGTTTTTCAGATTCTTTTATTACAACTTTATTTAGCCTTTATTACAAAAGGTCTTAGTTATAATTTAACTATTGAACAGTTTCTGTTTCTATTTTTTATTTTAAATTTGTATTAAGTTATTAATACTTAAGTAAGTAAGTAAGCTTTTTTTCATTGGATATTATTTTTGGTTAACTTTTTGGGAACTTTTTAAAGAGCGACCTTTAGTACGAATTCGTTTATGTTCAAATACGAATTTCCACCAACGTCCTTTCTGGTCATTTTATTTAGGTTGCTTTGAAATAAATTCCTATTTTTTATACATTTTTGAAAAGTCTAGAAAATGGGCATGTTTTTTAAATAAGATGCAGGCCAAGTTTCATAATGATTTTGTCCTTAAAGCAGTTTTAAGGAAAAAAATATTGAAATAATTTTTTTTATCGTCTCCAATTTTTAACTTTGGGGAGATAATAATAATTTAAACATTGACAAATGTCCAGTGTTTAATCATTTTTATAAAACAGAAGAAAAAAATTGACATTAATTGACACTTTTTTTAAATAAATTTTTGAAGTTGCATTTCTGACAAATTTTGAAAAAACCTAACAAACGTGATAACTCAAAAATAGTTCACTATTCACGTTACATATTCATTCATATTAAAATCATTGCAAATAGTCACTTCTATCGCCTCTTAACGGATATACGTCGAATTACCAATAACCCTGAATATAACACTGTAGAAAAAAATAAAAAATATAAATACAAACACATATAGTATCTACAAAATAAATATCAATCTGTACCAAGATATGAATAATAAATAACAGTGCATTACAGATGTTATGAGAACTGCGGACCTTCTGACAATATATGCTCACTCAAGACTCTAAAAAGTAAATTTAGAGAAGTTAAAGTTTGAGATTAGAATTGGTGTTGCGTGATTATCAATATAAATTGTTTTGTAAATAGTATTGTCATCTTTAAGTAATTTGAAGCTATAAGTTTTTAGGTTAATTCCTAATAAACATTAATACCAAATGTCCTTAATTAAACATAAAAATTTAGTCCTATTGTTTAGAAAAATTATATTTAGGCTTGTAATTTTAAAATCAAATTACCTATATTTTTATAAAAAATTAAATAAAATCATAAAAAAATATTGAGCTGTAGTTAATTATAAAATTATGTAATAGTTTGTTTTAAAGTTGAATAACATTAAATCTTAATTATTTTTGTCAGAATATATACAAAATGGTTTTAGTATTATAAAAGCTAGCAACCAATGAACGGAAAACATAAATTTTAAAAACATATATTATTAATTTCTTTGACTAAATCACTGAACTGGATTTAATTGAAAAACTTTGAGAGAAAAAACGGGAAAAACTTGATAAACCTGGAACACGAGAAAAAGCTAGTCGTCAGTAAATAGTTTATGTCTACATTAAAAAAATAACAGATAAAATATCTCTTTACAATTAATAAAACTATATAGGCTAGCTACTAGGTAACTCTTATCGTTTAAATCAGGTCCAAACCTTCTTCTCAAAGAGAGGACACTTTAGCCCAGCAGTGGGAGATTCATATTTTATTACTTTTTCCTTTAGGTACACTTTTAACGGATGATTTTTTTTAACTACATTTTTATGCAAATAAAATATATTATATTAATATGTATATATTTAAAGTCAACGTTATTATGCAAGAAAGAATAAACAACCAAATTACAAATAGATTATTATTTATTTATTTATTTATATAGATATTTATTTCCTTTAAACAATATAGCAATCCTCGCATATCCCTCTAAATCCGTCTTGACACGACTGTGTAACATATTGAAATTTAATAAGTACGTAATCCTACTTAACAAACAAAGGGTCGAAACGCTAGCCTAAACAAAGAAAGGTCACTAACCCACTTATTTAGTTCACAAATTAATAATATTTGCTATCATATTTAATTTTAGTTAAGTAAAATTACTATAATTTTGAGTTTTATTCAGTTATTTTAAATAAATCATCGCGATTAATTCGTTTTAAAAGGTGCACGCACGTAAAGCCGCCCGCCCTTCGCGAGTTGCGGGGCTGAACTGTGAAATGCGAATGTATGAACGAATCTTGAATGCTAAGGGTGAATTAACATGTACATTTAATACGTAACATTATTGAATACTTCGAACAATTTGTAAGGGGTAAAAAATGAATGAAAGTTATAGTAAAAATTGAATTCTGAAATATGAATCTGAAGTTAATCCTTTATACATTTACAAGTACTGTTTATTAAAATAATAACTATTTTATTAATCTGATTTTCAACTCACCCAAACAAGAAAACCTACGTAATGAACTTAAGGTTTTTAATCAAAATATACTTTATTCAAGGAGGCTATTACAAACACTTTTGATTCGTCATTTAACAAACTATAATACCTAAGTGTAGCTACCACCGGTTCGGAATCCATATTCTACCGAGAAGATCCGGTAAGTAACCCAGTAGTTGATCTTTTTTAAAATTACATACACATGTAAATAATACATCCAAGTATCAGCTGCTCACGTTTTGTTTACGGCTTCTTAGTATTCGTGTTTAGACTTCGGAAACCCCACAATGAAAAAACTGACTACTACTAACGGGGTCTAATCGCACGATTTTGGTGGCTAATCACTACACATTTTTGAGGGACCATATACCACCACAAAACATATTTAGGTATTTGTGTGAAATCCTATTGGAAACACGCGTTGTCTACATATAGATCATTATTACCGTTCCTTTGGACCGTATCTACGGTAGATACGATCCAAAGGAACGGACTAACACTAAACGCAACGTACACAAAATTTGTATTAACCAAAACTCATTTAGGTATATTACTCTGTTTTTTTTTATTATTTATGTCTTATACATTATTCAATTTTCGTTCTTTACTTACATCAATGGAAATGTTCCATGTCTCAACTGAGCAGGCAAATCTAATACACCCCTAATTGTGTACCGAGAGTTAAAACACCCATATAGACAAAAGTAAGATTTGTTATGTGTACAAAAATAGATCTTATCTCTGCGAAAGAAATCTCTCCCAGAAAACCTTTGTATAAAAGATATACAACAACAACAGCCTATAAATTCCCACTGCTGGGCTAAAGGCCTCCTCTCCCTTTGAGGAGAAGGTGTGGAACATATTCCACCACGCTGTTCCAGTGCGGGTTGGTGGAATGCACATGTGGCAGAATTTCTATGAAATTTGTCACATGCAGGTTTCCTCACGATGTTTTCCTTCACCGCTGAGCACGAGATTAATTATAAAGACAAATTACATGCACATGAAACAGCGGTGCTTGCCTGGGTTTGAACCCGCAATCATCGGTAAAGATACGCACGTTCTAACCACTGGGCCATCTCGACTCATAAAAAGATATAAGATTCTTAAAGCAATAAGAGAATTGCAGTTCGAACTATTGTAGAATAAATACGTAATATATTTTCTACATAAATATTTTCATACAACAATACATAAACACATAGAACGTGAAATAAAACAAGCATCTTTAGTTAATTTAAATATTTATTTTAAAATACTTAAAGCTTAGAAAGACATTTAATAATCAAAAATTACTAAAATTTTACTAAAACAATCTGTTTTAGCAAATACTTAACCATATCTTAATTCTAAATTTAAGAGATATAAAAAAGATACATCTAAATTGAATAAAACGTCTTTGAAAATATTATCTAGTTTCGTAATTCGACTAATATTAGTAGTTCTAGATCAAAATCTAGTGATATTTAAAAGTTACAAATTTATTTATATAATAAACAATGCATATACTCTGCAAGAAAATCTAATTATATAATTAAATAATCATAGTGACTAGTATAACTAGAAAATCTTATAAATAAAATATAACTTTGGCCTATCCTATTTCAAAGTGCACAAAGACAAACACCAAACAGCGACTACTCTATGCGATGCGAAGACCTTTTAAAATCTAAATATTTAATTTGCTATAATTAATAAAGAATTGTTGAATAACAGCCCGTCGATTTACTAATTACAAGTACATAATATATTTTACACAATATACATGAACAAAAATATATGAAATAGAAATAGCATTAATTATATTGAAATGTTTTTTTGTGTCATAGACAATGAAGAGACAATAACTGGTCTCTTTGAATATTTAAAAAAAAGTTTGTACGTTATGCTAACACGATTTTAGTATGAATTATGAAGAGTAAAGTAACAGCCTGTACATTTCCCACTGCTGAGATAAGGCCTCCTCTTCCATTAAGGAGAGGGTTTCGAACATATTCCACAACGCTGTTCCAATGCGGGTTGGTGGAATGCACATGTGGCAGAATTTCGATGAAATTAGACAATTGCCGGTCTCCTCACGATGTTTGAATTATAAACACATATATATATAGTGGTGCTTGCCTGGGTTTGAACCCGCAATCATCGGTTAGGATGCGACGTTAAGACGCGTTTTAACCACTGGGCCATCTCAGGTCGTGAATTATGTAATGGGTGAAGTAAAACTGTTTACATATTGATTCGTCTGTGTTGAATAAAAATGAACATGACAACCACAACATCAACTTATAATGTAACATATCGTTACAAATTCGGTTGGTACACAAATAACACACCATAGTTACATCATATCATCATTACAGATTACTAAAATCTTGTCAATCAAATAGTTTACTCGTTTATATAAAGAAGATTTTCTATAAATGTTCACACATAATAACGACATTTTCCTAGTCGGACCGTAACAATGATTATGAAACAAGACTTCTACAATGTCGTAAGTGTAAATCATATCAACCGTTCGTAGCGTCCACGCACGTAGCGTGCACGAACGTGAGCACGTGACGTAGCAAAATCTCTAATATTCCATATCTGCCGATAGATGGCTCACAGATATCATTTCATTGATAAATTATTATAAAAGCCTTACATTGATATCAATTGTAATTTCAAGAAATTTAATTGAATGAATGATATTAGTAAACGAGAGGAATGCATATCATAAACTTTTAACACTGATGATAAATCAATGTATACGACATATTTCTAATCAAGTCCAAACAAGAGTAACCTATTTAAAGGCGGTATCTTTTAAATTAGAGAATATCTCATTGTTACCTATAATTAATATATTTAATCAAAAAGCGAACTCACTATTTTTGTTTTCTATGCTTTCCTTTTAATATAATTCAACGTGACGAATGAATACTAACCGCACATGCTTCTACGGATATCAATCGCTAGATTTGATATTATATATGGAATATGATGTCGGGTAGCGTCGGTAGCGGGGGGGGCGGGGGGTGTCGAGCGAGTTAGGACTGCGGCGCGGGGGGGGACTAGCGAGTTAGTACTGCGGCGCGGGGGGGGCTAGCGAGTTAGGACTGCGGCGCGGGGGGGGCTAGCGAGTTAGGACTGCGGCGCGGGGGGGGACTAGCGAGTTAGTACTGCGGCGCGGGGGGGGCTAGCGAGTTAGGACTGCGGCGCGGGGGGGGGGGGGGCTTGCGAGTTAGGACTGCGGCGCGGGGGGGGGCTAGCGAGATAGGACTGCAGCGCGGGGGGAGGGGGCTAGCGAGTTAGGACTGCGGCGCGGGGGGGGGGGGTCTAGCGAGTTAGGACTGCGGGCGGTTGGGCGGGCGCTCGCGGATGTCGAGCACGTGGTCGAGCGGCTGCGGGCGGCCGTCGGGCCCGATGCGCGCCGGCTTCACCGCGCCCTCCGACAACATCTTGTCGAACAGGTTCACCAGCTTCATAGCCTCGTATTCTTTCTAAAAGTCATCAAATATATATATTTTCCATCCAAAACACCACCTGTGTATATCTATTACTGTATTATCTCTGTACCCTTGCTATAATAATATTGTAAAGCGTGTTCTTTACGTCTTAATGCTTGGTGATATTACAGATGCGATAAATCGTCAATGATGACTAGTTGAAAACATACGACGCGTACGGCTGGCGGTTAACATGCTACTCTGATTTACCTTATTTCAAAAACATAACATAAGCGATAAGATTATATATTAAACTATTAGTCGACCGCTGCTTCGCTCGGGTTTTAGGGTGTTTGTTGTTAGTGCCGTAAATAGCCTTTTCTGCACCCTGTGCGAGCTTCTATAACTGCGCCCTATTTAAGCAGACCCTGTGCCTATTTTACAGTCTCACTCACTAAAACTTAAACGCAGGATCACTCCTGAAAATGCGTTGACCATTAACGATAAACACTAAACACAAATATGCTCGTGCGCTGCCAAAAAAATGTTTGTATTGGAATCGAGTACTAGGGGCTCAGCGGTATCTTAACAAGAGCAAAACAAAAAAACAATAGTCCTGCCCAGTCTGTCTATTCTTGCGCCCCCAAGAGTCTACCCCCTGTGCCTGGGCACCGATGCCACCGCCCTTTTTACGCCACTGTTTGTTGTCATGTATCAGACAAAAAAGTAGCCTATGTCTTTTCTTGCAGTTCAAGTTTGCTTCATATCAAATTCCATCAAAATCGGTTCAGCGATTTGGTCGTGAATGAGCGACAAACAGATAGAAAGAGTTACTTTCACATTTATAATATGAATATAGATTAAAATAAAAATATTGCAAAATAGATTCAAAACATTTTTACTAATATTATAAATGCGAGTGTTGTTGGATGGCCCATAAAACACGAATAACGCTGCGAGCGAAACTATTTAGTAAGAATATATATTTTACGAAAACTCAAACATCTGTATCGATTTCACGTATAAGTTTACACTTGTCAAACGTGAATCCAATGAAATCTTGCGGTTAGCGTTTGTGTGGTTTGACGTAAGTACCAAGATATATTATCATTATTATTGAATTGTACGCAAAGAAATGATTTTCAAGCAAATATCCGCTACCTATTCGATACTATCATTTCATAGTATAAAACAAATGTGCTGACCGCTGTATGTAGGGACATATATAGGGATGTATGCTTACAAATTAAAAATTACGCAACGTATTTTGATGCAGTAATTTTTATTGATGTCGTAAATAAACAAATTATGTAGTATTTTTAGTTGATACTAAAAATACTACATAATTTGTTTTTTACTGACGTATTGCACCCGTGCAAAACGGGGATCGCTAGTTAAACATTGCTCACATTAAAATGACACACGCGAAATTTCAAATTAGTTTTAATACGAATAACAACGGCTGCCTTAAGAATATCTAACAAAAAATAATAATTTGCCAATTGAAATAACATAAACGATCTATTGACGCATTCAGTCGATTGAGTGTAGCCGCCATTTTTACTCGACACACGTGGTAGGGAAGTAAAAACGTCAGTCACTACACTATACACAAATACACATGATCTATAATACAAATGGTCTATCATATTGTTCAACTATGTCCAAATACGTCATTTGTAAAAAAAATACGTGTTTAATAATATTTAATATTTACATCATCCTAAATCTATATTCATATTAGTCTGTCTGTCTGTCGATTTTTCACGACAAAACCGCTGAACCGATTTTGATGAAATTTCGTATGAAGAAAATTTAAACTCCAAGAAAGGACATAGGCTACTTTTTGTGCCTGACACAAAATAACCAACGCCCTAAACTAATTACAAGAGACAACATCTTACTTCCACTGCTTGAATCCAGTGGCGGCGTAAGGCGTGGGCGGTATGGGCCCAACAACCTAAGGCCCAAAAAAAAGTACAACACAACATTGGGATCAGAGTACTGTAAAAAAAAAACAAGGGCCTCGCAAACTGTATCTTGCCCATATTAAGATTCGATCTTGCGCCGCCATTGCTTGAATGGATAATATGTCCTTCCCGTTATTTTATTAGTCACAAACTAATGTTTACCTGCTCATCGGTCATGCCCTCGAAGGGATTCGAGCGAGGCGGCCTCGTGCAGCCCACGACTGGGTCGATGCGAGGTTGAGCTTCCAAGTACTCTTCAGTGTCGGAGTCTTCGCTGCTGGATGAGTACAGCACGGGGCCGCGGCTGCTGCCCATCAAACCCTTTTGTGCTAAGTGACCGGCCGCGTTACCGAATCCTGTATACTTTACCATCCGACCCACTAGAAAAAGCATATTGTTATATTAAGTCATAGAATAGTAGTTCTGAGCGATTTCATCATCATCAAAGACTTCCATCTGCTCATCACACATGAGATATTAGTGTATATGAGATAAGTGCCGTGATGACAGATCAAAGGTAACGAATCTAAAAAATACATAATAAATACAAGGAGATTAAGCTTAGGATTTTATGCAAGTTATTAAAAACTATATCCAGAGTTTTATTAGTTTGCAGTGAACACATTTAAATGAGGATATGGGAAGTACACTCTAATAAGAAAATTCGACAAATGTCTAAATAAAGTTTCCGATGAAATATCCTATAGATACACGGCTCGTTACAATAATGATAAACTGAATTCATTAATAACACTCACCCTTTTCTTTGCATAGAATGAAAAGAAACTCTGCGACCAGGTCTCTAACAGATGTTACAGGCGTAGTAAGAAGCCGGCACAGCTGATTACGAAGTGTATGTCCCTTCTCAGGGGGTCTAGAGACATCACGTAAGGGCGGCAGCACAACTTGCCTTAAATACTTTCGTTGAGCTCGACAACCGCGAGAACTTTTGTTCAAAACGGTAAGAATCGGAGACAGGTTTTCATATTGATTTTTGGTACTCTGTAACAAAATAATAATGCTTTATTTGTACATTTAATAAAAATTATAATGAACTAACAAAAATATGGAATAAAATAGATTTTCTATAAAACATTAAAATGTTTGATTTTAATTTTATTTAATCTTAATTCAGACTGAAATATTTGACTAGTAAACTCTACTTTAGTTACTCCATTGGTATGGTTGAAAAATCATTTGGCCATCTCTACATATGTTTGTTGTCTAAATAAGTTGAAATAGAACAACAACTGTTAAACATGTCAGATTACAAATACTAGTAAGTAATACTGTTTAACTCCCTATATTCTTTGTGATATTCTTATACACTATAATTCACTTAGACTTGGGATCACAGAATTGTTTTTTTTTTCAAAACTCTGTTAAGGTAAATACTGTTAAGGTAAATATTTCCTCCAAATATTGGACTATGTAAAAACTCCATTTTATTCATTAACAAACTTAACTCCTACCTGGGGTATACCAAGAGTTAACTGGCTGTTATGGTTTTAATTCCGAAATGTAATGTACATTAAAATGCTAGATGGATGAGTACACTACTCTTGATGTAAGTCAAGGTAGCTGATACTAACATGTTAATTAGGTTACTACTTAAGTATACAATTAAGGTAAACATAGAACAATTTCTTTGATCACCTTAATATTGTATAATATTATGGTAATCAAAGAAGACTCACATTGTACTTGGTGGTAACAAAAAAAGTTTGATAATTGAAATTAATGATCACTTATTAACAAATTCTATGTAATTTAAATATTCTTACAGTTGTTATTGAGAGCCTATATTGCAAAAGCTGGAGCAAGGCTTGTAAAGCATCCATGTTTCTGCCATCATATATATTTTGTGCTGTTTCTCCATCATTCAACTCTGGTGTCAAATACTGATAGAAAACTGGTGGAACACTAGAAAAAAAAATCATATCAAACATCTACATTATGAATGATATACATCATACTAAGTAAAAAAGTTTAATTAATAATATTTAATATTACCAAATAAATGATAAAATAGATTATTTGGCTTACCTGGTTAATAAGTTAGCAATGTTACTGTGTAACTCCATTAACTTCTCTTGTGTTGGAACATGAGCATACAGTAATGTAGTTAATGCTGGCATTAATCTTAGATACATTCCTTCATCTTCCTCACTCACTGGCTCCTCAGAACCAGAATGCAACATAAGGTTGAACTGTGTCTTCAATATTTCACACATTATTGCTTGTTGGTTTTCCTGGCAAAATAAAATACCAAAAATTATATAGGTTATACCTCAAATTAAAATTAAAAATGGTTAATTACAATCTCATTAAAAACAAACATTACATAATTTTATTGATTATAATGCTACCACTAGATGAGAACCTATATTTTGAATACTCATTGTTGTTATTAAATAAAAAAAATTACCTGTAAATAACAGTTATGGGATCCCTCAATTACATCACTCACTCCAGCTACCTCCATTTGTGGCTCAGTTGCTTCGACAACAAGCTCATTCAAACAACTTATTAAGTAATCCATTCCATGTAAATCATTTTTTATTTTAGCCTTTATGTCTTGCCTTAAGGCTGTCAAGATGAATAGCAATTTCATATCAAAAAGCATTATCTCATCTTTAAAGGATATTTCTTTATAGGACCGCAGTCTTGCCACTAGACCTTGTGCTATGCTTGTATGGGCACACAAAGCCCGAGCCACTTCACTGTTGAAAGCTATGTTGCACAAACATTTCAATGCTTCAACTACCACTTCCTTCACAGGCATATCAACATCCATTGTATCCTCGGGATCAACAAAATTGAACAAACCTGCCTTTTCTATTAATGTTATAATCCATTTTTCGCAGATCAAACTCTCAAGCTCAGTTTTATCTCGGCTGAATTAGAATGAAAATAACATTTTAATATGCTCATTACAACAAATCAATACTTAAATAAAATTTTAAAATTTACCTTAAAAGCCTTATTGTAGTTAAGCAAAGAACATGAATACTTTCCGAGGACTTTGATTGAAGATGTTGAAATAATGCTGCCCATAATGAAACACGTCTGTTATTCGCCAATAGGAAAGGAAACGAAAATACGTTGTCATTCTGAAAATACATTTAAAATTTAAAGTCTTAATATTTAAATCAATAACAACTAAAGAATTACACTATTAAAAACTTACAACTTTTAAAAAATTCTCTAATATTTGGATGATTTCACTGAAATTATTACCACTTAAAACGGTTATTTCGTCTTCGTTCATAATTATAGTATAGTGATACCGTTTTTTATTTATTAAATTTAATTGATCTCGAGGTTGATTATAATTTTAACAGGAATCAAATGAAAACAGAGACCAATTTTAATTACAAATGATAAATATGACAACTGACAATTGACATGATATGCCAGTCCCACGAATATTGACAATTTCAGAATCATACAGAACTAATACAACTCTCCATAGTTTACTGTTGATGTAAGGGGATGTATATGTGAATAAAACTGTGCCTTAAAATGGATGAAGTATAAATGGCGCTGCTGTGTTCGTGTTCGTGAGTGTTCTCAATTCAACCGGTATATATATACATATATATATTTTTTATGTTTGTTCGCCGATTACTTCGCCATTCGTGAACAGATGTTGATGATTTTTTTTATTTAGGTAGAAAGAAGATACTTCTGGAAAGGTACCATGATGAAGATATCAAAGTGTAATGATGTGATCCTGGAGAAATCGAGGGGAACCCTTAAATTTTATAGGCACATGTACCGTGTATTTTATTTTCTCAAGTTATATTGGCATTTTATTGGCTTATGGCAATCATAATGTTATATTGCTGATTGATGATGGAAGGTGTAAGTCCTCAATTACTAGGAGTTAGGAAATAGTTTCGTCGTAGCTTTTATGAAGAGAAGTACAGGTTCACTAAACATTTCTTTTGCTATGTTATTGTTTGATATATCATGCTCCAGAAGTGGTACCGTATAAGTTTTACTGAAATAGGTTCAGCGCTTTTTGAAAAATAGCCTTATGTAACCATTTGTTACGTAAGGTCTTTTAATTTCTATTTTGAGAAAATAACACTAAAAAGAGTAAAATAAAATATTTTTTCTAAAAAATAATCGGCAGATCGTATGTAAATATTTCTATATTTTGTTTTTCACTCAAAATCGTCCAACTTCAATAATACGTGTTTAAATCAAATTATTTTATTACTTTTTATTTATCACTTTGAAGTCGGTGTTATTATTTAGAAAAAATATTTTATTTTAATCTTCTGTGAAATGATGTTAGAGAGAGAGAGGTAAACCTCTTACAAAATAATAAATTATTTTACTTGATGGTAAAGCTTCAAGATAGATATTGCTATCTCATTATATATTCTACCGCGAAATTGCAGCACTTAAGATGGTCGTGATCCAGTTTGAATATTTTTATTATTCAGTGACAAGTTATATTTCAACTTAGTTCCAACTACCCTACGTTTGTTAGTACATAGGCGAGTAAGGTATTGTTAATTGCTTAGTACTTATTACAGCCCGCCAATAGATTGAGAATAAAATTAACTAACTAAAATTAATTGTGTATGTATGCATTAGCATATAAATTTATAAACATAATATTAACATATAATTTTATTAATTATTTAAGGTCTCCACATATATATGTACTTTTCAAAATAGTACATATGAAAAAAAGTTTTTCGATAAACTCTACAAAGTTTGAGCATATTGTTTGAGTTTTTCTATTACTAGTGAAATTGATTTTATACCTGGTTTTTAGAAAAATATGCAATCAAAGTTATATTTCGTAACCTATATTTGGGTCTGTACTGTGTGTGTTGGTACTGTGGTCATTGAATTTTTGACACTGACATAAAATTTTGACTTTTAAATCAAACTATACAGAATTACATATTTTAGAATCAGAGACGACCAGGTTTCAGGTCTTATCATTTAAAGGTAATTCAGAAAGGCCTGAAAATGGCTCCAGTAGCTTTAACAGGCCATTTGGCAACTAAAATTATACGTAAGTTGACTTAAATATTACACATTTTTCTATTATAATAAAAATATAAAGCTCTTACATAATTCTCTGCTTATATTTGACATTTTTTTCAACAACAAAAATAAGTTATCTATTATGATTAATTGGAATATAATCATTAACATGCAGAACTTAATTTCGTTTATAATTTTATCCAATTACTAGCTAAAAATGGGTACATGAGTATTGTTTACATCAAGTCTGCGCAATATAGCAATGAAGGAAAACTCAATTTGGCCTCTTACAAGAGAGGAACTGGTGGTCGTAGTAGTTTCAATGGAGTAGTGGCGACAGTGTTTGGCTGTACAGGGTTTGTTGGGCGGTATGTTTGCAACAAGCTGGGCAAAACTGGTACCCAGGTCAGTGACTCCATGATCAATATATAAAATATATTTTTCTTTAAATGTTTCATTTCTTTTTATTATATTATTATACTTTATACAAGCAAACATTCAAGATATTTGCTGGAAGGTCAGGGAAACGAAAGCTGAAGGTGTGCAGGAAAATTCAAGGAAAATTGCAATTCTAATTTCCTTACGTCCTAACTTTTTCATATCACTATTAAATAAAGAATATCATTAATTCCTGTGTAGTCATTGAATCAAAACTATTGATAATGTTTATTTTTATGATTAGATTACTTCTTGTTATGGAGTGTACTATATAATGATATAACTTTGGTTACAATTTGAATATGCACGAAATAGGTGCATATTCAAATTGTAACCAAACTAAGAGTTTAAAAAAATTTACAGCATATGTACCAAAAATGTATACAATTACTACTTTATCTTTCTTTTAAATATAGTGTAGATGGAAAGGACTTACTATTACTATAAATAATTCTCCCAATAGAAATAACTTTGTTGCATTTCTGAACTCTAGCTCAATATGTAAAAATAGATCAAGTAATTAAAGTAATTGTTATATTGCAGATGATATTGCCTTATAGAGGTGACTTTTATGATGCCGCAAGGTTGAAAGTTTGTGGTGATCTTGGTCAAGTTTTGTTTACACCATTTCACTTACAAGATGACGAATCCATTGCTAAAGCAGTCCGTTACTCCAATGTTGTCATTAACCTTATAGGCAGAGACTATGAGACTAAAAACTTTAAGTTTAATGATGTACATGTTGATGGAGCCAGGCGTCTAGCAAGGTACATAAGAGTAACTCTTGATTTATTTACAATACTGCCTTGACTTATCATTATAAATGCATTGAACAGTATTAAACCCTTCCAAATGCTTATTTCAAAATAAACAATTTCAGAATCAGTAGAGAAATGGGAGTAGAGAGATTCATCCATTTATCTTATTTAAATGCCGAGGAACATCCAACTCCTCTTGTCATGAAGAAGCCATCCATGTATAAAATCAGCAAGTACTTGGGAGAATGTGCTGTTAGAGAGGAGTTTCCTACTGCAACAATTCTAAGAGCTTCTGATATCTATGGTTCAGAAGACAGATTCTTAAGGTACTTCAGGTTTATTAGTTTTACCTACAAATGTGTTTATTTGCCGTTTTCATATCACATAAAAATTGGCACATATGCTAAATATATAAATAATAAAGCAAGCTTGACTAGAAAATTACATCAGTTATTTGACATAACTTTGGCTGTGTCTTGCTTTCAATTTTAAAGACATGAAAGCCAAAATCTTGCTTGAAAAATATGATATATTGTACAATGCCAAACAGAACCACAAGAGCCTGAATATAGGGCATATAGTTCTTTGATGAATAATTTAACCAGTTTATTTTTTTATAAAATGTTTTAAACATAGTTTAATGTGGTAATTAAACTATAAACAGATGTAATATCAGCAAATTAAAAACAAAAATCAGAATTCAAAATTCTTAGTTTTGAAATCTATCTTGGCCCTTTTAGTATATTTATATATTTATTATAAAAATTACACCATGAACTTATCACTGAACACTTAAAATTAATATTTGATATAGGTAACATTCAAGGTGATACATCTATATTGTGTAAACAACATATAAGACCTTAATTCCTTAGCCAAAGATGCCACCTTCACTCCCCTGACCTCATCTATAGATAAATGAGACCACTTACTGTCAGTAATCCATTTGGCTTTTTGATAAAAATAAACAAATTATTTTACACAATAATAATTAGTAAGATCACAAAACTAAGGGCCAAGGTCAAAGAATCCTGTTCCTTGTGAATTAAGCTTACATTCCTCACAGAAATCAGAAATATTGTAATATTTTAGTAAGTTTTAATCATGATCTCTTTGTATTTTTTTTAGAGCTTTTGCTTCTCTTTGGCGCATTCATAGCCATATCATGTCACTGTACAAGAATGGTGAAGCAACAATTAAGCAACCAGTGTATGTTGGTGATGTGGCCCAAGCCATCCTGAATGCTGCCCGCGACCCTGACACCAGATGCTTAACATATCAAGCGGTTGGGTAGGTTAATAAAAGTAAACCTTCAATAAAGATTGTTTTCATATAATAGTTGACTACACGTAATTCACTACCTCATTTGTATATTACTTCTTTGTAACAAAAAATATAGTAATATCAGAATATAATGTAGATCTGTTACTAAAATTTACTTGTCATGCTTTTTTCAGACCTAAACGTTATCTACTACGTGACCTTGTCATCTGGTTCTACCAATTAATGAGAAAAGACGAGAATTGGGGATTCCGCCTGATGGACATGAAATACGACCCTCTATTGCCTCTGAAGGTTATGGTGGTTAACATGATATCGCCTGCCTATCCATTTGGAAACCTGCACTGGGAAAGCTTGGAAAAGGTAAAATATAAAATGCTTTCATGTATTATAAAACATATAAATTTCCTAATATCTCCAATGCCTTAACCTTGCCATAAAAATTATGATCAAATCAAATTTGTTGTTACCAAAAGGAAACAAGACTTTCCGATTCAAGTTTTAATGGTATAATAATATATTTTTTGTATTTATATGCCTACCCACTACAGTAAAATAGATAATTCAAACAACTAAGTGATTATAGTGTATTCCAATCGAAAAAGGTTTAAAGATAAATGATAGTTTGTGAAGGTTTATTCAATTTGCAATAAAATATAAACAATTTCAATAGCTCATAATATTTCGGTTAGGTTAGACTTTTTATACTTTCACTGAAATTAACTTCGATAGATTATAACTTACCACAAAATATAAGGCCTGGTCGTGATTGGTCGCTCTTACAATAAGACCGGCAACTCGGAAGAACTTTTAACAGTTGACAATTTGACGCGGGACAGATTAATTGTAATCTAAAGATAGGCGCACACTGAGGCGGGCCGCAACGCATAACAAAAATTCTCCTGAATCAGTTTCATACATTTTGTATGGGCTAACGCACACCTCAGGCTGGCCGCAACGGGCCGCATCGCAACGCATTGGCGCATCGCTAGCCAGGCGTATTTTTGCGGCGATGTTATGCATTGCAATACGGCCCGTCTCAGTGTGCGTTAGCAGTTACTTATTTTTTCAAAACTGGGCGTAATGTTTCAAGAAGCTCAGAATATTTTTCATATGTCATTCTAAAATATTGAAAAAACTTTCTTTCATCTTCTAATAAATCTTTAAAAAGGGAGTGAAATTCACCATACACATTTCTCTCTTTGCAAATTTCTACGTTTTCTTTTTATTTTCTTCTTCATCTCTTCGTTAAACAGCATATTGAATAAAAAAAGCTCTTCGTCAGAACTATCCATCTTCTTAGATAGCCAAAACCTGACTGATTATAAGATATTGGGTTGCGGTGCGGCCCGATGCGCCTGCTATATGCTTTGGCGCAATTTTGCAATGCGATGCGTTGAGGCCCGCCGCGGCTATAGTTTGCGCGAGCCTTTACAGTTTAACTTCGATAGATTACAATATAGAGAAAAATTATTTGACGAGACAGATTATAATCTAACGAATTTTTTAATCTTACGGTGACATATATAATATAATAATGACATTCTATTCAAGAACTATGGTTATTGCACAATATAGCCAAAAAAAAAACTTTGGTATGGAGTTTCTCGTGATCGAAATAGAATAAACTTAATACTTGATGTCAAATTATTTTATCTAATGTGTCCAAAATAACCCTTATAAGTAATGCTTAACTTTATTGTTTAGGAAGCTACTACGGACGTTCTTGTAAAAGGAATGCCTACACTAGAGGATCTTGGAGTCACCCTGACAAACATGGAAGACCAGGTGCCATGGGAATTGAAGCCCTACCGTGCCTATCAGTACTACATTGACAAACTTGGAGAGTTCCCCAGACCTCCTAATCCAAAAGTTCAACCAGCATATTAAGAGAAACTGCTAAATTATATATATTCAGTAAAATGTTGTACATGTCAAATCTAATCCATGTGGTACAACTCTGTAGAATGTTAAAATGAATAAATTATGTTTCGTTTTATTAAATATTTCGTTTTATATCACAATAAATCTACAGATCTTAAATAAGTACATATAACTTCTACATTCTTACATCCAGGAAATCTTAAGAATTTCAGCCTACAGCACTGGCAATTAATAAAAGCTGTAATGTAGGCCGTTAAAATAAATGGACTTTTAGTTTTAAGGGCCAATTTTGTAACAAAGTTGAACGTAATGCCGGTAGATCTTGACGGCGAATTACAGGCGATCTATTTGAGCGAAAATATTCCTGGTTTCCGTGACATGAAAACTTGATACTATGATAGTAAAAATTGTGTAAGCAGATATATGTTAGTAGTATGTCTTGATATATATATGTATATATTTACATTAGTACATAAGCTAGATAACCCATAAGGCTACCAGCGATCATATTCTAACCGCCTGGCCCCGGGAAATTCGCCGACGCGAAATTTCGCGCGGTGTGAACGGCCACGCGGTAAAAGTACTAGGAAATTTTGTAACATCTTTATCGTATACAGGTTTATTAACTGTGATTTGTATTAATTCACCACAAACTTTGAATTAAATAAGATAAAACTATACTGTAATTCTTGAAGTTTTGTTAGTGATTTTTATTATATTCACATAATTGTCATTAACCATACAAAAAAATTTATTACTCATTTATACTATGTTGTTATGTAACCTGAATTATGCACAGTATTAGGTGTACTGTGCTTTTGTAAAAATAAATAATAATAATATTAATACAACAAATTAAATGAATAGCTTCCAGATGTAATAGTCTTTTGTCATTGATATTTTTCAATTACTAATATTGTATTTGAAAATTATATAGCAAATTTTTTTTTTTAATAGGTATTGTAAATTAGACGACAAAGTGTGGATAATTTTTTTTATTAAGCTTAATTAAGGAGCTGGTCTGCCACGGCCAAATCCTCCTCTCTGTAACAATGAACAAATTTTATGTTAAGCATTTAAATTAAGTTACTGTGGAATGGTAATGATTATTTATATGAATTGAAATTTACTTATGTACATGAATTGAACTGTACCTACAATATGTTTTATTTAAAGAAATTTAAAAAAATGTTAAGTAACAAGTCTATTGTTCAATCAGTTTAAGATATTTTATATTCTCATTCTTCTGAAAATATTTATTTAATTGTATGTCAAGAGAAAACTTATTAAAATTAATGAATTATAAATACTCACGAATTCAACTCTGCCAGAGCCAGGGCCAACATCAGCCTTCTTATCATGTGGTGCATCAGGTGTGGTAGGTGCACGACGGTACATGGATCTGTCTTCAGCAGAGCGAGCTGGGGCATCGGAGCGGCCAACAGCACCACGACGGACTGTCTCAATACGCACTGAGCGCTTAAGTGTAGCGGGCACAATTTCAGGTGGCAGATGAAGGAAGATCCTTAGGTATTCAATACCTTCATTTGTAAGATACCTAGAAAAATTTATCAATCATTGTCATGATACTACGAAATAATTTAAAATAGGTACAAAATATTTAGGGAGTTTCTATGATTCAATACAAAACTCAAATGAACAAAATTTTTAGTAGTTATACTTTAAACAACTTAAATCTGTTTTCAGAACATAATATGGTTATAATCACTCTTATGGACTGTCTTGTCATCTGAAGTTATAATTTTAAGCTGGTGGTTTAGAAGCTAACATGACGCATTAGATCATTATTACAATACTTGATCTTTAACTTTTTATTATCGTGATAAATCTACAATAATTAATTGATCTTTGATAATAAATATTATTTCACTATAGTATCCATGCACGAGTACAGAAATATGTATTCAATAAACACAATAGTTCAAGGACAATGAATTCAGTAAGTAGCTTTTAGACTATAACTTTTTACTTTAAAACACCACTGTCACATACGTGTAATTAACTCAAAATAGACTAATAATCAGTACGTACCAGTAGAAATGCCTCCACGCAAATTGTTCCTTCACATAACCTCTAGATTTTAATGATTGCATTGCCTTAATAACTTGAAGGTTGGGAATCTTTTCAAGATCCGGATGCTTGGGTGCATGGTAATCTTTTTTGGCTACCATGACACCCTCTTTGAAGAGGAATTCATAGATCGCAACGCGATTCTGTTTTGGCATCAACATCTTGACCCACTACCTAAAACATTGAGACATTCAATATTATAAACCAAAAGGTTAAGTATTTCAACTTTTCTAATACACAATAATATTAAATATTGATATTTTAACTGCAGAAATATCATTTTAAATACTTTAGAAATAAATGTTTTTAGTGTATTTCACTGATTGTTAGGATAAATTCAGATTTTATTACAAAACACTACCTTTCGCCTATTTTGACAACAGAAAAGAGGTTAAAATTGTTTTACCACAGATTGCCAACACTTTCTGTCATTTATAATTTGACATTAACAGATATTGCCGTTCGAAAACTTTTTTTCTAAAACAGAAAGTTTATTATATCTGGACTTATCAATTCAAACATCAATTTCAAACAACTGCATAATCATTGCTTTTTTTAAAGTTTTGACGATATGTTTTAAATTATTTATGTCTTTCATAGTAATCTATAAAATTCCTTATATAATATGTGACGTGTAGACACCGGCCATACTACATTTTTCGGCAAAAAATCGACGATAACCAGAACAAACTTGCATCTGAAATCGTGTCTTTATCAAAATAAGTCTTGTTTGGCTACAAAATACAACAACAACAACATCAGACTGTAAATTTCCCACTGCTTTGCTAAGGCCTCCTCTATCTACTTTGTTTTTGAGGAGAAGGTTTTGGTACATATTTCCCCACGCCGTAGATTGGTGTAATACTGATGTGGGAGAATTTTTATGAAATTCGACGCATTCAGGTTTCATCACAATGTTTTCCTTCTCCGCCAAACACGAAATATATTAGAAACACAAATTAAGCACGTGAATATTCAGTGCTGCTTGCCTGGGCTTGAACTTATCAAGCAAACCACTTATCCATCTCAGCTTAAAAAAATTGCGACATTCTTACACAAACATAATACAATACATTTTATTTTTAAGCAAACGTGCCTGAGATTGCTATGCCTGATGGAAAGTGACTAAACCGCTATTAGTATATGTTTCGAACCTTCTCCTCAAACGGAAAGGTGGCCTTAGCCTAGCAGTAAGAAATTTACAGGCTGTTGTTGTTGTTGTCCCAGCTTAAGAACAGACTCATAAAGTTAAAACATATTTACATAATATCTAATTTAGAGGCCTATTTTTAACCGTAAACTTCAAAAAAAGGAGGAGGTTCTCAATTCGTCGGGGCCTTTTTTTATTTTTTTATTTTTTATGTATGTTACCGAATTACTCGAAGGTGGCTGGGCCGATTTTGACAATTCTTTTTTTGTTTGAAAGGGCATGTTTTGCAGGTGGTCCCATTGTCAGGAGATCAGGATCTGATGATGGGATCCTGGAGAAATCGAGGGAACTCCTCAAATTTTATAGGCACACCTATAGTGATTTCGTTTTTATTCAAAGTGCCTAGGCCATATGCTCACGAAAAGTGACATTTGATGAAGTGGAACTGATGATGAAGACCACAACTGGTAATCAGAACCTATTAGTAAGTAACTATTTTACAGGTTTAGTTCTATTTCCTTAAGATAGTCGCCAAGCAATTGATGTTAGTAAACATGCCTATGATGAAGTCTAGCTAATGGTGGACTACCAGGAGAATTCCTCAATGATTAACGGCATTGCATCGGGAAAAATGGTATTGTCTAATTGGCGATGAACAGTTAACATTAGGCTATTGTAACTTAGGTAACGCTTAATTTGAGTTGCAGTCCACATCGTATTGAAACGGCGTTGAGTTATGTTTAGAGTCGAAAGCCGAAATGTACTGAGTATAATAAAGTGAATGACAAACACTACCAATTGTAATTATAAATAACAAAACAACACTGAAAAGCATTAAATAAATTTTTATAAATAAAAAAAACCGCCTTCAAAAATGAACTAAAAAGAAAAAAATAATCAGTTACATCCATATCCAATTTACGATTTTTTAATCACCTTTTGAAGTCGGTCTGTGTAACTACCGACGTAAATTCATCATATGTATGACACACAAGGTTTATGATTATGCAAGAAATTATCATATATAATACTTTTTTTTTTAAATAGTTATTATACATACATATAAGATCTGAGATGGCCCAGTGGTTGGAACGCGTGCATGAACGTGTGCGCTCGGCGGTGAAGGAAAACATCGTGAGGAAACCTGCGTGTGTCAAATTTCATTGAAATTCTGCCACATGTGCATTGCACCAACCCGCATTGGAACAGCGTGGTAGAATATGTTCCAAACCCTCTCCGTAATGGAAGAGGAGGCCTTATCCCAGCAGTGGGAAAGTTACAGGCTGTTATTTACTTACTCTAGTTATTACATAAATTGTGTTTGGCTTTTCGAACACATATTAATGTGTATGTATGTGTATGTCACGAGTCTATATGTATTATCTATGCCAAGCGTCGACTGACTGTGACTAGTTGACATTTGTCAAAGACGTCAAATATTAATTAAACTTTCTACGGTATCCTCGCTTCATTATTTGGATACAGAGACTTTTACAGATTTCAAATATTAAATGTAGATTTTAATATATAGTGTACATTATTACAAAACAAGAAAGATAATATGGATTTCCAAAACCGCCCTGGCGGTAAAACCGGTGGAGGAGGTGTAGCATCATGGTCCGAAAGCAATCGCGATCGCCGCGAAAGACTTCGGCAATTAGCTTTAGAGACTATAGATTTAAATAAAGATCCATATTTTATGAAAAATCATTTGGGTAAGTTGCTAATAAAATTAAAATAAATAAAATGTGTGTTTATAGTTTTTTGAAATTATTGATTTTCATATAACCTAATTAATTTGTTACCGTTTTTCAGGTTCATATGAATGTAAATTGTGTTTAACACTCCACAATAATGAAGGCAGTTACTTGGCTCATACCCAAGGAAAGAAGCATCAAGCTAACTTGGCGCGCAGAGCTGCTAAGGAAGCTAAGGAAGCTCCACAACAGTTAGCCCCTGAGAAACCAAGAATTGAACCTAAAAAGTTCGTTAAAATTGGTAGACCCGGTTATAGAGTAACTAAGCAAAAAGACCCAGAAAATGGACAGCAAAGTTTGCTATTTCAAGTTGATTATCCTGGTACAGACAATATTATTAATATATTACTTTTTTTAGTCACATCATAATTGAATGACAAATAAATATTTATTTGAATTTTTCAGAAATTGCTGAAGGTGTCCAACCCAGACATCGTTTTATGTCAGCTTATGAGCAGAAAATTGAACCACCAGATCGTAGGTGGCAATACCTTCTTTTTGCTGCTGAGCCTTATGAAACAATAGCTTTTAAAGTGCCCAGCCGTGAGGTAGAAAAACATGATTCTAAGTTCTGGACCCACTGGAACAAAGACACAAAACAGTTTTTCCTCCAATTTGCATTTAAAATGGAACCACTAAGAATGCCTCCTCCTCCTCCGAAGATGTGGGAAAACCATGGTATTAGGTTGCCTCCACCACCTGGGGCCCCAATGATGGGTGTACCGCCTCCACCCCCATTACTGCCTGTACCCCCACCCCCTCCATCTATGTAATTTAGTTAGGTTATGAATATTAATAAATAAATATAAATTTTCTGTATACATATTTTTTTACCATCTAAGCCTTAAGATAATTGATATTTCACTAAAGTTAAGAGTTTATTTAATTTAATTTAAAAAAAAATTAAAGAGCCTTTTTAAAATTCTAGCCTAATACATAATTATGTATCAACTACAATACAAATGTTATGACATATAAATGATAATGATACGGTAAATATTACAATAACTTTGTGGTTTTTTACTTATTTCACTTATTTTAAACTATAAATATTGCAGTTGTATATATTTAAATGTGCAATTAAATATGTTTAGGGCTTAGTGCTTACCCAACGCCAGTTAGCATGTCCTGCACTTAGGCACACGCGATTTCGTAAACTACAAAATTTTAAGATATAAAAAACGAAAGTAACATTAATAATAATGTCATACTGCTTAACGGACTCTTCCGTTTAGACGAGGACACGCTACTTCATAGTGTTTGTGAGTACAAATGAAAAATGCTAATCTGCAACATGCCGGTTTTTCAACCGACTTCAAAAAGGAGGAGGTTATCAATTCGTCTGTATTTTTTTTCAAAACGTCTTTACCGCCATGACAGAGTTAGGTACATAAAATTAACTTGTGTTTAAATTTACTGCATAGAGTAAATTCGTTGTCGCCCAAGGCATCGCTCGTGTTTTACGGGTTGATGGTTGTTTTAGATATAAAAAGTAGATATGCCCGTCGTTGAGGTTCATACAAAATTAGGTTCAGTGGTTTGGTTATGAAAGAGTGACAGACAGAGATACTTTCGCATTTACGATACTAGTATAGATCATTTACGATTCCGCTAGCAATAAAATTACAAATTGGTGTTTTTGATTGAAGTAGAATATCGGGTACCTTAGATATAAAGTTTTTTAGATTTTCATAATTTTTTATCAAGAAAGTTTATTTGTTAAATATATTTGTCATTCTACATGATACAATGTTAGTAAATAACTGTTTATTTTTATATAACAAGCAAATAAGAACAAAAATCTTTTCATCTGACTATATTATATATGAGAAGAATAGGGTACTTTCGGTAATAAAATATAAATTATGAAAGTTGATAAAACTTAAAGATTATATGGAAATATACTTAGAAACTCTGATTTGAGTCATAAAAGCATACTATTACTTTATTATACTAAATTAAAAAGTCGTAATTTTTAATCTACATGTTACATGAACTAAAACACGAGCCGCCATGGTGTGACGTAAGTGCGGCAAATACGGTCGGTTCAGTGTTAAGTTATCAACAGTTAAACTATATCTATCGACTTTAACTTCTGGGATTTACTTTAAAATGTTAAATTAAGTTAATAGTTTTTTTTTAATTAATGAAATAAAAAAAATCGAAGTAAATTTTATTTGTACGTGTATTTATTAACATACAAACGGCATTTGTAAAATTAGAATCATCATCATCATCAGCCTGTTTTTGTCCACTCTTGGCCTCTCTATGTGCACGCCACTGTGGACTTTCACCGGCAATTCGCATCCAGCTCCTGCCTGCTGCCTTGCATACATTGGTTGGTTTTGGTTCTTTGACGGATTACCTCATTTCTGATGTGATCCCTCAGTGAAACGCCGAGCATAGCCCTTTCTAAAGCATGCCGAGCGACTTTAAACTGGTAGACCAGCCTTGTCGTGAGTGTCCACGTTTCGGCTCCAAATATCATGATGGGTAGGACGCACTGGTTAAAGACTTTCGTCTTGAGGCACTGTGGGATCGACTATGTAAAAATTCGATGTAACTTCTCAACTGCCCAACCTAGCTGAATTTTTCTATTCACCTCGTCCTCAAGGTTGGTTCTACCTAATCGCAGAGTCTGCCCGAGGTAGACATATTTTTGAACAACTTCGAGAACGGTATCGTGTATCGCAGTCGGTTCCGGTAGAACATGTTCTATGAATATGGAAAGGGTTGGCTGTGGGCTGGTCATATTTGTCGTAGAACTGACAACCGTTGGGGTAAACGTGTTCTAGAGTGGAGACCGCGTCTCGGTAAACGTAGTGTAGGACGTCCTCTGGCATGTTGGAGTGACGATATACACAAGACGGCAGGCAGGAGCTGGATGCGAGTCGCAGGAGAAAGACCACAGTGGCGTGCACTTGGAGAGGCTTATGTCCAGCTGTGGACAAAAATGGGCCGATGATGATGATTATGGTGCCGTATCCGGTCCGAAACACGGCCTGTTCCGAGGGTTGGAATTCGTCAAATCTTCGCGCAAGGCGGTTTGTGATGACTCTTGAAAACAGGTTATAGACGTGGCTCAGTAGGGATATGGGACGATAGTTCTTCAGCGGGGCCTCCTTTTTGAAGAACAGGACGACCACACTCCTACTCCACGCCTCCGGAGAGGAAAAAAACAGAATGTCTGTCGTATTTATGAATATGGACTGTTATTTATACAGGTGTGACATCATCAAAATGACTGACAGCGTTTTTTGCGGGAATAAAAAGGTTTAAATTTTATTATCATTCGCAAGAAAAGGTGCTTATTTTGGCCAAATATATTTTTGTGGTTTTTATGAGGATATACAACATATACAAATAAACTGGCAATAGAATACAACAATACTAAGAGATAGGGAACCCATAAAGACTGGCGCCGTAATGTTTTACATAACATACATAACGTTTACACCTACCCATAAGAAGTGAACGTAAAAGATGATTAACTAAAATTAATAAGTTTTATAGTCTTTGGAGTTTTATGAATAACAGTTTTTTTTATAAACTTCTTTAAGTTTAAGTTCTTTAAGTCTTAAAAAATTATAATTCCGTATTTTTTAACTGGTCACCCTATATTTCAATAATTCAAAGCGTGATTTGGAACGTAGATTTAACGGTCACTGACTGAGCGTTAAGGAATTGAATACAAAAGAAATCAAAACAAAGGTTTCGTCCTTTTATTTTCGCGCGCGATTTCTGGCAGCCAGTAGACATTAAACAGTATATGCTCTAGTTTACGGTGAAATTATTAAATTTAATTGTTTGGTTACTATTATAAGAATTAGGAAGATTTTTAATTTATTTAGTTAAAGAATTAATAAAAGTATACATATTAATTGAAGTATGTTCTCGAAAGCTAAAAGATTTGAACCATCAGGTAAGTACATTTTCTATACTATAAAACTTATTAAACATTAATTTAACTAGCTAATTACCTCAAATTTTACGCGTACAGTATAATTGGGTAATACGTGTTGGGAACTTAAAAATTTTACTTTCATGCTTTGACCGTCTCAACCTATTATAAAGCATTAAAACTAAGTTTTATAGTAAGCTACCTCATAGTACATCTATTACGCGAAGGAAACCGCGTGGAGGAACTAGTTTGTAATAATTTACTTTTCTCAAAATCTCATATCGCAAAATCATCGCACTTTATTGTTGTTTCTATATTTCGCAGCATTAATCAAAACTCAATCAAAAGTTTTACCTAAACGAGATATAGAGAAGAACCAGAGTAAAGCGCCTGTTGTTACGAAAAACAAAGTGCCTACCTCAACACCTTCAAAGGAAAACTTTGATGTGAAATCTCAATGCAGTTCAGTTACAAGTACCAAATCATTTAAAACTGTAAGTAAAGTTTTCTATAGATATGAAAATATATAGATTTTCAATATAAAAAAAATAATTAAAAATTATTTAATGATATAAAAAAGTGGATCAATAAATTAATCTTTAATTTTCAGCCTAGGCCTATAAAGCATTCAAGTACTACAAGTAAAACATTAACTGGTAGCCTCAAGAAAACATTGTTACCACCTAACAAAAATTTGCCTAAAAATAATGACACGAAAGATCAAGAAGAACTCATCAAAGCTTATCAAGTTGAAATAAGGTTTTTTTTTATTCTTTTATTTTTAAGGGGCCTTACATATGTAGGCAGCCTATATGTCGGCCCCATCGTTAAGTGGAAATAAGGTTGCATATTACATAAATTAACAATATCTTATTTAATTTTACTAATTTCTAACAGTTATTTTACAATTTCGTATTACAATAAACAATATGCAATAAACTTATTTGTAAAAGGATTTCATTACAGAGTACTGCTTAGAAAAAGATAATAATTTTATATTTTAAAAATGTAGAGCATAATATTACATATTTGTTCGAGTTCTTGGTATATTAAGTATGTCTTGGTACATACATTTTTCGTCTAAACAATATATATAACATATTTTAAACTTTTAGGAACAAAGATTGCACTATAACTGAATATAATAAACAAATAGATGAGCTCAAAAACGAAATAGCTAGTTTACAAAAAATATTACAAGAAAACAACAATTGTGAAGATGTTGAGAAAATCAATAAGAAGCTGGGTATGATAATTATTAGTGATGAACAACCAAACAAAAACAATGAAATATTGACTGAAGCTAATGTAATTACTGTTATTAATAATTTAAAGTCTGAGATATTCGAATTACAAAAGCAATGTGAAAAATTAGAAAATGAAGTCAGCTATAAGCAAGTTGAACTTACATCTCTTGAGGAAGTTATCACAATTAGAGATAGCTTGTGTACAGATCTTCAGAAAAAGCTTACAGATGTAGAAACTTGTTTGGAAGAAACTCACCAAAGATTAGAAATGGTCAAGGGGCATCATGCTTTGGCTCTAGAGGCAAATGAGAGTATCCGACGCGAGTACAAAGCTGAGTTAGAAACACTCAAAATAAAACTTGATGAAGAAAAGCAAGCAATTGTTGCTAAATCTAAAGCTGACCAAGAGAATTTGAAACTAAAGTACAGTTCTTTAATAGATTCAATTAAAAATCAACTTAAAAAAGAAAAAGATGATAAGATACAGGAGTTGCTTCATGCTCTGGCTGCAAAAGATAAAGAAATGAAAGCTAAATTAGATCAAATTGATGAAGCAACACAAGAAAAGTTGAAACTCTGTGAAATACAGTTTGAGGAACGTAGTAGACATTTACAGGAGCACTGGACACAACAGCAAAGAGAAATACAGTGCTTAGAAGCTGAGATAAGAGATTTAAAACATTCATTAAATATAAATGAAGAAAAAAATGTTGCTTTAAATAAGGAAATTAAAAATATGCAAAATGAAAATGATATTTTGAGAAATGAAAAGAAGACTTTGATGCAGGATCTAGAAGTTATGAGAGATGAATCAAAGAAGAAAGTTATAGATTATGAAAATGAAATCAATAAATTGACAGTGGAGGTTGACAGAGCTATTAAGGAAAAAAATAAATTTGAAATGTCCTTATCAGTTACAAGAGATATTGTACAAGTTTTAACTATGCGTTTAAGAGAATCTGACAATGAATTAGAGCACTTGGAAAGCCAAGTTCAAACTTTGACTAATTCAAAAGAGGTTTTAGAGTCGGAATTAGCGACATTTAAGAATACACTTAATAACACAGTCTTGGAATGTAATGAATACAAAGAAGCTCTTGTGAATATACTGAAATCTAAAGCAGCTTTGGCTAAAGAGCACAATCGAATTATGGAACATAATGTGTCTCTCATAGAAAGTTTACAAAATGTTGAAAAGGAAGCTTATCGTGAACTTGGCTCTATAAAAAACGAGCTAATAGAAGATGTAGAAATTATTAAAAAAGAATCAAAATCTCAAATACAAATGTTGAGGGAGGAGGTGAGAATCTCATCGATCACACTTTTCATCTATTATAAAATATTTTAATGAAGTTTCGTCTTTATTTATTAACTTATATTATAGGTGGAAAAGAAACGCGTTTTGTGTCAGTTAGCGACAGAGCATGCTGGACAAGCTACGGCAGCAGCAGAACAGTCTCGTGTACTACTGGCACAGGCAGCTGCGGAGATATCGCGACTCGAGAGCGAAAATCATTGCATCCAACAGCAGGTATGTATAATTAATAATAATACATTATATATTCAAGAAATTATAATATTCATTATGGATTCTCGAAAAAAACAGCGTATAAAAAGTCGTAGAAACTGCTATCGGAAGATTGGGTGTATAAGTGATCAAAACTTGCACACATCTTAATATGCAAGTATACAAGTTTACTACATGTGCAAAGGCAATGTGCTAAATATAAATCAATTACCTATTTAATTAGTCAGTTAAGAGCGTCATTTTTTTTTTTCTAGGAAGTATCCTGGCATTACCTATAATTAATTTTTATTTCTAGCTACAGAGTAATTTATTTATAAAATATTAATCAGTGACCTTTTTTTTTAATTGTAACAGATTCAAGATCAACAATCTTTAGTCGTTGAATTGTCACTACTGCGACAAGAGAATGAGGAATTGACAATGACCGTTGCAAAACAATCTTCTGTTATGGATAAACTGAGAAAAGATGCAGAACAAGTACAGATGAAACCTAAATCCCCTTCTGTAATACGTAAAAGTCATAAAATTGGAAAGGAGAACATGCAAGTTATTTCTCCTCTTAGGGAACGTAACCATTAATTATGAAAACAAGGAATGTTGTGAACTTGGTCATATTAATGTCAAAATGTTGACAAACTTTTTCACTGCCGATTACCGAAATTTGTTTCTAATTGTCGTTTATTTATTTATGTTTTAATTTATTGGCATGTTACACTCCAATTAGGAAATTACGTAATGTATTTTTTATTTATTGTAATCATAATATTAATAAGTTTGATTTGAAATATAGACTCAAGCAGATATGGTTTTTCATTTCTCATGTAATATAAAAGTAACGTAGTTATTTTCAACTTTTACTGCATAATATAAAAGGAAGAAAGTAACGAAAGACCGATTTCGACAATTTTATCGAATCGTTGACTACTAGCGATGTTCTGACATGAGCATGAGTTCAGCCTCTTCACAAGACAAAGTTTTTACTTTTTCATCACAAAATCTCACAAGCATCTAATAAGTCCATTCAATTGTGCCAATGGATTTTTTTTTAAATAGATAAGGTGGCTAGTATGCGAGCTATAAAGATGCAATCTTGGCGAGAGACAACTAGACCTAATAATTGTGTTTAGTTTTACTATTTAATTAATAATATTACCTTCCCTACTTATCGAAGATAGGTAATATTTATATTCTCAATAGACTACGGAAGATCACAGTTACTGAACACAAATTATATAAATATTATTTTTTAGTTTAAAACAGCATAGCAATAAATCTTATAGACCTGTTCTGTTAATAAATTTTAGTTGGTTTTTATTGCTCGGACGCTGTTTACATTCAAACTAACTGAACCGTTAAATGCAAAATTATAAAAATAGCACGCCAACCCACAGCCCCGATTTTCTCCATACCATTTATCAAAATCTGTTCAGTAGCTTAGTCGCGTTAGACACAAAGCTGCTTTTGCTATCACTTTTTTAATAGATGCACTATCTACTACAAGTTCGAAGAATTTATCGAGTCCTTACATACTGTTAAAACATTATAAATCATTATTAAGGATAATATTGAGTTTATATTCCATATGAAATTATTATATCCGCTCCTTTTTTTACAACCATGTGAGACGCTTTCCGTGCAAAAAAAACTTCAGGCTCAAACTATCTATATATCAAATTTTATTTAAATCGGTTCCGCGGTTTAAGCATGAAGAGGTAACAGTTATTTTTGCATTTATATTATTAGGGATATTCAGATTGATTATTAAAAACAAATAAAACATTTTGGATAGCGTCATACATTTATTAAATTATAACATATTAAACATAATTTAATGACTACAGAACTACCCTAATGACATAAAGAAGTACACACAATAAGTGCAGCTGGTCAAATGCAATCTGCTGGTTAATTTACCTGCTATCATAACAAAGATTCGATATTAATTTTTAAAGCTGCTAATTAAAATTACACACCTAAAAAACTATGGCAAAATGCCCTACTATTTGGCAAGATCAATGTGAATTAATGACACGGTCAATAATAATTATCACACTATTACACATTATAGTAGAAATGCTAGTTTATTCAAAAATCAATACAAATATTATTCACAAATCACTCTTTGGATCATCAGCCTTTTAAGTAAATCGATAAGATTCTTTGGAAAACGAGACAATTTCAGAAATTTTATTCTACAATTATCATTTAAGTGGGGTCTAAATTTTTATTTTAATTATTTTCATTAGAAATTATGATCAATGAATCTTATAGAATTAATTTACAATGTTTATAAAATACTTGTATATAAAAGTAATAAAACTAACTACACGATTTACATTAAGCTAAACAGTATAAAAATTAATTATTAATAAAATAAGCTGACTGTTTCAATGTTTACATGAGATCATTGGTATGATGGGATTCGAAAATCAGTCTTATTCGTTTATTTGAATTATTCCTTGTGAAGAATTTAAGACACATTTAAAAATATTTGTACTTAAATATACTAGACCAGATCTTTTTTACATGAGTATTATAAGATACTTATTCTAGAAGACCAGCTGTATCAGTATAAGGATATTCAATTTAATAACCTAAATATTATAACATGTGCATTGTAAGTACTAAAAAGCTACACTTACATAAATGTTAATAAAAAAGAGATTGTTTTAAATATACGATAAAATAAACACACAAAAAGGGACAGCAAAACTTTCTATTAAAACTGATATTATGTCTTAGTCAATGTGTGCTTGTCTCGGTACAACATCTTCTTGTATGAGTAAATCACACGCTGGCAGACCATGGTGTGCTAGCAAGTCCTGTCCAATTGCAATCAAACCAGTTTCTGGTCCTGGTAGTTGGCCATGCCAAACATAATAATAAAATAATTGTTGAATGGCTGCCATAAAACGACGTTGTTCTGGCATTTCCGAATCGAAAGTACCAAGAATAGCTTCAATATCAGAATTAATATCTGCCATTCCGGAAGCAGCTATGCCACCACCTGGGCCCGAACCCAACACTACATACATTGGCACGACCAGGCGCAATCGAGCTAAGCTAATTAATGGGCATAATGTACGAATAGAAGAAATTAATTCTACAAGTCCTTCATATGACTTATTAAACATTTTAAACACTTCATTAGTCAAATTTTTCTCGCCTATGTAACTTTCATTGACCATTTTTTCTACAATATCAGCTGTCCAATTCATATACTTCATTCGTAGTACGTCAGAGTGGCCAGAATGTTGCGTGGTTCCAAAAACCATGGGCTTAAACACTTTCTTTTTGCCAGAATTTTTTGCTTCCTTTTGAGCATCCCAACTTTCGTATGCATGAGTTCTTAAGTAGTCTCCGTCAAGAACTAGCCAGGAACGTTTTAGTTCGTCAGCGACAGGTAAAGAGTTAATATCACTTCCAAGCCATGTATCAGGAGTGGCTGTCATAATTTCTAGCTGCGATATACGACGTAAACAATCCACATCGTTACATTTGCTGATTTGTTTAAAGGGTTCATTTGCTTTTTGAGATTGCTCCAAACTATCACCGGGAAATATAACGGAAGGTGAAGACAACCAAACTCTTGAATATAACTTCTGAGCCTTATTAACTGTTGTCAAGGCTGCAGTTAATGTTGCCCCAGCTCTATGCCCAAGCAGAGTAACAGATTCAGCATCACCTCCAAAATGTTTTATATTATACTTTATCCATTGCAGTGCTGCAATTAAATCACTGAGACCATAATTGCCAGATGTACGAGGGTATTTAGAATTGGACAAAATATCCAGGGCTAAAAAGCCAAATGGACCCAGTCTGAAATTGGGTCTTACAAAGACAACCTCTTTTGTTCTTGCATACATGGCTGAAGGTTGAGCAGGACTTATCCCACCTGCTAATGTGTTAGCGCCAATTAATACAACAACAGGTAATGGACTGTCATATCTTACGTGAGGGGTAACGACATCCAGAGTTAAACAATCTTCATCGCCAGTAATCGTTCCATTTTCCAAAAATTGCAAACAAAGAGGACCAGGTTCATGAACTTCCAATGTACCATTCCAACACATTGAAATATTGTTCAATGGTTGTGCGTATGTAAATCTTTTATCTTCTATTGGAGGGACTGCATATGGTATGCTATAGAAATTGTAGACTTGATCGTCCAGAATGCTAAAAACAATAAAAAATAATAAGTAAAAAATATTCAATGATTTGTTGTACTGAGAGGCTCTCTACTAAGATTATAATGATTGTTTGTAATACAATTTTTGTTAGATAAATGAGAAAATAGTAGTATGTACAATTAAGATTTCAACTGTTTATTTTTTTGAACTTAATAAACAAGACATGGAAACAGTAATTACTGAGCTTCTTGCCAGTTCTACTCGATTGAATCTACTTGTGCAAACATGGGTATTTTTATTACTAAAGGTATTAATGTCTTGTTCACGAGATTGAACAAGAATAAAAATCCTGGTAAATATCCCGAAATTAATACCTTTAGTAATTTTATGTTTAACTCAACACATGTAAATCAAAAGAGCTCTTATGAGTTTACTAAAAAATAAAAAAAATTACTTACCCTTCAACCAAACCGCATGTGGTTTGGGTGGTGATATATCGACCAAGACGGAGGGGTCGCTCGGTGGGCGGTCCAGAACGCGCTCCAATCACTATCCCCACAATAACAGCGAGTAACACTAATATAGTTACTCCACAAACCATTATGTCATCTAAAAATGTACAACTAAGCTATTATAATTTGTCTTTAATATATATCTTGTAATTATATCCATTTTGAGCTCAATAGAGAAGGAAATTAATAATATTTTTACTACAAAATATGAAATGAAATGTTGGAACCTAAGAAATCATTGTTACTTGTATTTCAAAATTAATTTATACAAGATATGATTACTACTTTAAGAAAGAAATATCAATATTATATTTACCAATAATAAACTTCTTCTGTCGGATTCTTTCTTTTAGAGGAAGCCTTGTTGCTACTTTGCCCTCTTGCTCATCCTGAAGTAGAATAAGATTATTTCAAAATTAATATTAATTGAAACTATTTAAAAACAATATTAGTGGGTGATATTATTGAATTACTACTAACAGTCACATCCAATTTTACATTTTCCATTCCATCATTTGGAGTGTCAAGTTTATCTTCTAAAGTTTCCATTGATGCAAGTGCTGCCTCCGTAGCAGAATGTTTTTGAAATAATTTAGGATATCTAACATTGAATAATCCAAAACCTTTCTTTGCTCCAATAGAATCACCATCTGAAATCATTTTGAGTTTTATAAAGAATTCATTATGGATCTGTGGATTGCAATTATTTTAGTGTACAATAAATCTAAACATAGATTTTGTTTATATTTGATGAAGATGTTTCGATAGTTGGATGAATTTCGATAGTTTGGCTCTATTTCGCCATTTTCAGTATCTAGAAGTATTGCAACTTGTATGTATTGATTGGTGATGCATTGATTATAAGCCTAGATTTTAACATTTTATTTTTATTGGCTACTTATATTTTTGTACTGTCTTTAAATGATATGAACACTCAGCACCGGGTTCAACATCCTCTTCCTATGGCACATAATGCCTGTGCATTGATACGCAAGGGGAAATTGAATGTACATTATGTAGCAAATACACATAATGTAGCACTGAAAGCTACTTAGTGTCAATATTGTTGATAGACATCTTAATTTTAAGGTTACAATTACAATAATTTTAAAGAGAGGAGAGCCTTAAACAACTTTCCCTATTTTATGAGCAATAAATAAATTTTTGTGAGTGTTATTCAGGGTGCTGATTGAAGGCATCATTTAGTAAAGTGGTTAGGCAATTAGGTAAATGGTTAATTGGATTGCTGATTAAGCTATTTGCCTGCAAGATATACACAAAGTAATAAAAAAACAATGTATTGTGTAAAAGTACAGTTACTTGAGGATTACTTGTAGCATTAGCACTGTAAGGTGCCAGTCAATAAGATGGTATATTTCTTGTGCTTAGCTCACTAGCTTATTTTGGAACATAGCTAGACAAATATTGCTATCTTGTAGTAAATTGTTTTATTTGTTGGTGGTACTTACAAAGACGGCCTTGTAAAAGGGCCTAACACCAAGTATTTTATTTCAATTATTGTGTACACTAACACATAAAATCTATTGTGTTGGATGGAAAATGTGTCAAGGTTTTAAATGGTGGTAATGTTGTACTTAAAAATTAACTTTGCTTGAAGTAAAGTGTACCTTGGGAATGACATTTTTGCCACTGAAGTTTTTTTTATTATGTTCAATACCAGAAATAAGATTCAATATAAAATATTGGAGTAAATTGAAGATTTCATTTAAAGCAAAATTTGAATGATATAATTAACATGTTGACTGTCCAGGCCAAATCCAACAACCTTCACGTGGCGTCCTGCGGTTTTTTTTATTAAAGGTAGTTGGAAATACTTCACATTTAATAAATATAAACTTGAAATCTCCGTCACTGTAATATTACAGTTATTTTCAGCATGTATCACATGTGATACAAGGACGTCTCGTCCTTAACTTTACTGTATAACATATGATGCAGGGAACGTCGAAGCAAAAAATGAGGGTATTCATATAACTAATTGTTTTAGTTTTCTTGCGGTAGTTGCATAAAAATAATTATAAACGTTAATCATAATTAATTGAGCATCGCAGATCTATTGTTGCATAAAATAGTTAGTAAAAATGAGTTCCCAACCGTCCTAGCAATATTTTCATTCAGTAAAAAAAATGTGTTGGTTCATTGGTGTTTTACTTTTCTTAATATCTATTCTAGACGTCCTAATAATATTTATTTCCCTAACTCAGACGTCCTCGCCAATTAACGGTGTAGAGTCTGTACGCCTACTTGCATCAGATGTGATGCAAGGACGTATGGTGAAAGATAAATTTGTATCATATGTGATGCAGGGACTGTCAACGTGTTAATTTATAACAAATTTGACTAAAAATTTGTAAATTTAATAATTATTCACAAACCATTTTCCTTTGGAGTCTGCTGCAAGAATTTTGTAAATGGGCAAGTTTGTAAAAACTGAAAGCGCTGTTTAGACTTGTCTTCATCACACTTTTCCTGATTTTTATCATTATCAGTTTCTTTCTCAATAGCTTCCTCTTCCTGGAGATAAAAAATAATATCAATTGCTTATTTATTTCACATTTACTCCTACCAATTGTTTTTACCAGTTAGTATGTTAAAATAATATAATTTTGTATAGAATGATTATGTTTGTCAAATTGTTAAGTACTTTTATTATAGTCATTTGTATTTAAGTCTACCAGATGAGTTCGATTTACGTCAACTTGTGCACACTCACAAAGAAAATCAGCAAATGTATTAACGAGTTAATAATAGTTTACAAATAATTTTACCTTTGATTTTTCTCTATCTGAATTCCTCGTGAAAAAGCCAGGCATTTTAATAGCGCCAATTGGTATGAATTTCGGTTTAACTTCACGGCCCTGTTCAGTAATATCCCCCGAGAGTGCCGCTTTAACAGGGCCGTCGTCGTGTCGTAGCTCTACATCGTCTTCCGTTGTTTCGTTTTCCGTTTTCAGCATCACTTCTTTCTCTTCGGCTTCAATTTGTTGCTTATCTAACGTTTTAGTCTCTTCTTCGTCAGCTTTATTTATATCGGTTGCACTCATGGTTACTTTTTGTATTACACACGCTTTACATTGAAAACGCTAACTCCTTTGTTTTGATAGTTAGAGACTATAATATAAAAGAAAGTATTTTTATTATTATTATTTTATTATCATACAACAATTGTAAGATGCATAATGAATTTAATATTCATGGAAAGTTTGCTATAAGTGTACATTAGCAGGAAATGAGCAAAAGGTTATCAAAATTGCCCACTTACATTAGTTAATAACTTAACATCAGTTTTTGTCACAATTATTTGATAGAGTTTATTGTATACTGTAATGTTTAATACTATAACAATCCATTCTACCGTTACAGAATACAGACAGACTACGCCAAATGCCAATCACAAATTCGCCGCCGCTTCGGTCGATTAAAATCGAGTTCAGTATTGCTATTTGCCGTGCAAAATGAAAAAATAAATTTTCTTTTACTTGCATATTTTGCAACTAACTCTTTAAAATGACACGAAATTTTTTATATATAAAATTTAATTCTAGATTTAACGTATTTTTTATTAAAAAAATCTAGTTTTACATTATATACAATAACAGATTTAGAGGTAAAAAGAAGTTTTTTTTTTGTGATATGGATTCTGTGTCTCCCTTTATTTAATGTCTTGTATGTCTATGTATAAAAGATTTAAGTTACCCAGGCAAATTAAGATTATTAATTTGCCAGGGTAACTTAAATCTTTTGTTTCTTTTTTAAACTATTTCAACAATTCAAGTTTAAATTAAAAAAAAATAACGAATCCTTGATTGAGCATCAACTATACAGTTTCTTAAATTTTTGTATATTTGGTTACTCTTTCAACAAAATATATATATTAATAAATCTATCTCCCATCAACTTAAGACATTCAAATTAATTAAAATAAAAAATGAGGTAGAGGTACTTCTCCTTACCTTTTTACACTTTTAAACTTTTTTTTATTCATTTTATTTGTGGAAGGTTTTTATATAGTAAATAATATAATTAAATAAGCCCATTGATGTAAACATTAACGCTTCAAGTAATTCCAATAATTCTTTTACATCGCCAATACGCCACAAATATTAACTGGAAATTTCAAGATGTCATGTTATTTGATAGTCACTCTACCACCCAATTACCCAAAGCATGCCATAGGCTGGGGGAGAGTTTAGGGGTTCAAAGCAAAGCCGTCTAGCCTTTAGTCTAGATAAGACAATAAATCTAAACAAAATGAATTATTTTACGCACGGAGGCATGATAATAATCATACAGCTTACATTTTATTATGATACTATTTTTTTATGTCATAATGTCATGTTAGTAGTTTTAGGTACTAAAGAGGATGAACCTTTTATAGAGTACCATAAAATTTTGAATTGGGTAAGACTGATTGTAAAATTGCTGATACATTCTGTATATATTTTATGGAAGACAGCTTAGGTGCATCCGTTCTCTAAATAGGGTAATCGCTCAGACCTCTCCAATTATAGGCCTATAGCCATCCTTGTTCCTTCTTGTTCTCCAAGTGGTTTCAATTATAAACTGCCAGCTTCTGCAGTACCATTGGTGTTGTTCAGGCGGTGATCTTCTAGGCATCTGAGGCATTGGCGGCCAGTTTGGACATAGCGAAGGCCCTCGATTGTGTATGGCACAAAGAACATATTTCGAAGCTGCCATCCTATTCCCGGGAAATTGTGCAATTGGATCACCAGCTTTTTGGCAGATCGGAGCATTAAAGTCGTTATCTATGGTGCATGCTTGGATATAAAATTCGTCAATGCTGGTGTTCCACAAGGCTGCGTTCTATCACCCAATCTGTTTTTTCTGCATATCGATGACTTGTTACAAATCTCTAACTTTGACTGCTATGCAGACAAGAGCACCGTAGATACCTCATACACAGGGCGGGCTAATATTTCTCTGGAAAACCCGGAACAAATTGAGTCTGAAATCGTGTCTTCATTAAACTAAGTCTTGGATTATTAAACTTGCCTTTGACTTGGCGGGCTAAAATTTCACTTCAACTCCAAATTACTAACTAAGGCAAATTTGAGCGTTAACCGCTACAAAATTAAGTTTTGTCGTATCTCTACGATTACAGAACATTCCGATAGGCGCCACAGCTAGTATCGGAATACTTGACGTGGATATTTCGAGCCTCGTTCAGTTCCACAATCAATTGAAACGCAAAGCCAAATTGGCATAAAAAATCTCGATGTGTTCAGCAAGGCAAGACAGTATTTCACGTCAGCCCATCGCTTAAGATATACAAGGCGCAAATTCTGCCCCACATGGAATACTGCTCTCATCCTTCTGTGGTTGCTCCTCAGTACCAACTCCTTCCATTTGAGCGTATCCAATGCAGAGCGGCTCGAATTATCGACGATCAAGCCCTTTTCAACCAGCTTGATCCTTTCGTTTTGCGTAGAGATGTTGGATCACTGTGCGCCATCAAGATATTTTCTACCTCGCACAACCATTCCGTGGAACCAGCTTTCACCGGCAGTTTTTCCGAACCAATACGACTTCGGACCTTAAAAAAAACGTACTCCTTCCTTAAAGGCCGGCAACGCACCTGCAAGCTCCCTGGTGAGCCTCCTGCTCGTTTGTTTTTTTATAAACTAAAAAAGTCGTCGGGTGTCTTTTAAATAAATTTCTATTAATTAAATAAAATTTTGATATATTTATGCTCATTTTAAAATAAACCTGGTACTTTTTATTTCGGGACTCGAAAAAAAAAATGAAATCCTAGCTACGACCGTGACCCAAAGCACGACAATTATTGGAAGTTAAGTCTTAATTAAGTATTTGAATTATAGCATATAATTTTACTTTTAGTCGTGCAATAATGGGTAATATTTACTTGACCCGATTTAGAGTAAACATGAATTCGGCGTTTAATATAACTAAAGTCAATAGGTTATTAGACAATGCGAAAAATAAATTGTAAATTATTGTAATCAGTGTATATTATGAGTTTAATGGTTATTTACTAACGAAAGTTGAAATAATAATTAAATTATTCAAAAATCCGTCAATAAAAATGCACTTTTTCAGACGTTTGTCACGTGACTCAAAACGCTCCTGATTGGCCGGGCTTATGATGAAGTTACTTTCTTGTAAACCTGGCTTTTCTACTATATGTAGCACAGATTAAAATACAAGAAAGTGACGTCACCAACCCATTGCAGCGCTATATTGTCCAAGTAGCGTTTTTACGAGCTATTTAAATAAGGAATTTTTAATCTAATAAATTTCGGCAAATATGCACTAGAAATGAAAAAATCAACTGTTACTGGGTTCATTAACTTCTACTATATAATATAAAATGGATTTTAAAAACCAGTCAAATAGCCTATTTAGTTAACAATGACTTATCTTCGCTCTTTGCTTCCAACATATCTTAGTAGCCTTGTGGAGTACTTAAGCCCAAATTACTTTTACCCTGCGTCAACAAAAAAAAAAAGCCCAAATTACTATACATTTTCTTACCCTATAGCTTCGAAAAGGAATTAAATCACTAGCAGGTTACTGGGATAAGGCATGAAAACTGACTCGCAAGAAACAGCTGATAAATTGATTATAATGTAAAGAGATAAATATTAGGTTGGAATAGTGATAAAACATCAACATTATAACATCAATTTAATATAATATATTATTTTTAAATTTAGTGTTTTTCTAAAGCTTTTACTAAAAGATCATTAATATTTGTAATTAAATTTCTAGCATCCATAAGTAAGCCAGCCGTCACCATCGCATTAGCAAACAGCTGCTGGGCCACCATATTTGCCAGATCTTTGTCGCTGTTTATAAGCTTGTGTAGTTTTTTGATGATGGGGTGCCTGTAAAATGTAAAAAAATTTAAAAACATAATGAAATAATAACGTTAATATTTATAATTAGTAGTCAGTAATTGTTTGGTTCATTTTTACCCTCAAGTTAATTAACAAAGATTATATGAATTGTTCATAATTTTCAAATATTAACTCATAAGAAACTCTGATCCTGGGATACTTACTTAGCGTTTATTTCTAACTGTGGCCTTAACAAGGCAAACCTGTTTTCCTCGCTAAGGTTCTGTGCCTGAGTTCGAATAAAATGTCTCGCCGCCGCCATTTCCGGAACAATAATTACACAAGGGTGCGAATCTAATTTTTGCGTTGTACGTACTTCAAATACCTTACCAGATAAATTTGATTTAAGGAATGTTATAATTTCACTGACTTGACTTTGTTGTAAATCATCAATCCCTGTAATTTAAAGGCATAAACGTCATATACCTATAATTATAAAAATCAACAATAAACAGTTATAAAATAAATTGTTACCAACCAATTATACTGTCTGATTTATCGGCAGGATCCTTTTGCATGTCGTTTTCCACTGAAATTAGTTGTCTACCACCAAACTCTTTTAGTTCCAATAAAACTAGTTCATCGTACATTTCGTAACAGAATAAAACTTCGACATCACGTTTCTTCAGGGATTCATAGTAGGGTGATGATTGAGCTAATTCACGACTGAAATATTAGATTTTTTTTACAAATGTATTAATTAAATTATCACAATTTAATTTAAAGCCATTTTATTCACGAGAATTTATTAATATAGTTTGTGAATAAAAGTGTTTATCTCACCTGGGAGCTGCTAAATAGTATATACTCCTTTGATCATTACTTTGACGTGAATTGTAATCTGCTAAAGAAGTTTTAGATCCACTTTCCAATTTAGAAGATTCAAAACGAAGTAATTTAGCTATTTCTTCCTGTAATAAAAAATCATATAAAACCATGGTTAATAACAATCAAAAAAGTTAAGAAGATATAAACCAAAAATAACCAATGACTGATATTAAATTAACATGGTTATTATTATTATTAAAGTTATTAATTTCGGGTATTTACCATGTTTTTTATTTTCACGAGACTCGTGAACAAGTCATTCGTAGATAATGTCGAAATATCGAGCTCCACCGAATAAAAATAAAAAACATGCTAAATATCCCGAAATTAATAACTTTAATAACTGATGACTGATTTTTATAACCAACCTTTTCTAAAGGACTTTGACCAGTGACAATTCCTTCTTTAAAGAACAGTGAGTAATCTTTATAAAATGCATCATATCCTACTGGGTCTTTGTTGGCTGTTTCAACCATGAATTTGAGAAATCTATTTGTTAACACATGGCGTAATTTCCTATAAATAATAATGACTATTAATATTCTCAAATACATACATGAAAATAATGTAATAATAAATAAATTTAAATAAAAGATACATACGCAATCAATGCACTATTTTGCAACAATTCTCTACTAAGATTGAGAGGAATATCTTCAGAATCAACAACACCTAAAATAAAATAAATATCATAGAATTGGTCTCACTTATACCTTTTATAGCATGTGATTATAGTTTGGAGACTAAATCCACAAAAGGACTTAATGATCATAAGTTAATATTATTACTTTTTAATCCCCCATGGCTAGGTTACTGATTTATTTTAAAGTACTATAACCTCCTGACACCTCGCGTACTTTACAAAGTGCTAAATAAATCGTACTCTAAACGCCGAATATTTTTGAACTTCTTATTTCGACATCGGACGACCGTCCTTTATGTAGCATTAATTCCCGATTGTTTGTATTCACCCGCTAAAAAAGTATTGGTCAAGTGATTGCTTGTAGCCAATGAAATTTAAGCAATGGCGATAGTTTGTCCATGGAATTCGATAGAAATATCAAACCTAGTGGCGGCCATTCTTGCGAAGCGTGCTCAGGAGTTCAGGAAGATGACGGCACGCCACCGACAGGGTTAGTAAAACTTAAAATATTTTTATTAAATTCACTTGTTTTAATGATTTTTTTTACATAATTTAAAATTTGTAAATATTCTTTGGAATTTGCGTACTTTTGGGGAGAAATACAAAAATAATATATTAAATAAACCGTCGTAAATAAATTAAACCTATAGAAAGGCACTTCGTTCGTTATTCATAGTATAAATATATGGAATTGAGCGTATGTATATCACATTCGGCGTTCATACCAAAAGTAGCGTAATATTATTTTCAGCGTTACGAATCACGGAATTATTGAATAACTCCGAGTTTGAAAACGCGAGTGAGGATAAAAATTTCGCTGAGGCTTCTAGCAATGAATCCCGATCATCAGCAGATGAAGCATGAGCGACAGTTGAGACAGCGTTGATAGCAATTTGTCAAGAGGTCGAAGCGGTTCTAGTATCCTCGGGAGCACTACTAGTTGTCGAGGTTGGGGCAGACGGCGTGCTGGCTGTGCTACTTTCAGTTACGGAACTCATTGAAGTATATGATCTTGATGTCACCACTGATGATGTGATATTTTGGTTTACCAAGGAATTTTGATTTTCTTCAAATGTCGTACACATTTGAAGATTGACATATGTTGATTGGGTAGTCTTGTAACCTTTTTTGTATTATATTGATAAAAATAAATAAATATATTTATGTTTGGTACTTCATTTGTGAAGTTACATTAAATTATATGAATAAATGTAATCATTTGTTTTATTTATACAATTAACCTACTTATGCCTTAATGACCTGAAGTCCTTTATAAAAGACAAAAAATATCTAAACAAATGTAAGCTCAATGTCTTCGTCAAATAATGTTAAGAAACATTTGTTTTAGTGAAAACTCGGGAGAACCCCTAATTTATGTTTTATTCAACTGACAAGGTCTCGGCCTTTGTAACAAAAACAGTTTATTGCTATGTAAAGTACATTCGGCCCTTGTTGCAAGTGAACTTAGTAAATGCTTAGGCGTCAGGAGGATAATTACATAATTTTAAAGAATTATCTAACATATGTAAGTAATATTAAAGTAAGAATATGTACATTGTGAGATTCAAAATATATCTAACCTTTTACAAATCTTAACCATTTAGGCAAGATATTTTCGGCCTTATTTTTAATCAGGATTTTCCTTGAGTACAGAGCAACTCCAACATCTGAATCTCTTGATAATTCAAACAGGCCTGGTTTGCCTTCTGGCACATATAATATAGATCTTATACTAAGGGGTGCATCTGTCTTATAATGAAGGGTAAAACGGGGTTTGTCATAGGAGTTGCTGATAAACCTATAAAACTCAATATGTTGCTCTTGTGTTACTTCTTTGGGCTCCATCAACCAAAGTGGCTGTAAGAAATATCCATAGTAAAAAACTTCAAAAAAAAGTAAAAAGATCAAATTTTCTATAACTCATATATATTTTGTAATTCATACCTTAATAGAATTTATTTGCTCATCATTCAGAAGTATAGGGCTACCAATAAAATTGCTATATTTCATTATAATATCTGTAAAGTGAAAAAATATTTTTTGCATTATTTTAGTTAAACTTATATTGAAGGAATAGTTTTAATGAAATAATTACAAACTTTTCACAGTAGTATCATCTGCAAATTCCCTGCAATCAGTCTTCAAGTACACAATTATTTTAGTACCAATTGGAACTCCATCTACTTCTTGAATTTCATATGAACCAGACCTTGAATAAAATTATAGACATTTTATTTATGTAATAAACTTAAATAACTTTAAAAGCCTCTTAATTCAACATGACTTACTAACCCATCAGAGCTCCATTTGTATCCTTGGGATCCCTCAATGCTACTTCTTGTAAAGACCTCAATTTTGTCAGCAACCATAAATGCTGAATAAAATCCTACACCAAATTGTCCAATTATAGAACTGGCTTCTTCAGCCCCTTGTTTTTTAATTTCTTCTATGAATGATTTTGAGCCTGATCGTGCTATTGTTCCTAAATTTTGTATCATTTCTTCTTTTGTCATACCTATACCAGAATCCTATTAGAAATGAATAAAATAAACTTCATTATATAATCATATTGAGTTCAATATTCAGAAATATATTTTAGTATTTAAAATTATTTACCTGAAATGTCAGTGTTCTATTCTGTTTATCTGTGCTTAGCTGGATATTTAAGGGTCTATCGACTTGTTCTAATTTAGGTGATTCTGGTGTTGAGCTCACACTTAAGTAGCGAAATTTTTCCAAGGCATCACTAGCATTGGATATTAACTCTCTAATGAATACCTAAAATAATCATTATAATATATTATATTCTATTAAACAAGGTTTATAAATGTTTTAATTTTTCAATTTACTTACTTCTTTATCTGAATAAAGAGATCGAGCTACAATATCTAAAAGCATTCTGGTTTCTGCCTGAAATTCTTTCCTTTCTGCATTGCCTTTAACTGTTTCGGCTGGTTGATGATCCGAAACAGTACTGTAGCATGAAATAAATGTTAATTTATCTGTAATTTAGAATTAAGCAGTTGTTATTTATGTACATAAAATTCTTTGCTATAATTGTAATATAATATATATTATGAAACATACCATTGTTATATACAGACAAAGGCTTGTCATATATGATTCTTTTTGAATTATTTTTTGTATTATAGAGCAATCTTCTAGCGAACACTGTAGAACATAGTCTTGCACGGAGGGCTGACATTATAATAAAAAATAAATTGGAATTGTTGACTAAGTTGCTTTAAGATAACGGTTTTCAGTATTATTATGTTTTCTTTAGACTCTTTATAGTCCCTGGATGCTTAAGTTTATTAAGAAAAAACTATCTAGGAATGGCTGAAGAATTCAACGATTATTTTTTATTTCTAGGTTGTAAAATTGACAAATGACTATCGAGCCAAATGACAATTGACTTGACATTCAGGGTGTAGCCACTTATCTGTATATACAATTATTCTTATATATCTTCCTTTTGGAAAATATGCACCACAAATGCAATGTTGTATAACATACATAGTTTTCGTATGTTTCATCTAAAACTATAATATTTAGTAAGAATACTAAAGCCTTTAGAATCAAAGGAATATATCGATAATATTGAATTCTTAATAAGTTTGTTAAATTATATAATGAGGGTCAGGGCCATAGCTAGGATTTCATTTCGGGGTTTCGAGCTCCAGATATAAAAAGCAACAGATTTAATTTTAAAATAAGCATAACTAGATTAATATTTTATATAATTTATACAAATTTATTTAAAAGGCAACCGATGACTTTTTTAGGTTAGAGGGGCCAACGAGCAAGAGGCTCACCTGATGGAAAGTGATTACCACGGCCCATGGACATCTGTAACACCGGGGAGAAGCTCTTAAGGTAGGAATAGGCTCTTTTTTTAAGGTTCTGAAGTCATATCGGTTCAGAAAAACCGTCGGCGAAAGCTGGTTCCACAGAGTGGTTTTGCGAGGTAGAAAATGTCTTATTAAAAAAAATTGCGTTGTTGTGGATTTTCGGATATCATGAAAATGAAATTCCGCAGCCGGGATTAATCCGAACAATTACTCGGAATATTCGTCGTGAAAAATTCTGTAAAACGTGCAGAGTGAGCCAACATCTATACGTAAAGCCAAAGTTTCAAGCAGGTCGGAATGGGCTTGATCGTCGATAAATAAAATTTGGCTTTGCGTTCCAATTGGCCGCGGAACTGAACGAGGTTCGTAATATCCACGCCAAGTATTCCGATACTACTGTGGCAGCTATCGGAATGTTCTGAAACCTTAGAGGTACGTCTAATGATAATTTTAAAGCGGTTAATTCACGAACTACAAATGATGACTCGATTTTTTGATTGAGACTCGATTCACAAGTTTATTCCGCGGTTTTCTTCGACGTTTTCCCGAGAAATATTAGCACGGCCGGTGTATGAGGTGTCTACGCTACTGTCATCTGCATAGCAGTTAATGTTAATAATTTGCAACAAATCATTGATATGCATAAGAAACAGATTGGGTGATAGAACGCACCGTTGTGGACGAATTTTATATCAGAGTATGCACCATACATAACGACTTTAACGCCCCGATTTGCCAAAAAGCTAATGAACTAATTGCACTATTTCCTACGGTAGCCCGTAGGAAGGGAGCTTCGAAAGAAGCGCTTTGTGCCATACACGATCGAAGGCACAGTCCACACTGGCTGAGTGGCTGCCAATGCCTCCCCCTTGATCTCGCCTGTCTGTGACTAAGGTAAACTAGAAGATCATCGGCTGAACGACCCTGATAGAAACCGCATTGTGGTCTTTAATCAGCTCGTACTTCTCTTCGTACCGCAGGAGCTGGCAGCTTAGAATTTACTCCATTACCTTGGAGAAAAAAGGAGGTCATGGCTACAGGCGTATAATTGGATGGGTCTACGTCAGGTCAGGTCAGGCGTATAAATGACTGGTCACCAAGGGAGTTCCCGACCGACGCACTGACTGAAAATGGAATAAAATGTGTAACAGAAAACCGAGGAAGCGCGCGCTATCTGATATAATTTGCAAGCACTATACATAATATACATCTTTTATAAGTTTGAGTAGTTGATTAAAGGAGGTGGCTTTAAAAATAATCCATACTATTTTTAGCTAATCCATACTTTACTACATTTTTCGCAGAATTTTCTGTTATTCTGTAGGTACCACCCACTCATCATTTATTCTTCCGCCAAATAACAGTACTCAGTATTGTTGTGTTCCGGTTTGAAGGGTGATTGAGCCAGTGTAACTACAGGCACAAGGGACATAACATCTTAGTTCCCAAGGTTGGTGGCACATTGACGAAGTAAGGAATAGTTAATATTTCTTACAGCGTCATTGTCTATGGGTCATGGTGACCACTTACCATCAGGTGGCCCATATGCTCGTCCGCCAACCTATACCATCAAAAAAAACCGTCTATGACGGTATTTACATTGAATAATATATTTTTAAATGATAAACGCAAATCTCTCGCTAATTGCTGCTTCTATTAATGCAAAGTTTAATAAAAATTCATCCTTTGTTTTTTTTTTTAATTTTATATGAGTTTTTTTTTAATAAATACTTTACTTAATTTAACAGTAAAATATATAAATGCAGGGGTAACTTTTTCTAGTAATAGGTATACAATAATAAAAAATTTACAGTTCGTATAAGATTTTTGAAGACGTTTATTTCTTATTAGTGACTGGAAATAAATAATATGTATAATATTAGTAAAAATATATGATTTATAAATCTAAACAAAAATGTTTGAAAAAATACCAGGCTTAAATGAATGACAACAATATGAATTAATTTCTTGTCATATAAATAAAATTAAGTACAGAGCAAAAAGGTTAGTATTCAGATATGGCGTCTCTAAAAAAATAACAAGCAAGCAACTTAGTAGAGCAAGCGTCGCCGTCAGTCAGTTGATGTTTGAGAACTTACTGGTGTTGTGTGTTCGTAGTTAGATTACAAAACTGAACTTTTGAAATGTTTTTAAAATAAACCAGTATTATCTAAACTATTATCAAATAAAAAAATCCGTAACTCTTCTTTATTATCAACTTTACACCATTTTATTATTCAGTGTCACGAATCAAAATATTTTTTTCTGTGGATGATTGGGCCCTGACTTCATAACTTGTTTTATTCTACATTTGTTTTATGACTATTACTATCAATCTACGACTTTTGTTAGATGTTTTAAGAAATATGCTCTAGTTTGTGGCGTGTTTAAAATAAATTGAAATAATTAAGTGCTTCAGACTCAAGTGTCAATATGAAAAATGTACTTAGTGTATTCAGGACGAATTGCTATTTTTTAATAGTGTTATCGCAACTACGTTGTAGTACTTAGTGGATTTTGGTTCTGAGAAGAAATAGAGTATGAGGGGGCAAAGGTAAAGTGCCAAGCAGTCACCACCGTGGAGCATCTGGTGGGAGGCGGTGGCGCGGGTGGCTTGCTGCCCGGCGCCTCGCCCGCCCAGCATCCACCTAATATGCTGCAGCCAATGGAAGAAATGATCCTTCCACCTAAACGTCAAGCTGTTGTTGACCGACTAAGGTAAGCTAATTTTTAGTAAACAAATTCTCTTTATTGATAATTCAAACATACTTTTACTCTATAATTATAAATGTAAGATGAATAGGTACTTGTAACACCCTGCATTAGATGTATCCTATTTTATATAATCTCAATGTTACTTCATTAAGTGTGTTTATATGGCTCAAGTCTTTGTAATTGCTTATAAATTTATATAATTTATAATAGATTCAATGAGTATTTGAGCTCTCTGTGTCTCTTGTGCCTATTTATTTTATTTGAATTTGTTGGATAACAGTATTTAAAGCAAAATATTACAAGGAATTGAAACTGTAACAATGGCTTATAACATCAATAAAAACGTTTCACTACTCGAACAGCAAGTCACATATGGTTGCGATGCATGTCACACAATTTTGTTTCTAGAAAAATATTTATAATTAAAAATGAAAAATATCTTTAAGGATATTACATTTTTTTATGATTTAAAAGAGTTGATGTTGAAGAGATTGATATTCATATTATACATTTGACTTAGCTTTTAAAATTGAACTAAATAAGTTAGTATAAAATTTAATATTACTTCAACTTAATGAGTAATATGATTTACTCATATTAAACCCTTTTTTTCTTCTTTTAAATTAGGAAGAAATTTATTCATTGAATTTCTGAAAATTGTTTATGAAGCAATGGTAAATATATTATAGCTAAATATATCCAAATTTAGATTTACGAAATAATATTTTTTGAAGAAAATATTACATGAAGGTTAAATTATTTTAAATAAATTACAAAATATTTATAAATTTTGAGCACTCTAACTGGAACGATTTTAATTAAAACAAATGAGTTATAGCAAATTTAAAACAAAATGTGTATCATCATAATGTGTATCAGCTTACTCGTAGTTATATGTTGATACAATAAATACTTATAAAAACAGCTATTTCGATAGAAGTACAGTATCAGTCTCCGGCCTACCTCTTTGTTGTGTTCAGACCACTTCTTCTATTGCCAAAGAAGACAGGCTTTAAAAAGAAAGATGAACAGCGAAAACATCCGAGAAATATGTTTGACATTTTAAAGAGATTTATTGAGAATATGTTGCCTCAAGAAAACTCCATGTATTGTATCAAATTTTTAATTAGCTAATTGTGGCATTGTGGCATGGCAAGCTGATGAGGTTGTATAATGTATATCCAATTTATTAAATCTAATTTTTATTTTAAATCATGACTTCAGAATCTAATAAAATATATAGAGTAATAAAATATACTGTACCTTTTGCTGTAATTTCTCAGTTAGTACCCCTAAGTTAGAAGGAAACTGAGAGAGCATCTGTATTCACACTCTTACATGTACACAATGTATAATTCCTATGTAGTCAGCTAGTCTATGAGTTTGGTTGCCGATGATAAGTAAATCATTGGAATCAAAAATAGTTTACCAAATTGAAGAATATGTCTGGGTTTTTTTGTGATATGTAGGTATGTCAATGCTGAAATAATTAAGACAGGACAATATAATGACAAATATTTATTTTTAAAAAATTATATAATGTTTGAAACTCTGTATGAAGTACATATAATGAACTATCGTTATATGTACTTCATGAACACTAGTAACATGCTGTTGTGTAGTAAGAAAATACAGTGTAAACTCTTTATAATGTTATCCTTTATAATGATAAACTCTCTATAAAGTAGAAGTGAGAACAATTTGGTTGGTTTGAAATCCACATATTGATACACTTTATAGCGATACAGCAATTCTCATAGTTTTAGACAGTAACTATTTATTATCCTGCTCACCCAATGATATCTAATCTTCGAAGCATAGAGTTAAAAAAGTTAGTTAAGTTAGCATTTTTCGCTGCAATCCGTATTTTTTTATTAAGATGAAGAACATGATCAAGTGGACGGAAACCGAATCACCACCAATTGTCGCTGAGTTGGTAGAATTTTTTCTTGTTGTTTAATCAAGACGATTCCACCACATATAAAAAAAAGTCACACAAAGTTATCCGACTATATGCGTAAACAATTATTTATAAGCATATTTTATCTATTTAGATTTTGATTCGATCAATTTGATTTTTTTTTTTTGTTCACTCCATATAACGATAACTCTATAACGAAGAAAAATGTTCAGTCCCTTGAATTTCGTTATAACGAGTTTACACTGTACTTTGTTTTCTGAGATTTATGAATTTCATTACAAAATAGGTAATGATGCGTTTTAAGGTTGCAAAACAATGTAGTAACAATAAAGAAAATATAGACCACAAAGAATATAGTGCTAATTACTTGCAGTCCATTTCATGAGACACATTCAACCAAATAAAATATGAAACAAAAGTAATAATACTGTAGTAAAAGTATTTATACTATAACATTAGTTATTCAAATAATATTTGACAAGCTCATATTTTCTTAACCCTGCGAAAGTTAATGCGTCAGTGTATTAATTATATAATTGAATTTTTAAAATTATTTTTTTTTCCAGTTGTCACTATGATAATCCAATTCAGTGTTTAAAGTCTGCTCGAAAGTTTTATTTAAAGGTGCCGTTTACCTCGAGACTATGTATAATATTGATTCATTATGTTGATACGATACTGCATAGTATGTACCTGCATATTTTGAGCTGTTCTAGGTACAATGTTACGCCCGTGCTAAATCTAACGGTATAAAACGGTCACTGCATGCATACACTCGACTATATTTATTTCTCGGCAAACCTGCATTTCAAGATAAACTATCTAGATATATTTTGCTATACATTATACCTAAATGATATTCATATTTTTATAAATTGAAATTATATTAATCTCTATCACGGTGTTTAACAATTTTTTATCGCTCTTATTTTTCGTATGTCTTGAGTCTTTATTACGTTAGTGTTGTCATTCTGGTTTGACAATTCTGTAAATAGTTATAGCTTGATTATTTTAATATATGCCAAATTACAATATAACATATTATAATATCGTCGACTTCTTGTCAAAGCCTCATTAGAATCCGATCACAGTTTCAATCGTGAATGTGTAACAAACAACTTTATACAAAATCTTTCGCGTCCTTTAGTTTGTCAAAAATAAACTGTAATGTGTAAAATCACTTTAAATTGTTATACAGGCTATACAAGTTCTAAGTTCGTTTTTATGTCAAGTTAAGTTTATGTCAAGTTAAATAAATAAGTTTTTCTCTTTAGTAGCCAAGAGTTTGGAAGTTAGGCAATGCTTCTCCTAGTGCGTGGTAAGCAATTGTTACTGCGCCGGAACTCAGCGGCCTTGTCGGATTGCCGGTCCGTTGGAACATGAGAGTGAACGAATAGAGTCCCCTCTGTTTGAGGACCCAATCTCCTGTATATTTGACTAGTCCCCGTCTAGAAAGGCCGACGTAGCCTTAAATCATATATATAGTACGTTAGAAATTTTCGTGTTCCTATTCCTAGAAATTATAATAAAAAACTATTCATATACTACACATACATTGTCCAAGTGTTCCACCATTTTGATTCCGACATTAAGAGACAATAAGTGTCCTAGATATGACCGTCCTTTGCGCCCATATTGATGTTTCGACTTGCTCCTCTGGAAAAAAATTGTCTTTTTAAGTGTTCTGGGATATTGAAGGAATCTTTTTTATAGACTAAATGTCATAATGAAAGACGAATTGCTTATCTGCATTATATAAATTAAATTTTTTAAAGTGTGTAATACAATTAATGTAAAACGAATATTGGGTGTATATAAGTTTCTTCACGCCAACGCTCATCGATCGTAAGTTGTAAGTTCAACGTAATCCGCAGTGCTGGCTTCGATATGCTTGTTCATCGACCATATTTTCCGGACATAGCCGGGAATATGAATTACATGAATATGACATATTATTCTCGGAAATGAATAAAAATCACCGTATTGATTATTAAAAGGACCGAAACAACAAAGTGTCGTTGATAAATCACTAAATGTAATTTGTAAAAAAAAATTAGGTACGAAAACTTTAGTATTATTTGTAAGTGGTATAGTAAGTGTTATAATATTAAATTTACTCTAGATTATTATTTTCTAACTATTGCGTAGTCATGTCGATTTGAAAATAAGTATTTTGAAACCGCAAAAAATAATGGAAATGCTAAATGCTAAGCTAGATTACTGCAAATACTGAGAAATATTTACGGTTCCAAATTAAGGTCAACGTTATTATGCAAGACGTAAATTTAGTTTAAAATGTTTAATTATTAGAAAGGCCTATGATGCCGTTTAGAATTTCAAATATACTTTACACGTTTTCCGTAATTTATCCCGTGAAAATATTATTGTGGACAATTAAAATTGATTTTAATGTCGATGTTCTGTAGTATGTGTGGACTATTAATATGAAAGGAGCAGAATTTGGAGGTTACAGTATGTGTATCGCGTCCGTGTCGCAGAGAAAGTTGTACTTACAATGCGAAACAACGATGAAATCAGATCTACTAAAGATTATTCAATGATTCGTTGAAATAAAGGATGGTGCTTGGTGTTCTATTCGAATAAAATATACTATATATACATTTATCATGAGACAACGATAACGATACAAATCTATAATAATTAATTCTTCATCACAAACCAGTGATTTCACTTGAATTTATAATATTCATTAAATACGAAAAGTGACTAATATGAAATCAAATTATTCAAACCGTGATGTCACTTTTATTATTAATAACTATGTAGTAAGGAGGAATAATTGTTGCCTTCGTAACTAAGCTAATGTAAAGTATCGATGCGGCTTTAATAGAATATAATATAAGGCAGGCGTAGAGAGCAGGAGACGATACCTGAGGGAACACAGCGTTACGGTGTCGGTGACATAGCGTGACATACAATCGGGACTTATCGGAGGCGTTGTTTGCGTTGCGCGCGACAGTCGTACTGGTCAATGAACTAAACAAAAACACCCACGAGTTTATGTGCGACCGGGTGGTGTGCGGTACGCCCGAACACGCGTTGCGCCGGGCCCCTCGTAGCGATGTATGCATCCGAATCGTCCTTTAATTAAACTTCAAAATAACGAAATCACTAAAGTTAACAGCTCTTATAATAACCAATTAGGCGGTTATCGCTTAAAACAAATACTTACGTATTTTAATGAATTACTAAAAAAATTAATATTGTCCTTTAATGATTTACAAAGATCAATGCGCTGACTGATACTGACTATAAATAAATAAAAATATTGTTCTGTCGTATAAAATATGATAATGTTGATTTTGTATTAAATCTCAACTACGTTTTATATATTGTGTTTTATTAGATGTGTTTCCACGCTAAAATATTAATTTTAAACATGTTTAACGTATTAGTTGTTGTTGACTGACGAATGATAAAATCTATCTTATCAGAAAACCAGAATGTGACAGGTTTTTGACCGACAGAGGTGACGGAGCGTTAATCTAGTTTGTGTTATATCTCGTAACTTAACTAGTTACTGACGATAATTGTTTTACATTACCAAGATTTGACTTAATTTTTAATTGTTATTATGAATTTTACTCGACAATTATCGATCTTATTTGTAGTCTGAGTTACTGTTGCATCGTATATAGAACATAACAATAAATACGACAACGATTGCAGTCGTTAACTTACCGTCTATACATCTTATATGAGCAACCTAATTCGATATCCGCTAAAAACAAATCGAATCCGAAATATGTTCCTCGTTCACCTGAAACTAAACATATATGTATTATAACGGTTTTATTATAACAAAAGTATCTTCTTGTTAGTGAAAGTAGCATAGAGCTAAACTGGTCGTTGTAAGTAACGTCATCTATTGCCATTCCCTGGATAACGCTGCGAGGTGGGGTAATAGTTACAACTCTGTCGCACTCGGCATCGAAAGCGTCCACGCAACTCGCGATATAAACAACGACGCGCGCGCATCACTGCTACCAGTAACGCGTCACGGTATTCTAGTAATTAAACAAGGTTCTTATCGCACTTAACAATTTATACAGCCTAATACCTCGTAGCTATGCGCGCTGATATCGGCTTTGAAACGTCGAGTGACGTTGCCCCGATACTAACTCGTTATGTAACGTCTACAAATCGAAAAGATTACCTAACTCATACACGATGCGGTGAATGACTACGCTGTTATTATTGTTACGACTGAGCGAAAGTTAAATATTCAAAATCGATTTATTAGACGAAATTTTGCATTACACACGTAAAATAAGATAGAATAAGATTCGAAAACATATTATAATTATTTTTATCAGTTAGATATAGATGTGATTATACATTTTGATATATGTATTTCCTGTGTGTTATAAATATACTAAATATCACAATAGATTATTTCGAAATAATAGAAGATAGTAAAATATATTGTAAATATTTCGTTAGATTTGTACCGTATCAAGTTAGGTGCATATCCTTATGATGGATTTTGTAAGTTTAGTCGCTGTATATGAGAATGAAAGCTGTATTTTCGGGACCTGTAATTCTAAAAGCTATCAATGCGGCCTGCAGTTTAAGTCTTCTTTGGTTCATTTCTTTATAATTCTTTGAGTTGTCTTTTAATACAGCCCTAAATAAATTCATTTTGGTTTTATCTTATTATTATTCCAATTGTATCTAAGAGACAAAAATGGTTATCGTTTTAATACGTAACCAATAATTGTATATGTTATTAGTTTCTCTCTGTGTTTTTAAATTGTTTTGCCTACTTCATTCGTGTTCTAACACGATTTTTGCATAAATAATACTATTCATGTTAGGTATATTATTGTAATTCCTTAACAACAGTAAATAAATTTTCAAATGAGCTGATAGTTCAATAATCAAAATCAATTAGCTAACCAAACATTGTGCTGCTTTTGCATGCTAAATACGGCACGCAAATTCAAATCGTGTTAAATATTAAAAAGCGCTTTACATATTACTAAATCAGTTCAATTATTAAACACTTGTCAATTTCAAACAATTAAATAATAAAAGGAGCAAATTTCAGTCGTATTTGTATATATGCTTGATTTATATATTATATAATAAAGAAAAAGAGTTGACTTGTGAAAAATACGAAGGTAAGGAAGGTAAGCCTTGAATGTTTCACTGTTTGGTAACACAGCTGCTGACGAATAACGTAGTGATTATTTTTTTTGTTCGAGTGTCCGCATTAACATTTGCTCAAGGTGACCGCGCTCGGGAGTTGCGGCTGACTGAACATCGACATCGCTTAGCACATTTGGCACCTTCGTGTGCCTCATCTTCACCTGAAGAAGACCAGTCTTGACCAATCTGACTTAAACTCTTAAAACACTCTAAATTATTTTCAAGCCAATTGTTTTCTGTTTAATTAGTTATTCGACATTTAATGGATAAATTTCATATTATTATATTCATGAAAATTTTGCTTATCTACATAAACAAATATAACCCAATTATTAACATTATTCCCGCGCTTAGTGAATCCGTTACTCGCTATTACCCAATTTCGGGCACGGCGGCCATTCTCGGCTTGAGACTGCGCAGAATCTGATATTATAGAACACACAGATAGTATGAGAGCATACTAGAGTTATCCGGGACGGCAGAATAGTGATCAGGTTCATGTTATTTGAGGCGTGTAACATCGCCAACTTAACTTTGGGTTGTACTGATTATACATATATATCTTGAGGGAACAACACAATTACTTTCTTCGGTATCCTAACATAGGATCCTATAAGCAGCAGCTATATAAGCCGGCTGGATAAAATAATTTAATATTTTTCTTGAGATACTCAGAATAACATCAACACGTTGGTAATATTGTACAACGAATATTTTGTTTCACAAAGGATTATAATATTATTTTGTTCGCTTAAGAGTTCATTGTTCAGTTGATTCCCGAAATAGAGATTTCTCAAAATTTATAATTTTTAATCTCACAAACCTATAATATAATAAAAAAGACCGTATGAACTTAAACAATTTGTACCGGAAATAAAATTAATATGATTGCTTATGCAAAAATATTAATAAATATATATCGATAAGCCGTTGTGTGTATTCAATGACCTTCCGAACAATGATAAGGAAGGACAACGATAAAAATATTAATGAATAAAGGTAATAATGAAAAATTTAATCAATTCAGTTTATGTTTTTGTTTCCCAGGCGAAGAATAGAAACGTATAGAAGACGTCAGTCGGAATGCGTGCCAAGATTCGACCAGTCATTTAGTGGAGCCTGCGAACAGCAGAATCTTGAGACGAGCGCGCTTCAAAAACGTTTCCTGGAGGGCAAGGCCAAGCGGCAGGCGAAGAAGACTGACCGCAAGCCCGACCTGCCCGCCATCAGCAGCAATCTGCACAGCAGCGTGCATGTGAGCTGTGTGAGCTATCTTACATTACTTTATACTAACAGTGCTTTACAAATTAACTTACGCGTTTACTGTATCCAATGCCCTTATGTTGTCACTAAATATAATAGAAATACTAAAGACATCGTTCCGAACTCATCTTGTTACACGAGGAAGAATGATTTGATTTGATATAAAGAATATATATTTATAAATAAAATATGAAATTTTGAGGAAGGTAAGTTTTTGTAAGTTTTATACGCGATTCGCCCAAATAATGCTAATCCAAATCACATGGAACGTTCATTATAACATAGGTTATACAGGGGATTTTATTATTTCAACGTAGTTGGAGAGAACATTATTGGTTCAGATGTCACAATCGAACTGGCAAAATTAATAGACATAACACAGGTTTAAGAAAGATTTGAAGATTTCTAAATGCTTACAGGAAAGTTGGTTGCAACATGTAAAATCACTGCAATACTGGAGTTTAATAAAAAGTGAAAGCTTTTCATAAAAGCATTCTTGTTAAATCGTAGTAATTTAAATATTGATGATACAGACATTGCTATAGATGACATATTATAATATACCTTCTCAATAGAGGAGGCTTTTGCCCAGCAGATAGATCGTGTTGCATTAAACCCTAGTTTAGACAACATCTAGTTAGATACATACAGAAGCCCGTTTATATGTACTTTTAATTTGAAATTAATTAGAATACTACAATTTCTACAGAGCTCTCGAATCTCTGTAAGCCTCTTCTAGTAAACCAGTAACCACCAGGCTTTTTTTTTAATCAGATTTAATTATAATAGCCCAATGATTTCCGCATAAAGATAATCTCCAATGTCTAAATTTCAAAGTTTAAAGGGCGATTTACATTTATGTGAAAAACCTCCAAATACTGATATTAAAATAGTTTTATAAAAAAAATGAATTTATTTTAGTGCTTTCTTTGCTGAAACAGAAATTTGTGTAGATTTTTTAATTTCCTTTTTTTTAAAGTACTGTATTATGAAAACGTTACAGTTCACAAAAAACTGCCTGGTGTGAAAATCGCTCACAAAGCGATATAACGTAGATATAATCAGTATGTTATGTAGTGATAATATTGGAATGATTATTTAGATTTTCCAAAGAGACTCCATATATATCGCGATATTGAATACAGCAATGGATATCAAAGTGCAAACTCCACGCGAACGTAGCGCGAACACGGCTCGTACGCGACATAACTGGTTGCGCGTTTTGTTTGAATGTCACCTTGGATACTTGACCTCATGTTTCCTTCGATTTCATACAGACAAAAGTGTTTGCGATATTATAATATATTATATAAAATACAAGTATTAATTCGTACAGGTTTTGACTTCAAGCGAATTTTAGTTAGTGGAGATCAAACATGTTCGGTTGAATCGATACACTCCCTTCACCGTATTACATCAACCTTGCCAATCCCTAATGCTACGTGCCATACTGTAGGTACTACGATTGATCGATTGCATATAACCTTGCCGCTGAAGTTCTTTTACAATTACGTAGGTTTCACGGTGCATATTCAGTTTTGCAATACGCCGCCAAATTTTATAATTCACGATGAATTCATTATTTACTGCTGTTGTGAATACTTGATTAAGCAATAAAAAGTTATTACGAATGGCAGATACCGCAGTACTCGGTTCTCGAGGCTTATCAGAGATATTAAAATTAACGTAACAAACCAAATTAGATATCAGTAACTGATTACTTTAAAATATCAGTATACATAAGAATAAACGTAAGTTTGAAAGGCACTTAATGAATTACTAAAAATTGAAAACACTAAGTAAATCCTGTAGACGCCCTCCATGTCTATGTTTTATGCATGCATACCAAATGATTGTAATTGCTCGAAATACATTTAAGTTCATACGCTGCAGCGTCATCTAGTATCTAGTGACAATAATTGGCCAGCATATATAACAAATATATACAATGCCTATTCCAATGGAGGTAAGAAAAAAGGTAAACAAACCATAATATAGGTATTTCAGGAGATTTGCTAGTAACTCAGCTATATAATGCACTACTAAGAGTTGATTAATATATCTTTATTTATAATACGACACTATCACCCTCGAATACTACACTATTACTACTCGAATACTTCAGCTTCTACACTAATTTTACTTCAAAGAAGAATTCAAGTTGGAAACGCCATTTTTTCGCAAATCCGTAGTGAATTTCATAGATTAATCAAGCTCTCAACAAATGTTGTTTATTTCTTATTTTCGTTATGATTGGAATAGAGTCTACGTATGTATATGAACAGTTTCATGGTGATCGGTCAAGTTTTTAAAAAGATATTACTTATGGAATATAGCAATATTTATTTTTACCCAACCCTGTTTTCCGCTTACCTACGGTACAGAGAACGGTTTTGGCTGCTGGTATATTTTTGTATATATGCATCTGTACGCATATATACTAAAACATGGGAAAATAGAATCTATTAAGTAAGCTTTATTGCTTATTAAAATAATACTTTTTGTAATGAAGACGCCTTGATTTAGGTTCCAACACAGGCCTGATTAGGGTCAATAATTGTGAATACGAATATCATTACATAATTGAAAATCTAGTTTATTTGGAAACAGCAAATATGTGCGTTTCTTGCAGTTTCTTATTGCTGGAGGCTTCTTTTCTAAACGATGCTAGAGGTGAAATATTGACGATTCAAAAATGTGTTAATGTCTAGTTTTCTTGGATAAAAACACACTTGAATTTGAACTTAAGTATGTGATAATAACTAGTTCCTGATTTATATGTTCAACAGTAAGTGATACTTGGTTACTTTTTGTCCTACGTACGTACTTTACTTAAGCTCTAATCACTCATCACATATTCTACTGCTAAACAGTATTGTTGTGTTTGTTTTACAAGTGAGAGAGCCAGTGTAACTACGTGTACAAGAATTGATATATTTTGCTCATTCTTGTATATTCATACCTAAACGAACGTAGATTTATGTACCTACATAGTTTCAACGCGCAAAACTGTGTCAGCGATGATAGAATTGTACCTTCAAACCTTCGTACGATACAAAAGAAGGTGAAGATAAAAAAATGAGATAACCAGTTATAAACGGATCTAGCTCCGTCGATTGTTTTAATACATAATTCTATGATAATATTATTTTTAATATTGTACCGTTATACTCGAATAAATAGACCAGGCAAGTTACCTTTAAAAATATTTACAAGTGCACAATAGGGTATCATTTTGTTAAAGGTCATTTTGAAAAAAATTAAACTTTGTCACGTCTAAACCTTGCCGACAAATTTCGTATAATGTTGATAGCACGTTTGTGTTCGAACCCCACATGGGCATGACGATTCTTTATGTTTCCAAACCGTTTGAGACATTTAGACTCGAGGTTTCATTACAAAGGGGTACCGGTAAATGAATATCCCACATCGCAATCTAGTGCAACGAAAGCAATCTGTACCTACGTATTATTGTAGTGTATATTCGTTTATGAACAAACTAATTTAACAATTTTAATTTGATCAGCATTTCCATATTTTTTAATTTGATCAAGGACTGTTATTTTCAAAGTCATTTAATTTATAAAGGCAGAACAGCAAATGACCTTCGACTCCACAAATCATTCCTAACGCCTTCAATCACGGGATTTATGATATTATGTAGATACTTTCTTTTGTTCTTTATAATAACACTGAATCTTCAATTTAATAGAAGAACAACAAATCACAGTAAGTTTGTCGGTAGAAATGGCCAGTGAGTGGTAGCCTACCAGACGGTTAGAATTCTTCCTACTCCTAATTTGGTTTAGTATGTTTTTATTGAAAAACGTTCTACAATATTCTAAGTAATAAGTAAATTAATATGAATGGTATATTATCAGCCTGAAGAATCGATACTTACACGTCATATTCAGATGATCAAATCAATGTACACGACGAAGTGACAAGAGCAAGACAATGGATGTTTATTGTTGTGATAATTAAGTTATTTCGATCTGATTAAACGATAAGCAATATGCCGAAGATAGAATTAACATCATTCTTAACTTGTAATTAATGTTAAAATTTTTATTGATATCCTGATTTTAAGGACGGTTAATTTTTATTACATTTACAACAACAAAAGAGTTACTAGTATTAAAGCTGTCGTTTAGTTTTTACCATATTGAGCCTCAATGCCTCAACCATTTTAAATATATAAATGCTTATTATATGTGTACTATTTTATCAAACGTTATATTATATGGCTATAAAACGTAACCGGTAAAAAAATTAGTTAACGCTACGCGGAATATTATAAAACCAATTATCCCGATACGTCCAAGAAGTTTATATACCTCTGTTCCATTGATGGCGAACCATGTATGATAATTGTTTTAGCAGCACGTGCTGGCGCAGGGACGCGACGAATCGCGCCCGGATGTAACCCGATGTCAATTGACTTGACCCCTGCCATCGCATCCCGTGTTTCATTCCGTTTGTCATCACATTTTAAAGAAAACAGTATTGCATAAAACTAGAAATGACAAAGTAATCACTCGATTATTGAATAACATATTACCTTAAAGAATTATAGAAATTATGAAATAGACGTGGAAACTAGTCAATTTATTTATAATTTCTTGTATTTACTGGATATTGATTCTCTTTTCCTTTATAAAACAATTATAGGAAAATGTCACAAAGTATGCCTTACTTTTGATTGGCACGTGTTTGTAGTTGTCGTTACTGCGACTACGATTGTATATACCTAACACGCGACGCGACATAGTGCGTAAATAAAATATTTGTTCGAGAAAAAGAAAATGGTATTCAGGCTTTGTATACTAAAGAAAAACGTACGTTCGTTATTGTATGATGTTATAACAGATTGCAGATTAAATTAATTGAGATAGAGATAGAAGTGAAGTCTTAATTATATTTACTTATTTATAATTTAGCAAACGTTTGAATATTTAGCTTCGCTATTGTTAAGCGTTACTAGCTGCAGTTCGGTAGGGCTGCGGAGTGAGGTTGTGTAAACTGCTTCGTTGCACAACCATCGCCTCGTATTGTCTCGCGCCGCTCACTGCGACGACCTCCGAGCCCGCACACTTTCCTAAGGTATCGCTCTAGCTAAATTTTCAACTTCTTACACAAGTTAAGGTTTTTTTAAAACATAATTCATATTCAAGTAACCGGTACTGTAGTGCATTTTTCAATCACGTGCAATGTTATTAACGTTTGAAAAGATTACTCTCTATACTTAGATCGCAATTAACACAAATGATTGAATGTTATCACCATCACGTAGTTACGACACAACAATGCGTGATCAACAGTCATAGTTATTGTGAATTGCAATAACAGTTTCGCTAATCATTCCAACCATTCAAATTTCAATATTGCTTATTCTTTACAATTTCCAACATCGATCATTATTGATATAATTAATTGATACGATATATAACAAAGTCATAATAACATGTATTATACTCAATTTTTTAATTGATTATCATTAATCGATTGTGGAAAGATTAACGACAGTTCAGAGTAAAAAAAATCTTGAAACCTACGAGAGGCAGTATGTCATTAAATTTGTTATATACTTTGTTAATGCTTTAAAAAAAATGCAGTACGTGACAGTCATCGTTTCATTCCCAAGGTTGAAAAAAATATTTCGTGGTAGCGTTCTCTTATTATTTCATACATATAATATGTAATCGCATTTTTTTTTGTATTATTAAAATACTAATTTAATAAAGATAGGTTTATGTTTTTTAATTAACCTGAAAAGTTTATATCGCTTTAAAAGTTTATTCATACAATATTTAGGAATTTTATAGGATGAATAGTAGCCATATAAGATTTTGACAGTTTTTTTTCTTAGAAAAGACTGTCAAAACCATAACTGACTAGAGCTGTCAGTACTGTTATTGTACTGTACTGTGTCACAATACCTACCGTAATATATATTTTTTTAAATATTTGGATACAATCGGTGTCACTTCGAGCGTGTCCGCCTTTTAACAGCGCTTGCATTTATTTTAATATTTTTAAATATGTCTTAAAGTACGGGTCGAAATTGAAACATGCAAACGGGATTTTTATTTGAGAAAATGTTCATTTTTATTTTATTTATTTTGTGATAACGATAGATGTAGTGCGCAGTGCGCAAACGTAATTTATTATAGTAGTTATAGTATTTTTAATAGGGTTCCACTTTCGCTCGGACAGCGCCCGGTCTAATAATTTTCTCTCAGATTACGTTGAAATAATATTCTACATATCTATCAAAAATATACGACATAAACTTATTATGGAGCTTGAGTTTATCCTGAGTTTATAAACCAGCTTAATATAAAAGCTTATTTCGATCGGATTTGAATTCAAAGTACTAAATAGAAATATCCTAAAGTGACTTAATATAAAACTATAAGAAATATTTGTACAATTCAAATTTATATATAAAAAGTTTTATATATTTATCCCTTGAAGACTTGACACGATCATTATTCCTTTTTAAAATAGTAGGAAAAACTGACACCAACATTAACTCGACATAATATTACTTCATTTGCACCGTATTATCAATATAAATGACTTTAAACATTTCCATTGGCGCCATTACATTAGATATTTTAAAATGTGTGTATTTAAAAGTACTTAGTCTTGATTATTTGATTTTTTTTGTACTAGCCTACTAGAATTACTAAAGTATGATTTGTTTTGCCTCTTATTATTATAACTGTGTAGGAGGTTCGCTTGGTACAAAACTGATGTTATAATATGTCATAGGATCATCCATAATGTATTCTTGTGGTGCCGATTGGAAAGCTAGTAAGTAATGTATTTATATTAACATATATTCTTACGCCGACCATCGGCTATAAACTCACTATTGTCGCAATAACTATAACTTATAAATTACACTACAATCTGTGCTTCTTAATATGAAATTCGTATTTAAGTCAATTGCATTAGCTTAACTATACCTTATCTGTAATTTGCTTTTTTTTTAATTGCATATTACTTTACAAATATATGCGATAAAGATTGTTTTTCTGTTGTTAGAATGAAGTATTTTAGGTTGACTTTTAATGTAACCATCGCTATATGAATTAAATCAATGATAGCCGTCTGGCCGCATGTAGTAAACATCTCATACACGTTTAGCAGTTATTTGCACACGTGATCTTACAAATATTTAAGGTCTGTCCACACTGTACTCGACGACGTCTTTTTTATTGTCGTAACATTTAAGCCCAATCGTTTTAATACGTTCCTATTATTAATTTACCTAAACATTGATATCCTATAGCTTAAGAGTCAATCATTGCTAAATGTTAATTGGGCGTGTAACATACAACATTACTAAACGATGTCGAATCTCGTTGTTGGCCGGATATTACCCGTCTACGCGGATCTTGCTTTGGACTCGTACATATGTAACTCACGTGTTAAATATCAATACCTACTTATGTTTTCTTGTTTAATGTTAGTCTAGTTGAAAAAGGGTAAATATGCACTTAACGATTATGAAATAATTATATTCCAATACTCTCTTTATTTCACGAAGAGAAAATATTTAATTCAAATTAATATAAGGGCATTCATTTCTGAAACACTAAACAATTACAACTAACAACATATACCTACTTAATTTAGATCGTATAATATATTTTTAATCTAATTGAGAAATAATTGTTGCAGCAACAAAAATTTGGTTGTGGTGATTACGAGCCACCAGCTAAATTACAATGTGGAGGTAACAACAACGCCGGGAGCGGTAATGGCGAAGGACTGACTAAGTTTTCCGTTGAAATAGTCCAGCAGCTCGAATTTACCACCTCCGCAGCGGACTCGCAACCGCAACAGATCTCTACGAACGTGACAGTGAAAGCGCTCGCCAACGCGGTGAAAACATCCGGCTCGCCGCCGCCGCAGCAACCTCCGCGCGTACCGTCCCCCTTAGACTGCGAGCGGGAATGCAAAGCCGAATGCAAGTCGGAGGTGGCCGACGACGAATTCGTCGGTCTCGACGAGTGTGCGGCCGCTCTGGAACGAGATGCCGCCTCGGCCTTCCCAGGTCTTGCCGATCTCATCGGCGAGGACGACGGAGATGATGCATTCGAGTACCTCATCACCGAAATATCCGAGTACCCCGAGCTCATGAAAGACTTTGATCTTGATGGCGGCAAAGTTAATGGAGGAGGCGGAATGGGTAATCATGAACCGCCGGAAGGTGAACCTGCACCCCGACCTTATGGTGGAGGCGAAATGTCCCCCGCAGCGCAGACGCTGAAACATATGGCGGAGCAACATCAGCAGGCTGCAGGAGGTGACTGGGCGCGATACCGTGGCTACGGAGGCTATCGGCCTCGACCTACACAGCCGCCCATGGAACACCTACACATGTCTCAACAGCAGCAGCTCCATCTTTCACAGCCTCATCACAATTTGCAAGTAAGTGATAACAACTACCCACATCCTATTCATTTAAATAGCAAAAAATCCTTTGGTTTGCCTAACGACTATTATCTTAGGTCCTATATTGCTTTCGGTTTCTTTGTAACTACAAAATATATTTTTATTCCATATAAAATAATATATAGTGTCGTGTCAATATCGTTAGCAAACAATAAGAATAGAAGCGAAATATGAACGGGTGTTGCCCGTTTAACGTGTAGATTTTAACTATTATTCAGAGAGTTACGTATCGCCTGTTTTGAAACTACGACGATAATTTTCCGGAATGTCATAAAATGTATGCAGTAAATTGCGTTTTGTAATTGGAAGTCTTCTTTATTGGGTAATTCGTGACATGAAAGGACATAAAAAACATGGGAGTCTGGTGTAGTATCGACCGGGCCCAGAGTGCGCGCGCTGCCTAGTGCCGGCTACTCGGCGGCTCCGAAGGGTTAGAAGCGAGCGCGACGCGACTATCCTTGCCGTCTTCCTCTAGCATAGCTACACCAACTACTTCTATAGATACCGACTGATATTATCGCTAAAGAAATCCGAGAAGGCATTTCATGGTTTCAGAGCGTAACTTGCTGGCCTTAGTAACTAAATATATAGTATGAACTTGGTGCAGTATGAGTTATAAATAAAGAGTTACCTAATACGATTTACATATTTTAATTAATAAAAAAGTTATAAATAAACGCTACGAATTTTAAGCTTACAAAATAATCATAATTATGTAACGCAAGATTCGCGTACAAACTAGTATAATATAATCAAAATGTAATTATTTGCAAACTCATATTTATTCATGGAATTTTCAAAAGGCACTAACAATAAATAGTCTGAAATGATTATACACGACTAGTTTATTTCTAGTAAGCTATCTTTCGTCGTTTGTAAATATGTGTTATGTATATAAAATGAACAATTCAACTATTTTAATTAGTCGTATTTTAAATAATCAACAGATTTGTGGGTTTGCCAGCTGTTTATAATAAACTATCGTACTAGAATTTAGGGTAGAGCTAGCCCATGTGATGCTCATAACAAAAGCTTGACGTAAACGCAAATATGATAGATTCAGATAGTCGTATGGTTATTTATACATACAGTTCGGATTGTATGAATGTTACGAAGGACAAAATGCAAATTATATGATATATATTTTATAAGCGTTTTCAAAACAATAGAATAGACGATTTAAATCGGCAAATATTTTAGTATCCAGTTTAAAAAACACAAATATGGTAAAACAATAGTATGTATGTAAGCTGAATGACCTCAATCACATGTCCAAAATAGGATTCGCAAATCCCATATGTGCTAGAGCCATATGTTTGATTTTATAATTTAACTTTACGTATAATGAGTTTACGATGTTTGTAATATCGTTAAAAATATAGATGCAGCGTTAAGTGGAATACGGCCAATATGTTTTGATGGGATAATAGTTTGAAAAACTCATTAACTTAGCATCATTATCGTTCGGTATAGAGAAATTTTTAAGTTATTACAAAAACGTGTGCCGAAACACGCTCTGTAATGTACTGTACGATGTCTAAACACCGCTGGCGACATTAGAAGTGTTCTGATAAAAAAACTGTAGTCACTCGTCCGATTACTTCCTGCACTGACACCACGTGTCCCACCCACAGTTATCTTAACGCTCTTTTAATTAAAAATGTTCTACTCCAATACGTACGTTGTACCTCCTATGAAGTTTGTATCTCTTACAGTTAGGTAAATAAGTTCATTTAATCCATGGTTCTAGTTCATACGATATAACGTATGTTTTATTTTTCAATTTAATGATATTTTTTCACTTTTTTATAATTTTTTGATAAAGGTAAAAAGGTTTTTTGTTCCATCGTACTCTGTCAAGAAAACAGAGCAGATATCAAAAAATGCAAATTCAAATAGAAATCAGATCGACCCTAAACGTTACAATTACCTCTCGATATTATACCAAATTCTCCGTACCGACATGGTTCGCGCATTTGTTAGGACATTTACTGTACTTCTCGCTGTTCTTACACTTTTGGGTTCCACCCCGTAATCATCAAACTAAACTAATATTATAATGACATAAAGAATGAGGCGTCAACCAAAACTTACGTCGTTTATAAATAAGTAGCCAGTTCAGTAGTGTCGTCGATAACTATATAGTAATAGTATTAATCTTTATCTATATGTGTAGGATTATAAAAAAGTGTTGAGTCATTCATTCATTTCTAAGCATTATAAGTAATAATTAAATTGTTATATTTAATAAACTATCTTACTGATAATAACGAAAAGTAATAACTACAGAGTATCTTGTCGATCCTTCTCAGTTAGAGTTGAGTTAGTATTTACACCAAACTAGTGACAGCTTTAAATTTAATTTTATCATAAAATATCATTCAGTATACCCACAAAAGCCTTAAAAAATATGTATCACTACTTGCTCAAGTTACATAAGGTACATGATTTAGGAAATGTTAAATGTTGGAGTAAAGAGGTGTTAGCAGTATATTTACATAATTAGATTAATCTAAAAATTAAATATATCTGTGCAAAATCTTTGATTTTGTAATGGTAACATTGTTGGGTATGTTTATGTTTGTTTTTGGAATTTCTTGGCCTTTTATTTTGAGTAATGACGTTGAGTACCACACTTGTGAATTGTGATATTGTTCATTATGTGACTCTCTTTTATAAATTCGAATTGAGTACGAAATAGCAACTTGTTACATAATATTACTTGCGACGAAGCCTCTGTATCAAATTCCTTATTGTGTAATACTTTGAATACAATTTCATAAAACAAATTTTAAGTTGTCAAGTGAGTTTGTTTCTTTCATTTTCAAATTGCTGTACAATAGAAGAAATTTGTATTTTTTATGGTTTTTGTATAAAAACTTTATAACTGTGAGGAAATTGTGGACGTAATGGAAAATATATAACATTACAGTTTTGCTTTCCTCATGGGAAATATATATTTAATACAATTGATTCCTCATTACGTAATAATAATAACATTCAGCTTATTTTAAACCATTACGTGTGTTGTGGCAACATATGATTTACAGGTTTAATATTAGTATGAACTTTAAGTCTGATCCGAGTTGTGGGTGTCAGTGACGTCGGTTCGTGGGCGTACTCCACGAACCGCTACAGCGACGAGCCATGACGTCATGCGATCCCATTCGAGGAGATTTTTTTCTAAATCAATTATTAAGGAAATAATGTTGTGTGTCGTGTCCTGTACGTGTGAAGTTTTAAAATAAAAAGCGATTTCAAATAATTTAAACTGATGAGTTAAATTTAAAACTTACAATTGACGATAATAATAATCGTTATACTTGAAAACGGAAGTTTGTTAATCATTTTGTCCTCAATAAAAAATGTACAATAAAATAATACAAAGTAAATCTAGGCGATGATTACGTGATCAAATCGAGTCTTTTACCTAACCTCAGTTGTTTCTAAACAAATTGAATATGCATTTGATATTACGAATCCCAAATCGCACGAACGAGTAACAGGGGTCTTATAGAGGTCACGTGACCACCTACTGCTAAAAGCTCAGTGGCTTGTGTCGTCAGAAAAGTAAAAAGACTAAACACGCCATCGGCCAGCTATCTAACATACGGACGATACGACCTTTTAACACTGATTTCGATTGCATCGTAACGGGAAACTGGCTAAGTTGCAAGCTCCACATAAGAGCAGTTCCCATTGGCTAGTTTACTATTGTAGATGCACGTCGTGATAGAAATCCGCGGGCGCGCGCGGAAAGGCGATGCGCGACTAGATAAGAGGTTCCGTTAGCTTGTCTAGCTGTACAATACAGCTTAGCGGCTATTACGCATATTATATCGAGCCGGCGAGTCGCAGACTGAGGCAGCGGAGCGGGGCGCGGAACTGGTTTGTGCGCTGGGCGACGATGTGTGCTGTGTGGATGTATACCCATCGCCCGTGTCTTCGAACGGACAGCTGTCACCCGCGAAGACATTTCATGCCTCGCAACCTGCAACGCGAATCGAAATGATTTATTGGAGCTTCTTCTTAGAGATAATGAGCTTAAATACTTATTAAATTGTTTGTTTTATTTTTTTCTTTAAAAAAATTAGTTCACAATAAGTTAAGTTCTATACAAAGTTGTTTGTTGTCCCATTATAAATCTCAGTAGTTATAACAAAGAATGACTTGTTATCTATTTAAAAAAATGTTTATATGAATGTAAGTCTAACCAGAACGACCGCAGCGCAATATATTCCAAATACCTAAATACTTATTCGCAATAACAGGTTTCTATCATAGAAACTGATACTGTATACGTATTGATATAATTTACATTGTTTATATAAATACTAATTACGAGTAGGTAATACTTTTCAACTAATAAGTTACACATATTATGTATTACTTTACATTAAACAATCGACGTTCGGTGATTGTTATCTTTTTTTTTTTATTCGTTATGTCTACTCGTCATCGATTTAAAAAAAAGCCCTATCAACATGCCGGTGAATTTAATAGGGTCAAGTCATAGTCTAAAAGTTGTTATAGATGTTTAGAATAAATCCTTGTTCTCTGACAGGTGTCCGCAGCGCAACATATGCAAGTGAGCGGCGCGGGCGGCGGTCACGTGTCAGCGGCGGCCCAGCAGGGCATGTACGCCTCCTTCCAGCACCAAGGCACTCCATCTCCACAGCATCATCAAGGTATACCTTTTATTCTAATTAGCGCGTCTAAGTCAAGCGTCTTTGAAAATAAGTAACGTCTTCTTGAAAAATGGTAATATTTATATTGTACCCATAAGTGAAATCATATTCTCGGTCAAATATTTGGGATACGGAATGTATATCGTTTCCGGCCTTTTGGAGTAATGTTGAATTGTAGATAACCTTTTGGCTCGTAGCATCCGGTTTAGTAACAAAAAAAAAACACCTATTGCCATTTTTAGTTTGTTTTTTAAAGTTTTAAAAGTCAACGTCGTTTCTTATTCGCTCTACACGATCTATCGAATATTAACAAATGATAGTAAAAAATAACTTAAAAGTTTAAATTTTCCAAAGCACATTACTTAAACATCTTTCAACACGAGTCTCGAGTAACAACGTAACGTTGCGTGCTAAGTTTATTTTTCATAACACAGTACAATGCACTAAGGGTATGTGTATTTCTACTAGCTTGTCTTTAGTGTCTCGTGTGTTGGTGTGGCGTGCGAAAGTAGACCTTATGTTGTCGCGTTAAGCCTTTCGACATGTGTTAAAGTGCAGTAGCCGTTCAGTTGATCTGTGAACGGGGGGAGGGTGTGCTCTGAGGTTGACGATCGGCGAGAATGCGCCGCGCGCACTTCGGGGATGACATAGATTGAAGTCTTTATTGCGTTCACTCCACAAGCTACTTTAGTTATACTTTTTAAACCGCGCCGATATAATACATGTTGATTATATGGGCGTCTCGTCTTTGAGCAACATTACATGTAAAATGTCTACGTATCTACTCTCTACACAAAGATATCAGAGCTTTTGAATGATTTAGCAAATATAATATTCGTTTATCATTTATATTTATTATGTCATCACAACGGCGGATAAGGTTTTAGTTAAAGTTAAGAAAAAACCTAATGATTATGACCGTAACTGCGTTTAATTAATAACAATAATAATATGCAAAACTCCCGTTTTAAATTCGAACAACATTAAAATATACTTCGTAAATAAATACAGACAATGAACAGTAAATGTTTTAATATTGAATTTAAAAAATAAAGTGCTCCAAGTTAAGCATAATATGATATGAGGAAAATCAATTTGAATTTCATAAATATAAAATAATACATTTAGCAGTAAGCGTTATGTAACTGTGGACGTTTGTTATCACAACTTGCCCACTGAGTATAATCGTATCTACATTATTCATCACAGTCATTATTACTATTTTTATTTACTGTCATATATATGTCGTTATATACCTCGTATTTGTTTATACAGTCATATTAAATATATAAGTATCATCGCGGTGTTTTTACTTTATTGGAAAACTAACGACCCACCCGACTTTGCACGGGTACAGTACTGATACTAAATATACAAAAATCAGAGCTTCGTTTCATTATACAACACAAACCGCTACTTTGATATATCTTGTAGGATTAGATACTATATTGTCTTTGTATCATATACACAAATATTCCTCTTGAATCACTCTATATATTAAAAAAACCGCAACACAATCCGTTACATAATTTTAAAGATCTAAGCATACGTAGAGACAGACTATCATGAGAGTCTATGTTAGAGCTATGTAATGATGATATTTTAAATTCTATAAGGAACTAAAAACAATACGACGACAGAATTATACAAAAACAAACCAGTGTCTGAAAAATATTAAAAAAAAAAACGAATATAAACAAATATGACGAAAGCTTATATAATTAATAGAACTTTTTAATTAGATAATTGTTAATCAAGTGAATCAATAATTACCTGCATTATGAAAATACATTATACCATTATTTATAATATCTTTCAAGGTAAACATCAGAATTTATGTATTATTGATTGGATTTAATTATTACTTTTTCAATTCTTGTAACGAAAAAAAATCGTAACTTGCATTTTTGCTCCATACGTGTGCTGCGATACAGAAATTGATACATGTACTCGTGTGACTCAACATTTCTTATCAAAGTTTATTTATAAACAATAAAGAATTGTGATAAACATAACGTACAAAACGGTCACGTTGTTGTAAAAAAAAACGTTGAGCGAAATTATGACGTACGAGTTGATGGTTCAAAATATCTATTTTAATATTATAAATGTGAAAGTAACTCTGTAACCGAATTTGATGAAATTTGTTATGAAGCAACATTAAACTTGAAGAAAGGATATAGGCTTGTTTTTTATTAACATGACAACAAGCGTCCTAAAACGCGTCCGAAGCCGCGAGAGACTGCTAGTATTTCAGTAAATTCAATGATCCAACATATGCTTATATTATCGTCATTATTTTATTAAAGATCTATTTCTGCTATGGATTAAAAAAATATAATAATTTCAAAGTATATATAGTTTATTATAATTACAAATAAAAATACTATACTTTTATCATAAATAAAGCGATGATGAAATTATCTATATATAACATATATATGGACCGTTAAAAAGTATTACGTCCCTCATTTTTTTTAAAATTTGATAGACTAGCTCTACAACCGGTCAATTTATGAATGCAGATAAATGCTGATTATTAAATCTGTATGTGTTATTACCAAAATAACTGTTTTATTTGACGAAAATTAAAAATGAATATATGTATAATTTTTTTTTATTGTAACAGGTAACGGATGCGACTCTTACTCGGTGTCTCAGTCGCAGAGCATTAACTTCTCTCCGTCGATGCGACCGCGGCCGACCGGACCTCCGCAGCAGAACCAAGGACCTGGGCAGGGACCAACGCTGGGTAAAGGAACTCATGACTAACATCATGACTGTTACACTTGTAGATATCGTAGTTTGAGTCAGCTTAGATCTAGTTGTTGATACTTTGGTTCCGTTTTATTTCGCCAGCCTTTTCAAACTCATAAAAAAAAACCTTAAATGTTGCCATAGACAAAAACAATTATGCATAGTGTATAATTATTTCAGGATATTTTTAGTATCATTACTTTCCATACTTTCCTGAAATAATAGCATGTATATTTTTTTAATGACAGTATGTAGTCAAATAAGCACTGCTATTTCGTATTTCCTTGCACATTGTATTAGTCTTTTCTCCCTATATTATTGACTGACATTATATTATCGTTTTAAAAAATATAGCGACCTAATTTAAAAAAAAAAAACTGAACAGCGAAACTATTTCAATTGAATGAATAAAAGAACAAGTTAGAAAGTTAATAACAAAGTGTTTTCGACGGTCTGAATGTTTACGTAATCCAAACGATTATTACATTAAATTTAGCTTATCTATTACGTGGAATATACGATTAGTACACGATCTCGTTTCTTACTGTATCGATTGGTATTATGTGAAAATCTTTACGTGGTAATAATTATATGGGCGAGGTCGACATGTCGAATGCATTATAGACGGCGGCGGTATCCAGTACCCAGACGGTACAAGTAGATGAGGTTATGTTTAATAATGCAGACAGAACGCATTCAGCGGACTTTGCCATCAATTCGTACACGACGGATATGTGCACATATTTAATCGTATTTACGTTTTCTTTTTATTTATTATTACATTGTAATTTCGAGCTCAATTAAATATGTTATTTTACTTAATATAAATTATTTTTTTAATGAATATTTCATTTATACAATGAGTTTTTTTTAGTATAATGTTTGATAATTGTCGGTTTTTGATTGTTGTTAGATTATAAAAATACAGTAAAAACCTACGGTAATAATTGGTCAAACCTTTTTGTTATTAAAGTGCATTTGACGTTTGACTATATACACTATGTACTAATTTCAATTTCGTTCCACATCTTATACTTACGCTTTGTTAAACATATAACACTTTCTCTTACTCTTTGGGTGTTGCGTAACAATGGATTCAATAATCCAACACTAATTCCTTTTATATTTTTATACCAAAAGTATATATTAAAAAATAAAGCATTGCCCTGATTACACTATGCAACTAGTTGTAGTTCGCGGTTACGCTCGCGTTTTGTGTTAGTGTTAGGTAATAAAAAGTACTCCATGTCATGGGGTTCAAGCCAGATTCATACAAAATCTTATCAAATTCAGTTTAGTGGTTTGGTTTAGACAAACAGGCAGACAATCAGAATATCTATATTAGTATAGATATACTAATATAAAAAACCATAGAATTCGATAGAGATCGTAATTTTGATGCGCCCTTAAAATTACTTTAATGTAATTGTCCTTTCGAATTTCAATTCTTAATGTAAAACAGGGATAGCAGCGGCTGGCATATCGCGCGAGCAGCAAGCCAAACTGCTGCAACAGCAGCAGCAGCAGATGCTGCGCGCGCAGCAGCAGCAGATGCGGCCGCCGCCGCCGGAGTACAAGGCGCGCTTTGCGGGCGCGCCCCCCGCCCCGCGCCGCCCCGCCGCGCCCGCGCCGCGCGCCTTCGCGCCGCACGCGCGCCAGTACGCGCCCGACTGGCGCCACGTGCTCATACAGCAACAGACCGCCCGCCAGCAGTTCCCGCACCACCACCAAGGTAACACGACGAAACACAAAAGTACCTGATACTGAATGCTTATAAGAACGAATGGTAACATTTTATTGAAGTAGGTTTTGATACCAAGGTATCACGCCGAAACACAAAAGTACCTATCCACAAACATTACAACTATAACAGATACTGAATGCTTATAAGAACGAATGGTAACATTTTATTGAAGTAGGTTTTGAAACCAAGGTATCACGCCGAAACACAAAAGTACCTATCCACAAACATTACAACTATAACAGATACTGAATGCTTATAAGAACGAATGGTAACATTTTATTGAAGTAGGTTTTGAAACCAAGGTATCACGCCGAAACACAAAAGTACCTATCCACAAAAATTACAATTATGACAGATACTGAATGCTTATGAGATCTAATGGAAACATTTTATGAAGTAGGTTTTGAAACAAGCATTCTTAAAGCGTTGTTTAATAAATGTATCGTGTCAGTTAATCGTTAATTTACAACCAGAATGGAATGTGAATTATTCAACGAGGTGAAAAGGAGAAACTTTGTTGCTATTATTTTATTACATATGTCATTATGTACGGGTGACTGAAATCATTAGCTAAATATACTTCTGTTACCTTCTGAAATGGAATCTCATCAATATATTCTCAAAATGATAATCACAGATGTTACAAAATCTGCGAATAAAAACCTGAAAAATTATTTCAGGTATATAAGATTTTAAATTAACACGTTTATTTTTATTACTAAAGTTATTAATTGCGGGATATTTACCATGTAATAACCATACAAGGCATTCGTAGATAATGTCGAAATAACGAGTTCCACCGAATGAAAATAAAAAACATGGTAAATATCCCGCAATTAATAACTTTATTTCAGGTATAATTACCAGTAGTAAGCTTAAGTAAAACCGCCTACGCCTTTGTTAAGAGAATACACGCCTACGGTCGTTTCGTGACACGGGGCGCGCCGCGTTTCCATTGCTCGTTCGCTTAAACGTGGCTTTTCAAAAGTTTGTTCAGAGTGAGGCTCGCTATCATTATCTCGGAATTAATACCAGCCCGTAGTCTATCAGTGTTCACTCCTCCTCAGAAAGCACGTAAGATCATTGGTATGAGTCTCAAATATTTCGTTTGGGATTTTCCGTTTCATTATGAATGTGCAAATATAAATTACACCTATGTTGCACATGCTCTAGTGCACTATAGTATGGTCTATTTTTCCTTGAGATGGTTTCTATGACTGAAATTAGTGGGGAGGATATTTTGAAAGAAAAATTATTAGTTTAGAGTATAGACTGCAAGCTAAGATTATTGGACACATTATTAAACACGAGTTTTATTCTTACGAATACCTTGTTTGCTGCTGATTTGTAAATTCTAATGGTATCAAATATGACGTAGAATGACTTAGAAGTAGAGTAAACACGAGTTTTAATCTTACGAATACCTTGTTTGCTGCTGATTTGTAATGGTTTCAAATATGACTTAGAATTACTTAGGAGTAGAGTAAAGGTTCATACGACCGTAATGTTTTTAAAGTAATACCGTATGTGTATTTTTGTATAATATTGTATGATTAAGACGACTTCCGTGGTCGAGTGGTGTGTACACCGGTTTTCATGGGTACGCCACTCCGAGGTCCTGGGTTCGATTCCCGGCCGAGTCGATGTAGATTATTAATAGTTTTCTATGTTGTCTCGGGTCTGGGTGTTTGTGGTACCGTCGTTACTTCTGATTTCCCATAACACAAGTGCTTGAGCTACTTACATTGGGATCAGAGTAATGTATGTGATGTTGTCTCATACTTATTTATTCATAATTTAAAGTATTTATAAATTAAAAATGAAATATATATTGTAACTATTCCATTACCATATTGAATATATCGTTGAAAGTTTTTCTTTATTATCTATTCGCCAATTGATATTTTAACGGCTAATCATTAAGACAACATAAACAATAATTAGCCAATTATTTTACATATTTTATTGAAATTAATAATTAATTATTTTACAGGATTCAATATGGGTGGTATGGGGGGTATGGGCAATGTTGGCGGAGTGAGCAGTATGGCACAACAACAGCAGCTACAAATGCAGCAGGCGCGTCTGCAGCAACAGCAGCAACTAATGCAGCATCAACAGCAAAGGTAACTTTAGAATATTGAATACTTATCGAATATGCATTTTCAAATATTAATGCAATGATTACAACTAATTCATGAACTGCAAATACTTTCTAATTTTGTTTTTGTCATTATAGATGCAAATATTATTTTAAATTATTATTTTAATATTTTTTTTGTAATCTGAAATATACAAAACAATTGATATAAACAATAGTGGACACGAATAAAACAAATATATCTCGTTATCAGCAATCATAGTGATGTAATGATTAATTAACTAGTTGCGTTTCCCCCCCTTTAACCTCCAGCGCTCACCTCGTTGACGCCGTCAGTTGTTTATTCATTGCGTTTGTTTACTTCCAGGGCGTCGAATCAGCAACAGTCTTCAATGTCACATCTAATTATGCAACAAAATCAAATGATGAGCGTGCAAGGACAGGTAAACATTGAATTGAAAACAACTACACATTTTGTGATTTATTTATTAAAATACAGTGCTATTTTATTTTTAAAAAAAATAGACTTTCCTAATATTTTTATAAACAAAACTTACTATTATAACAAAGGATTACATGAATACTAAGCGTTACCTACAACAACAGTCTGTAAATTCCCACTGCTGGGCTAAAGGCCTCCTCTCCCTTTGAGGAACATATTCCACCACGCTGTTCCAATGCGGGTTGGTGGAATGCACATGTGGCATAATTTCTATGAAATTTGTCACATGCAGGTTTCCTCACGATGTTTTCCTTCACCGCTGAGCACGAGATGAATTATATACACAAATTAAGCACATGAATCAGCGGTGCTTGCCTGGGTTTGAACCCGCAATCATCGGTTAAGATTCACGCGTTCTAACCACTGGGCCATCTCGACTCAATACACAATATATAAACAAAACGAAGGATTACATTAATACCAAGAGCTACCTACATAAAATAGTAAATATAATAAAACTGTGAACTTGCAGATGCCAAATATCCACATGTCGCAGTCGCAGAGCATGAGCATGCAGCAGGCCGGCATGGGCGGGCTCAGCGCGCACGCGCCCATGCAACCCATGCAAACCGCGCAGCAGCCCATGCACGCGCAGACAAACGCCATGCAGAACTCCATCATGGCCCAGAACGGACCCATGCAGGGCAACGGGAACAACCCCCACCACTTCCCCTCGCTCCACTCAGCGTCTTCCTTCACCGGACAAACTGCGGACTTCAATCTCGACTTCCTCGACAACATGCCTTCCACGGACGCCAGCAACCTCACCGCCCAGGAGTTGCTCAATTCGCTGGATAACTCGTTCCTCAACGATATCCTATGAGTTGGATAGCTCATTGTCTTGTCATTTTCTCCCATTGTTGATGTTCCGTATAGTACATAGCATCGACTCGCGACCAACGTGCAACTAATTGTGACCAAAGTTTTCAACCATGTAGCGCGCCCGCCGCGGTTCTTCCGATGTTTTTTAAACATTTCTGATGCGTTGTTTTATATAAACTATATTTATTCTAAAAGAATTCCATTTCTTAGAGTTTATAGTTTTTATGGTTGTTCATGCATAGTTCGTTTGTAAAAATATTGTATAGTAAGGTTGTTTATAGAATATTAAAATAATTAAACTTAGTAGCGGAATATTTCTCACATGACTTAATTTTATCTTTGTGAGATATATAATTTCCTCATTTTTTGCGAAGTAGTCTTTATATACTATGTATATTTATTACAAATATTAATATAAGTGAATAGCACAAAAGACATTTCAACGATTTTATTTACACGCTTATAAATTTATTTATCGAAATGGCGACGTAAATTGGGGCAATACATCTACAACGTCTGTAATATTATAATAGAGGTAAATTGACATTACAATATAGTTTATTGTTTTCCGGACCTCCATCTAAGCCTTGCTGATAATCTTCCGTCGCCAGCGGGCGCCGAGTTACTGGGATTGTGTTTGTAATTATTTATACGGTTAACGGGATTGTTAGCGAGGTTTCATTTTCCGCCTGTGAACGACCCAATCTATTTTAATTTATAGTGCAAATGTAAATTTTATTAATTAAGTTTATTTTAAGGTCATTCCTGTACCTAAGATGTAATTAGTAGATTATACTGTGATGTCGGTCTCAATGGTCTATAGGTTAAAATAGAATCAATTATTATGAATAGAATATTGTTATTGTTAAGGATCTCATGTATCGCGTAGGGTTTGTGGGATTCTGGAATATTCAGAATGTTGGTTTCTTTTTTACCTTTATTCAACAATTTCTGTCAATATGTTATTAAAATTAACTTATCGTATACATATGTATATTATACATTATGAACATTTTACAATTTTAGATGGCATTAAAATTTATATTCTAATTAAAAAAAAGCATAGCTAAATAAGAAAAAAACGTATGATTATGTATAATGCACTTATTATTCCTTTATAAAATGGACAAACATTTCGTAAAATGAAACATTAGCTCTCTGTTACAACTGTAAATCCATTTATGAATGATAGAAACATTCCAGAGCCATTGTTAACAATGTTTTAACTTTAGGACCAATTTTTGAATGTTCTTTTGAAAATAATATTACTTATTGAAACATGATTTTCATTTCCTACACTTATTTTATAACATCTTATAATCTAGGTACAGTCTTTTACTTATAATACAAATCCTTATAAATAAACGGAGATAAAACTTCAGAGATGGCGAAATCTACAACACGAGGCAGCAGTTATTTGATCGATTTTAAAGCTTTTGTTCTAAATATTTTGTACATAATTATGGCACTTCCGATTTAGCTGAGTTATGTACAGCCGGGGTAAGAAAATGTTCGCAACCTTAAGATCTATTTTTGTGTGCTTAGTATGAGCGATAATCCGCTTTACCGATTTATGACGTATTGCGTCGCAATAATTTGAACGATAGATTCAAAAGATACTAAGAGTTTAATACTTGATAAAGGAATCTAACTGACGAAGGTTTTCTTACTCTGGTTGTACATAATAATAATTAAAAGTATTCATTGTTGAGCAAGTCCATATCTAGGCCATATAAAAGTAGATTTAATCGCCTTTTTATTATATTAAATTAGTAAAGTTGTATAAACAGTTATAAAATGAAGTGTCCTGATAATCTACCATCAAAAGATTGATTATAAAAGTATGATAACTTGAAAAACTATTGCCAACATACACATACAACACTACATATTTAACATTGCATGGATATGGCGAAAGTCACTAACAAATATGCTTTTCTAAAACATCTGATCGTTGGAGAGATTAAAAAATTATCACCACATAATAGAGTCCGCTTGATGTTTATACAGTATATCCGAGAATGACTCTAACTTCCTCTCTAAAGCATTTATCTCCGCGGCTAATTCTCATACCATCTCGTTGGGCTTGTTGAAGATCCTCGGATTGCGCACACGGGGACTGTAGAAATTATTCGGTTGGACATATTTAGCTGTTATCGGTTCATCGTGTAAGCTTACATTGCGTTCGTAAATATTTTCATTCGATTTACTCTGCATACTTTTTAACGTAAAGAAATGCTTCACCTGCTTGCTCTTTTTTAATCGAATACATGAAAACACTGTACTTAATAATATCGCCAGTTTGAAGACGGCGACTACAAATAATGCTAACATAAATACGAAATATTGCTCCTGGTACCAGTCTTCAAGTTTTGTTTGGCAGCCCTGAAATCAAACAATATTGAAGTACAGAAACAGTAATGGTTTTACAGCTGGGCAGATGCCTCCTCCCGTCTAAAGAAGAATGCTCTAAGCTTATTTTACCACGCCTTAGTGTGAGTTGATGCATTTCCTATGGAAGGTTACCTTCGCCTCCGAGAACATTAATTAAAAAGTGTAAGTGGTGCTTGCTCATCATCATCAACTGAGTTCTCTTACTATCTGAGATGCAAATGAAATCTTAAATTGAATATGTAACTTGTCTGAGTAGTTACATGTTGTAAAAGGGGTTGCGAAAAGTATTTTGGAAGAAGTTAAAGATATTATTATAAAAGTCAAGATGGCCCAGTGGTTAGAACGCGTGCATCTTAACTGATGATTGCGGGTTCAAACCCAGGCAAGCACCGCTGATTCATGTGCTTAATTTGTCTTTATAATTCATCTCGTGCTCAGCGGTGAAGGAAAACATCGTGAGGAAACCTGCATGTGACAAATTTCATAGAAATTCTGCCACATGTGTATTCCACCAACCCGCATTGGAACAGCGTGGTGGAATATATTCCAAACCTTCTCCTCAAAGGGAGAGGAGGCCTTGAGCCCAGCAGTGGGAATTTATAGGCTGCTGTTGTTGTTGTTTTTATAGATATTATTAGGAGAAATTATATTGACATCATATTTTGTAATTTATAATTGAATAAAATAAAACACCAACATCAGTTACACCAACATTGAACCTTTTTGATATAATCCCAAGTTAAGGGGAAACAAACTTACATGAACATGTCTGAATTGCGGAATGGGTTGCACCTCCTGGCAGCGTGACTGGTTGACGGGCGCGGGGTTGAGATACGACACGTGCTCAGTCTGCACGCAGCAGCTGAGCGGCACGGACATGCCGCGCGGCCCGAGTCGCCGCAGCTGCCACAGCGACATGTCGTAGTTTCGAGCACTCGTCATGCCGCAGCATTGCAACTGAATGTTTATAATCGATTAGTATAAAAACTTACTTTTCGATTGATACGAATGAATACATATATAATAAAAATGATTTATCGTCGTATTTATTAATTTAAATTATATGTTAGAATGAACAGAGATGGCCCAGTGGTTAGAACGCATGCATCTTAACCGATGATTGCAGTTTGAAACCCAGGCAAGCACCGCTGAATATTCACGTGTTTATTTTGTGTTAATATTTCATCTCGTTCCTGGCGGTGAAGGAAAACATCGTGAGGAAACCTATATGTGTCTAATTTCATGGAAATTCTACTACTTGTAAGAACGTATTTCATCAACCCGAATTGGAACAGCGTGGTGGAATATATTCCAAATTTCTTCTCAAAGGGAGAGGAGTACCTTAGCTCAGCAGTGGGAAATTTACAGGCTGTTGTTGTTTGTTTGATTCGATATGTTATAATCTCGTTGTAACAACTTTTAAAACCTCCATTTTTACGTATATCTTGGATTATTATATATAAAATAAAATATTGATTGGGAAGTCACTGGCCCCTAAGATACGGGTTTTCCTAGTTTAGGAGTACAGGGCCTCTGTGAGATATGTATTTGATATGGGAACAATAAATATATTTTGATTTTGATATTTTTTATTTTAGTATTTTTTCTGGATGTTTTAGATTGTACTGGCGTTGCGAAAGGATTATTTCTAAGAACTGTCTGGGTACGTACCACCCACCCATCAGTTATTCTACCGCCAAACAATGAAACAAATATGATCTTATTTCGCCCGTGCGAAATCGAGACGGGCTAGCATAAATAAATAATAGACCAATAGCTAGCTGGTGGTAAGTAGTAAATTCTGGCATTTTTAGTAGTAATATGTAATTACCTATATATGGACAAAGCCACCAATAGAGATGACGATTTTATTTTACACTCACATTTCAGTGTACCAATATTCGTTTACATATTTGACAATCTTTGTTACTTTATTAAACTGTAACTAAAGCAGTCATTATAATTAAGTATGCCTACTTCAAGTATGTTGCTTATTTTCGTACTCAATACACTACCGGTGTAATGCGCGTTACATTATTGATGACCTTAACAGATTTGTATAAATTATATACCTCAGTCTGCGCTAGATCCAATGCCGCTGTGAAATGTTCGAAGTCAGGCACCGCGTAGTAGCTCTGTAGAGCGCCGACCGCTCCGCCGCGGGTGGCCTGGATGCCGTAACACCGCAACCATATTGCTGCTAACACACCCGCGGCGCACTCGCAAAGTAGCAAGCCGAGCACTATCAGGAAGTACTGGAAGCAAAACTCTTCCTCGTTGCATATATTAGAAAAAAAAAACATAACATTGAACTTTAACAAAAACATTTTATTGAAGTACTTCAGTTTTATTTGTTCAATAATATAAATATTTTAACCGTGTTTGCTGTCTTAAATTGCCATTTGAACTTTGAAATTGGAACCATATTACAATAATAAACAAACTCATTATAATAAATCGTTGGTCAGATAAACAGCCATCATAAATGAATATATAAGTAAAATAGAACTCCCAACACTAAAGGATCGCTATCCTTTAGTGTTGGGAGTTCAATTTTCATCATTCTATTTTATCAGGTGCAGGACTAAAGTCGTTGGACCTGTCCTGCTCATCCAAGTAGGTTATGTAAACATTGCTACATAATTTCAGGCTGCTACGGAGATTTTTTCACATTAAAACCTACCTTTTTACGAACATGATTTGTTTAATTCAATTTAATCAAAGATATAACAACAAAAGAATACTTACAAATGTTAAAATAATGTATCCAGGCAAGTAAGTGGCCCAAACACCGATAGCCGCTACAGTGCAGACAATAAGTCCAGCCCCCAAGAGCGCGAGAGCGACGTAGTAGAACGGAGGCTCATACAGCCCGTCCTCCGGCATCGCAAGCAATCGAGATAGAAGAATCCTTCGAGAATCACTCAGAAGCAGGAATCCACAGACCACTTTCAAAAACCCACAACCCTTGCAATGAAGAAATATTAACAATTAATATAATCACTTTAACAATCATATTTATTTATGTTATCCAATACAATATTTCATTTAACTTACGAAGAATATGGTGTTAAAACAACCAAATAAAACTCGTGCACTCGCTATTTCTTTCATTTTTTAATTTAATAATAAATATATAAAAACTGTGTTACAAAGTGTAAATACGATATGTTCACAGCGCGTGATCGTGTTATGGTAAGCCGTTGAATAATATGCGATGAATACATTTGCCGGTTTTAGGGAGATACGCTCTGCCGAACAGGTGGGGTGACTAATAATAATTAAGTCAGTTTTGCCTAAAAATAATGCATGAACTATTTTAACATCAGTTTGTAACTCTTTAAATGAACTATAAAATATTTTATCGTGGGTCAATAGGTCAAATAAAAAAATGAAATTAGTGAGAAATATATATTTTAATTAGTTTTAAAATTGTAACAAATGTTATTAAAATTCGATATCCTTTTTCTTAAATCCACCACATGTTTTAGGAATCGCTGTTATATCATCCTGTTCACGCTCACTTGATTCTTGAAGTTCTGGAACAAGTTATTAAACACATTATTGTATAACAAGTTCAAGTAACAGCACCTAAGCCACCCAACCCATTTTGGATATTATAGCAAATACTATTATAACTCTACTAACTCTTATAATCTTTATTGGGCAGAAGTAGGTAAAAGTAAAGTAACAGCCTGTAAATTTCCCACTGCTGGGATAAGGCCTCTTCCATTAAGGAGAGGGTCTGGAAAATATTCCACCATGCTGTTCCAATGTGGGTTGGTGGAATGCACATGTGGCAGAATTTCGAAGAAATTAGACACATACAGGTTTCCTCAGGATGTTTTCCTTCACCGCCGAGCACGAGATGAATTATAAACACAAATTAAGCACATATATACATATAGTGGTGCTTGCTTGGATTTGAACCCGCAATCATCGGTTAAGATGCACGCGTTCTAATCACTGGGCCTTCTCAGCTCTCAGTCAGAAGATTGGCTTATTTCAACCTGCAATCTTTTAGTTAGATTCATTTTATAATTAGTAAAATTTCAGGTTTATATAACAAGAGATTAAGTTAGTACCTGGTGGTAAATGCAGTTTTTCTATGACAAATTTCTTCCTTCTCAATTTAAAAGCTAGGTCCAGACTTGGGGGTACATAGGGAACGAGTGAATGAACAGCAGACAACTTGGTTATGTGAAAAAGACCATGGTATTCACTGTATACAGGATTCGTTTCTTTGCTCGATCCCGCAAATGATTCTATTCTTACTGCATTATCAACTGAATATAGGAGTCTTTTCATGATGCGGTCATCCTAAAAAAAACAAAATGGTTAAGTTTTAAGATGTTACATGACATATGTATTAGCAGTGGCGGCGCAAAAGCGAATCTTAATGTGGGCAAGATACTCTGCGAGATAGTACTCTGATCCCAATGTTATGTTGTATTTTTTCAAATTTCGGGCGCGAGGCCCTTTGTACCGCGAGGTTGTGGGCTGTGGCCCACACCGCCCACGCCTTATGCCGCCACTGTGTGTCGTACTTTCTTATAGTGTTAAAGAGCTGTACTGAAAATTTTCTTCTGAGGGTAATTAATGTGTCTTTTTTTGAATGTCAAATCAGTTTTAATAGAATCAGAAACATTAGCTAAATATTGCTAAATATTGTTTGCTATATTTTTTTAAATAAATTATATCATAATACAAATCTGTCAATCACTTACATCAAATAAATGTGAGGGTACTGTAATAAATGCTACTGCATTTGTATTGCGGAGTAAGACTCTTAAACAGTATACAAATTTTAAAAGATCTTGTCCATAAGTAATGTGTGTTTCATCGTCACAATCCATTGCCATCCATATAGGTGACCCCAGTGATTGAATACATACACGGAGAATATTTTTATTTTTACTATTATTCTTATATTCTTCTTTTAACAGAGCCTCTTTTATTTTTATTAAAAGTGTGTAGAAAAGATCATTTTTAAAGCCTGTAAAAAAAAATCATTACAAAACTGTTTTTAGCCTTCTTATTTCATATTAATTTCAGCAATTTTACTTAAAAAAATATTTATTAATATACTAATGATATGCAACAGGTATGTCAGAAATTAATTTAACTTTCCTCATTACTTACTATTTACATTATTTTCATTTTGTTCCAGTCTACAATGTGTGATATTACAATTGTTTATTGTATCAATACTGATGTGTCGGCTCAGATCAAAATTGTGACCAAAGTTTGCATTACTACCAAATGAAGATTCCACTTGACCGAGTCCCTCATATCTCCATGCAATTTTCATCTCATTACTTGATACTTCATTGGCTTTCTCATCAGAAGGCAATGTACACACTTGAGGCAATTCTTTGACCTAAGAAAAAAAGTATATTCTATTAAGATATTTTCAAATAGTGTATACACTAATAAGATTATTATATATATTAGAAGACTGATATTCAAACAAGATTTTTAATTCACATTCAATATATAAACTATAGTTTCTTATTGGTTTCATTATAAGAACATTTGAAACCGTAATTCAAATAGAAATTAACATTCTAATTCTTATGTATGATTTATTATTTAAATTCTTAAATATATCAATGATACATACTATTTCTTCTGTATTCTCGTCAGCTGATGCAATAAACAAGTCATGCTTACACACAACACCTTCAGCGAGAAAATATTTTGTTAAGACTCGACTATAACTGCCCAGAACATCTTCTTCTGAAAAATCAAATGACAACACACATATTTATTTTATATATTTAAACTCATTCTATATGAGTATTGTAGGACAGAAAGATAATTTGGATATAAGTATAATACTAACCTACAAGAAAGATACCACCAACAGGTAATCCTCCTCCTAAAAGAATAATATAATAGTTAATATTTTTCATTGAGTACATCAATTTTATACAGTGTATTGTATCTTACCAATAATAAAATCTAATGATGGAATACCACTTGAGATATAAGGAAGGTTATTTTTTAATTTAGTTCCATTAATACTTGAAATAGAGAGGGATGTTTTATGAAAACTTGACATTTTGAATTGAAGCTATTCCATTTAAAATAGCTAAACAGTACTTTGAAAATATAATTGTGCTTATGAATAGTAAACAAAAATGAAAAATGAAGATTTTATTTTTTTTATTTCTCAACACACGTTTTTTTATGTCTACGTATAATGAATGCTACAGAATGAGTTTCAGTTTGACAATGTAAATAAATAACATGTCAATGTCTATCCTCAATCAACTTCAATTGATGTGATTAAATAAATCGATATCGAAAAGCAGTGAATCGAATCGAAGTATCGTTATAATTAAAGTATAATTTTTATTTATGGATTTTTGAAAAAAATGATTTTATTACTAAAGTTATTAATTTCGGGATATATACCATGTTTTTTATTTTCTCGTGAGTAAGATATTCGTAGATAATGTCGAAATATCGAGCTCCACCGAATAAAAATAAAAAAACCATGTTAATTTAAAATCTTATATGAAATGATTTTAATTAATTAAATAATATGTCCAACTTTCATTAATTCATAACCATTTTAAAACTCATAATATATACTGCCTCTTTATTTTTCCCATTGTCAAATAGCCTTTTATGTACATAGACAAATTTGTATTCAGCTTATTATGCAAGTAAGGTCAACAGCCGAATATATATGAGACAACATCACATGCATTACTCTGATCCCAATGTAAGTAGCTAAAGCACTTGTGTTATGGGAAAATAATCGAAGATACTAAGTTAAATAAAAAATAAATGAAAGTAGACTTAAGATACAATTATAAAAATAAGACAACTAGATACTTTTCGGATAAAGATATTCAGATGTTATATATCAGATACTATCTTTCTATTTCTCCTAACCTTTACACTCTAAATCTACATTTTTGACTAAGGGTCTAGGTATAAAATCAAACAGTGTTTTTTACTCTTTGTATATCTATGGATTATGCATCTGTCACTTCTGTCACTATCATAAGCGATTTGGTGGCACACGTACAAATAAATGCTTAAACTGTATTTTACTGTGAAATTAAACTGAATAATTCAATTACTTATTAGTGCAAGTATTGACAAGCCAAAATGCAAGGGCCAGCGGTTTTTATGGACATATCGCTTGAAGATCAAGTAAGTTCACGTGAACATAACCTTAACAAGGGTTTTGAATGTTTGGCGTATGTGAAATTATTCTAAATAAAACTATTTACTAGCTAGCATCCTGGATAATAAGATATTGTTTTATAAAACATTTATCATCATCTAAATATATATGTGACTTATTGTTATTTAATAATTATAGGCACTAGAATTAAGAAAATATTTCAAAAGTCTTGGTGCCGAAATATCAGAGGAAAAGTCTCCGAAAGGCATTGAAGATGATTTGCACAAAATAGTTGGAGTATGTGATGTGTGCTTCAAGGAAAATAATGAAGCTGATATTGAAGCTATTCTAAACAGTATTGTGTCTATTATGGTTTCAGTAAGTATTTTTTGTCTTCAATGGATATAAATATATTTAAACAATTGTACACATTTTAATACTTTATGTATTATTTAGTTATGATTGTTAATTCTACTAATTAATTGGGTTATTCATATACTTATTTTTTAATACTTTAGTGTACATACCAAATTAAAAAAAAATGAATACCAATCATGTCAAACCAAACTCAGTGTGATCGGCATACATTGTATGTATTTATTTTAATATTTATTTATAACAAGATTACATATTTTTGTCTGTAGGATATTTTTTCATGTCTTGTCAAATAAATGTATGGAAAGAATCCAAAGCAAAGTGTGCTCTTTTTTGATTTATTTGATTACATTTCCAGATTCCATTGGAGAGAGGAGAAAACCTTATCCTAGCATTCAGTCAAAGGCTAACTAAATCTCCTGGACCAAAACTTGGTGTTGTTTCATTACAATCGTAAGTATTGTGTACACATACATTTAATTAATTAGCATTGTCATCAAAATTAAAGTATACTAAATAAAAATGGGCCAAATAAGGATTGAACTAGTTGCAAAATTCGACCACACATATAAAAACAAAAATTATTAGCTGTATTTCAGTCGAAATACTGCAAGAGGGTATTTTATTTTAATTATTATCTTGCACCAAATGTTCGGTTTTTTCCTTGTTCCTGAATTTATAATATCAACTACATAAAAAATGTATTAATATGCCATTATTTTTTACACTTTAGCCTGTGGCGCCTCTACAATAATTTAGAAGCCAATTCACCTTTACGGTACCATGTGTACTATCACGTGATTGAGTTGGCTGCTCGCGTAAGTTCAGTGGGCGAAGTATTTAAGGGAGTGGATCAATTAAAAAGAGAATTTGCTAGCTGCCCTCCCTCTAATGAACAAATGCAGAAACTCTACAGACTGTTACACCAAGTACTAAAAGATCAAAACAGGTGAATATATTGAAAAGATAAATCTCAGTTATATTGCTCAAGTTTAACTTGCACAGATAATGTATAATTATGATTAAATATTTAATCTTTTTTGTTTTCAGTGAGCTGGCTTCAAAAGTGATGATTGAATTACTTGGTACTTATACAGATGAGAATGCTTCATATGCAAGAGAGGATGCAATCAAGTGTATAGTTACAGCTCTTGCCGATCCCAACACATTCCTATTGGACCCACTGTTGTCACTTAAACCTGTGCGTTTCTTGGAAGGCGAGCTTATTTATGACTTGCTCACTATATTTGTTTCGGAAAAATTGTCGAGCTACCAAACTTTTTATAACAATCATAAGGAGTTTGTACAGTCTCAAGGTAAAATATAAATATATTCATTAAGTTTTTATTTATGTAATGGATTAAAGCAAAAAATGTTAAATTATTTGTATTTGAAACTTATAAGTACTTCAGATTTCTAAATATATATTTTGTAATTGTCATAATTATTTGGTATTTAGACATAGTAGTACCAGATAACTTGTTTATTATTCTTTCTTTTACTAAAATGTTTCTTGATGAGAATATAGTACATTACAAATATAATCCTTTCAAACATATTTATAAACTATTTGAATCAAAGTAGGAATAAAAATAAACAAGCCTTAGACTTAAATAATTCATAAGATCTGTTAATAACTCAGCTTAAGTATATAGTGCATTACTAAGTGTTTATAATTAATATACCTTTATTAATAATACAACACTATTTATCCAAATTTAAATACCACTTAAAATAACTAATAATAAAATTCCGATATCAGTTTCATCGCCATTTAAAAAATAGTATGTAATATGTAAATTTTCGTAAGTATCTTTAAATAATTATTTGATTTCATTTGTTTTTCAGGCTTAAATCATGAACAAAATATAAAGAAGATGAGAATATTGTCCTTCATGCAAATGGCGGAATCAAACTCAGAAATTACTTTTGACGAAATTATATCCGAATTGCAGATTGAAGAGAAAAATGTAGAAGCTTTTATAATTGAAGGTATTATTACAACATTAAGCTCAAAACAAGCTTTAAGTATTTAAATAAAACTAGTTATACCGGATTTGAATCGCGTATATTAATTATTTTTGGCATCCCGACGTTTCGAGCACTTTACAGCTACGGGTAGACCCGTGACCACGAACGCTTAAATTAATATACGCGATTCAAATCCGGTATAACTAGTTTTATTTAAATGTGTAATAATCGCGAAAATTTAAGACAACACTAAGCTTTAAGTATCTATTGACACTCATTTGTATATGTCACAAGCTGCTTATACCAATTTTACACAATACTATAAATGGTAAAGGATCTAAATAATGCCTATAAATATCACATAATTCATTTTCATTACTCTTAAGACAGTGAGTGCAAACTCACTGATATCAGCAATATCCATCAGGCAACTTTTGAACGAATTTATACTTATTATTAATTTATATTTTATGTAAGAAAGATAAATGAATTAATTAGTAGAACCCCTTACCTCTACCCAGCCCTGTCCATTCTTCATTGCTATAGCTTATTTATATAATGCATATTCTAGAGGGAAATTAATGTTATTAAAAAAATATAGCGTATGTGGGATGTGGGGTTGAAAGATACCACGAAATATCAACCACTACTATTATTAGTTTTCAATTTAAAATTTAGTACGTCACACTTATACATCGTACCGCCATCGTGTCTCTTTCCCCTTCCTGTCACTTACACCTTCATAGACAGGGTTGCCAATGCCTATTCACCTATTTTTTTTCTCGTTGAATCAGACTGGTCATGGTTACTGACGATCTTTTTTTTCATACTAGTCATGGTTAATGTCTATATATAGTGTGTTTTTGCCACTATGCTAACTAATAATCGAGTACAATTTCATTTTTTGTACTAACTAAAAACGGGTAAACAATCAATTACTGATCGTTTGGGTATAAAACGCATAAGTATAAATTCCCCTCATTTTCCCCACATACGACAATCCCCACACCAATCCCCTATCGACTTGCGATTCCCCGCAATTTGGGGAATTCCCCACACATTGGCAACGCTGTTCATAGATCTCTCTCATGCTGTCCTTGTCATCGCTACACTGTTACACCCTCGCTCTTACATTCTTGCTCGCTCGTTCACTCGCAATCACACACCTAGCATATCCACATGTAAATGCACATCCTTTATTATTACTATGTATATACTTAATGTAATTTAGTAAGTGATAATAATATGTTTGTGACGCGCAGTCCTGAAGACGCGTCTGGTGCGCGCGCGCATGGACCAGGCGGCGCGCTCGGTGCGCGTGTCGAGCACCATGCACCGCACGTTCGGCCACGCGCAGTGGCAGCAGCTGCGCGACGTGCTGCTGGCCTGGCGCGCCAACGTGCACAACGCGCACGAGTCCATGAAGTCCGTGGCCGCCGCGCAGATCGAGTACACCGTGGCGCAGCAGAAGCCCTAAACCACCCCCCCCCTCCCCCTTTACTACATTGTACTCTTATTGTATTATATTTTATCTATTTTGAGAATAAAGCGATTATAGAGAAATGCCTCCGTTGTCAATCGAGTTATTTATATTTTTATCTATTTTGAGAATAAAGCGATTATAGTGAAATGCCTCCGTTGTCAATTAAGTTACTTTATATTGACATACAACAGTATAAAAGTCGGTAATTTTAGCCGAGTGCGTGTGGATGACTCCCGTGGAGCTGTCCACTGACACATTGGACTACAATTATTTATTTTATGTATTGTCACAACCTTTACAGTTTTGGTATAAAAAGCAATAAAGTTATAAACCCAGCATGTGTTTATTTTGACCTAAAATAATTTAAGAAATGCCACAGCAAGCAGTATTACTGCTGTCTGTTATTATAGTCTCATTACAGTCTTGGAAACTTTTTAAACTTTCTCGTTACCATGCTAACTGTTTGTAAACGTTCGTAATTGAACCTTCTTCACTTCTATCAAACCGTTGTCAAAATCAATTTCTACGAGTTTTAAAAACTATTTTCTATAAATATTCGCACAGTACAAAACTTGTGTGGCTATATGGATTATGAATACGAATCAGAAGGGTATTTTCATAACACTTTTCGATCGTTTGTTTGCGTGGTGCTGACACTGTTACTCGGAATGCAAGTGTATATGCATTTCGGGGGCTCTCAGGAGGCAATAGACGGAGACTTTTCAGATATGAAATATGTGGTTATGCAACTAACACACGGGCTTACAGAGGTTACTATTTTTTTTACATTAATTCGAACATATTGACAGACATTTGATTATACGGCATTAGTTGATAAGATACATATGGTAAGTAGGATCATAAAAAAAACATAAAACGCTTTAATTTTCCTTTGTTTTCCTGACTTAATTTTCCTACGATACATGTTTTTTTTATATTATAGATTTGATACAATTAGTATCGAGCTATATTTCTGTCTTAGCCGTGATAAATATGTATATCTTACTGTACTACTGAGCCTGTAAATTTCTTTCTCCTGGGCTAAGGCCTCCTCTCCCTTTGTGGAGAAGGTTTTGGAACATATTCATCCACGCTGTTCCAATGCGGGTTGGTGGAGTACACATATGTCAGAATTTCGATTAAATTAGACACATGTAGGTTTCTTCTTTGTGGTGCCGTCGTTACTTCTCATTTCCATAACACAAGTGCTTCAGCTACTTACATTGGGATCAGAGTATTGTATGTGATGTTGTCTCATATTTATTTATATTTATTTATTCACGATATTTTCCTTCCAACCAATTAGAGACCACTTCTTGTAGAATTCCGTAATAAGCTATAAATATCCACGCTAAGAGAAGAGGATTTTTTTCATATTTACTTTTAATTTTAAGCATTTTACAAACATAAATTTGTTAGGTTAACCGCAAGCATGAACGATTACAAAATGAGATGGAACGTATCTCTTCTGTACTGCCAGCAGTGGCAGCGGCAGCCGGTAGAGCTAAAGAAGCGCTAGAACCTTCGCAGCATCTATCTCATCCCTTTGACATGCGGGACTACGATCGCCAGGTATATAAATCCTAAAAGGATTGACCTTATTGATCGATAAAAGAAAAGTTTTCTATTAGTTCACAATTCGTCTATAAAATCATTCAAGAGGCGCATATAATTGGCACTTAATATATCTTAAAGAGATTGTCACAGTTTCATTACTTTATAAACGAAATTCATGAATGTAGACTTAGAAAGTCCTTACAGACCGTTTGTTTAAAAGCAATATCTCTTATTTTGTTTATTTCATTAGATATATCTTTAACAGATTTTAAAGGTAGATATATAATATATGGCAAGTACATCTACTTGACATGTTCATTTTGTGTGAATATTGGTGATTTTGATATTTTAGATACTAGTTATTCCAAATGCGCTTAATTTTACCTGTATCGATAAATAAACTAGTTTCATTGCTTTTATTTGGGCACTGTTAGCTTATACGAATCCAGGATTTTGTCTGATAACAGCGTGTACTTAGAGGTACCATCGTGTATTTCGAGGAAAGATTCTTTAAACCTTTTCTTAAATTTTTATATGACTTACTTGACTTGACTTAAGTTCCTATGTCCCCTAGATGGGGCAGAGTGAAGGCCTCCACAGTGCTTCGCTAGCCGGTTCGGTCTTGAGTTTCGCGGTTAATTTCGTTCTACGTTCTGCCAATGGTCGCCGCTTCTGAGATGACTGTACGCCGCCAGGATTGGTTAGGGCGGCCACGTTTTCGCTTTCCTTGAGGAACCCAGTCTAGGGCTTGCCTCGGGATGTGTTTAAGGTCCCTTCGGAGCGTGTGGCCGATCCAGTTTCACTTGCGACGTTTAATCTGTAGATCGATCGGAGTCTCATCGCAGCGATCCCAAAGATCTTGGCTGGAGATTTTCTCGGGCCAGTATACACCGAGAATGCGGCGAAGGCAGCGGTTGACGAAAACTTGGAGTCGGCGCGAGATGTCTTTGGTGACCCTCCACGTCTCGCATCCGTACAGCAATACGGTTTTGACATTGGCCCGGAATATCTTGAGCTATCTTACTCTCCGGTCAATTTCCGCGTTTGCCATACAGCACGGAGCTGTGCGAAGGTTGCTCACCCCTTGGCGATCCTCGATGCGATGTCCTCCTCGGTTCCTCCAGTTTCCGACACTATTTTTATATAGTATCTGTTTATTTGCGTAATATAATTTTACTCTGCCATTTTTATACTGACTCCAGGCTGATCTCCAGATTTACTTTAGACTTGCAAAATTCACTGACACTAAACAAGAGATTCATCTTAAAAGAATGCCTATTGTAACATTATTTTATTTTTCTTTGTTATTTTAGTTCATTGGTGTACAATAAAACTGTATGTTCTTTTTAAATTATACAGTTAATATAGCTAATTACTTAAAATGAACAATTAATTAAACATTGTTATAAGAAAGCTATGTATCAATACGGTACGATATTAATATGTAATCCAAAAATATTAACGCGTAACAACATTTTTAGCTTTGCATATAACATAAGTAGGTAAATTTTATATCAGTTAGTATAAGACAGGGCTTATATTTCCCGAAACATTTATACTTCTTTACTGATATTCTATTCTTCTATACTGATACTCTACTAATATATGAACGTGAAAGTAACGGAGTTTGTCCGTCACTCTTTCACGGACAAACCCTGGGATTCTAGAACCGAATTTGATATAAAGCAAGCTTTAACTCTAAGGCCGATCATAAGTTACTTTTCCCTTACCCTTACGACTAGAAACCGCGGGCATACGCTATACGCACCACACGATACAAGGTAGCTTGCTTTAAAACGTAAATTTATAATCATGAAAACTATTATTTAAAAATTTTCATATTGACGAATAATAGATATACTTCGACATAAATACACTTTCAAGCCATCGACTAACATAGTGTAATTGAAAATCTACTATTTTTATCAGATTGTTTTGGTCTAAGTAATGCCCTTTGGTTCTTATTTACTTGGATTATTATTATAAATGTTAAGAAATGAATTTTATATAACAGATGGCTGATTACGCATTGGAGTCAGCCGGAGCTCGCATTATAGACACTGGCGATACATTGGAGCACGTCATTTATGAATCTCCAGTCGGATGGATGTTACACGTTATCAGCTCCTTGCTTTGTCGCGATTGTATCGGAGCCAGTGCTATCATTAGACCAGGAACGCTGCCCGGTGAATGTTGGGCATTCAAAGGCTCTCGAGGAGAGGCGACGATACGATTAATCGGAAATGTTCATGTAACCGGCATTAGTCTTGAACATATACCATCTCATATTTCACCCACCAGGTACTTTAATGTAATGTTTTTGTTTGTGTTATTTTAGTATCTTTTTGCAAAAAATAAATAACAGGATAATTTTATAAGTACACATATTACAAATTGTTTAATTAGCATTTGAAAAAAATAAGATAGGTTTTGTATAAATTTGCTTTTAACTTCATAAATTTTAATCGAAGCTATGTTTTCTTTATTTTTATTCTATCTTTCAAATAAGGAACCTATGATTATTACTTTAAGGGAAATATCATCAGCACCACGGCTGTTTCAAATCGAAGGACTAGAGTATCGAGGAGATCCTTATCCGTTTGATTTTGGAACATTCGAATACGAAAGAGAGGGGAAGCCTATACAATATTTCGAAGTGTTGCATAATCCAGATAAAGGATACAACTTGATTCGTATAAAAATATATTCGAACTGGGGCCACTCGTTGTATACTTGCGTGTATCGTGTGAGAATTCATGGTGAGCTAGTATCAGGAAGTGGATCACACAGGCTTGCAAAGGATGATGATTTACTTATTGAAAATGAGTAGGAATATTTTTTATTTTATTTTTGTTTTTAAGATGATGTACAATAAAATTAAGATACATTACCAAGCTTTTATTTAATAATGTCGAAAACATTCTCCAGCATTATTCAACAGCCTCCGTGTTTTAGCTTGGTTAGGTAATAAAGCTGCCTGCAGATGGCACGTACTTATTCGAAATGTGGTTTTGGTCACTTAATGATTTGGTTTATTCAGAAACATTCAGAAGTGGTCCGAAATTAGTAAGTCAGTGTAGCACTGCTATGCCACACGTAAACTAAGTTGAAACAAGTAAAGCTTTTGGACTTTGGTCCTGCACCTCTTTCCACACCGGTCGTATCGCATTGCCGTCTCACCGTAATATTAGTATGAGGGAATATAGAGCGCATCAATTTTTACAAAACACTTATGCGCTGTAAAATGTTCTATGCAGTTAGCTAGTCTCCGTTGATCGCCGTCAAGGCTGATTAAACACGATACCACGAGGACGTCATCATTCTAAAGTTGTAGCAAAAGTACTTAAGGCATAATCTAAAATGATATAACAATCAGGTAAATAAATAATAGAGAATGATACCAACAGTAGATTAGCACTCAGAGATATTAACAGCAGGATAGGTATGGTATATGTCTTATGTATTTGATTTTACTGACTCACCAACATTCAACATAACCCGAGCAGCGTCAAGAATTGCTGTTGAACGCATACTTACATTGCTAGTTAATGATTCCCAGATCAGTTTCCGTAAAGACATTCAGCACTTGTGTCGCCCGAAATTTAATCGTAAATTGATTATAAGAATTAAAAGCAGGTATGTGAAAAAGCTGTTTAGAAGAAAAAAAAAGTATTTTTTCGTTTCCATGACATTAAATCTTTTATTGCCAGGTGCCTGTTTGACTGTTGTGTTGCACAAAACGAGTGAAAGCCGAAAGCGAGCATAGAAGTTAATCTGGCTGCCCGGCAGCCGAATGCTATAAAATGTCCCTATTGTCATTGTACAAAGCAACAAAGTACATAAATTAACATGAGCAAACTGATCATGAGCCCCCGCAGTGCGTCCGAGCTAATGGGTTGACCGACGGCTCCCCTTTTGTATAGAGGCCTGGTTGCAATGCACAGACGGACATGTGAAAGGATAATATATCGTTAAATAAATAAATAATAGACGGGTAATGCCACAAAAAATATACTCCATTTGTCCCATATACATTTTTACCAAGATATTATAAAAAAAAGCAATTAAAATACTAATGTGCCTATTGAAAACATGTCGCAAATTTAATTTCAAAAAGATTAAAAATAATAAGAATATTTCGTATGTTTTATGATCAAATACTATGTATGATGTAGGTACCTCATTATTTGCCTTCGATCATCTCAAAAATAAGAGAACTTTTTGTTGTGCTGTCGTGCTAAAATGAGAATTGTAGTCGCTGCACACTTAGCCACTGCTGTTTTTTTAATATACATTTAGACCCATTTAGCTTTTTTATATTAAAACCCGTTTTTTTATAGACAGTTCGTTATTGAAATCGATTTCATGTTTTTTAGTTACATATTAAATACACTTACCTATATTTCTTTAAATGAAGTGAGAATTATTTGAAACACTTAGTATTCATTCTTGTCATCTTTCTCCTCAAAAGGGAGAGGCGGCCTTTGCCCAGCATTGGCAATTAAACAAACAGTTTAATTTAAACTTAAGCGTATCTTCAGCCATTTTCAGTGATATTAAAAAAAAAGTTTGATCCAATCGGTCGTGCGATTATATGGGCATTTGTTTGTTCGAAAATATACTAATGAAATTGATTATTATTACTAAAATATTTCTTTTTATGTAGTAATTAATTATAGTGATATTACAAGATAGATATTTTTATATTATCTGTACTATACATTATTATGATTATGATACATATTATTATTATCTTATCTTTTCTAATATTATAAACGTGAAAGTAAATCTGTATGTCGCTCTTTCACGAGCAAACCAATGAACCGAATTAGATGAAATTTGATGTAAAGCAAACTTGAACTCCCAGGAATGGACATAGGCTACTTTATTTGCCTAACATATGATAAGTAACCTCTAAAGTTTAATTTATATATTCGTCATGTTTCTATTAATCCGTACTTAATGGTTTGGGTAGTTGAATGTTTTGCCACGAACAACTATAATAAGACACAGCCGAGTTGTAGAGTCTAAACCTAATGAACAAGTAGGCTCTAATATTGCAGAAACAAACGGGACAACCCTAAATGCGGCAGTTTCACTTAAGCTGTTTCATATATTTATTAGTTTTTGTGTTGTAACAAATCAATACTTTTACATACACATATGTATCAGCGAGGAGATATGATATATGTTACCATAGCAATAACGTTCGACTGACAATATTATTTGTGGTGAAAGTGGAATTCTAATAATAAGTCATAAATCCTTGAGAATCGAATGCGAAGCCTACTCGCACTTCATACAAATATAGCAGCATAAAAAGGCGTGGGTATATTTGATTAGGCACGCTAAAGATATGATATTCTAGAATTACATATAGTCAAAATGCTTATTGATTAATTATGGTTATAATTGTAATTGATGTATATACATTTTATCCGTGTATTCCCGCTATATATTCATCTATTTAAGTGTAAAAAATAATTAACTAACTAATAATTAAGCTTATAAAATAATGCTAGTACTGAATATACTACAGAATCTTCATATACAATGTCCATTGCATTTTAAATCTATAACATATCCGAATATATTCATTTAAATAACACGCTGTTATGGGTTATTTTGAATATTAAATGTAGAGTACAATATATTTAAGGTACCTACTTACTTAATTGGATAAGAATCAATGAGGTAAGCCATTATTTCTCGTAAAAAGTAAAGGATAAAAAATGGTTATTGTGGGTTATCACTGAGAGATAAATCTATACCGGTATTCGCGGTCTTTTCTGTAGTGCGTTTTAAGATGTATAATGTAGGATATTATTTTGACCTATCTCGTAGAGTTTGCAATGTAAGCGCAAAATATACATTTATAAATCATTAACATCATCTTGGAAATCTCTAAAATGATGTAAATGAATGTCTTTTTTAACTCTAGTAGGCATTTACTTTTTATATAAGCTTTTCTCTAGAATCGATCTATCCAATGATAAAACCGCATCAAAATCTAAAAATCAGTCTAAGCATATATAGACTGACAACGGGAAACGACTTTGTTTTCTTCATATAACAGTTGCTAAATGGATCAATCGTATCAATTATTATTAACTTATATTGTATTCACTTGGTGATATGGATTTTTGGAAGTCCGACATATAAGGATTACACTAGGAGTGAACATACACTTATTATATATTCTACCACCAAACACCAAAACGAACTGAAGACTCACCTGATGGAAAGTAATTACCACCGCACATATATGTAGATGCTCATTTGTAACACCTGGGGGTTTACAGGTGCGTTGCCTTAAAAGAAGAAGTACGCTCTTTTCTAGAGAGTTCTCAACTCAGAACAGTATCGGTATTTGTCCAGTTTGAAAAGGGAGTGAGCTAGTGTTACTACAGGCCCAAAGGATAAGATTAATATTGGTTTCCACGGTTGGTGCATTGACTCTGCAAGGAATTGTTAATATTGTTTGTAGCATTAATGTCATTTACCTACTATTTCACATTACTGTTTGAAATAAAAAAATGTACTACGTATAAATATATACATATACGTAAACATATACGAAATATAAATATATAAACATGTACGAAATTAAGCTGATTTAGATGTGTCGATGTGGCAATCGTAAGACAAGCGTGTAAATCGGCAACATGGAGTTTTCTGATATTCGTTAATGGATATAGTTCGGAAGCACAATTGTCCATCGTAGACCTCTTTTTTCTCAATAGAAAGAATACCTTTTCAGTGACAAATAGATGAGAGCCGTAAAGGGTGAAAGCGTCTCCTATGAAATGTATTCTTACGGGGCCCGCCTACACTTATTACTCAATATTAATGATGGGATCTTAGCTCAAATGAGTGTCGCAGTTTGCTTGACGCGTATTAATGGTAAGCGATTATGTTCAGATTTTGTCCGCTCACCTATCTAAGTGAAGAGTTGACAATAATCAATACATTTTGCCATGTCTGGACACGTGTTACAAATTTCTATTATACTCTAGATAAATATTCAAAAAAACTTCTGATAATTTACAACATATTGTATTCAATGATTTTAAGTGTGCGAATTTATTTATTCTTGGACGTAGTATCAACATTAATAAAGATTTTGATAATGGTAATTACTAATGTAATTCGATTCATAGCAATAAAACCTTAAAGTTTAAAACTTTATTAGCAACTGGAGTGTTACACCGTAGAGTGTATTAAAACAGAAAAATATTGAAACACTATTTACTTTTATATATTTGTTGATATGTTTAGATAAAATAAAATATCTTATAAGTAAATCTACGTTTTTCCCTTTCGACAATATCCTAAATTAAATTGATTGTAATATTGTACAAACATGAATGTGCTTAGACGATATAAATGACATATTTAAAGGAATTTTTCGCAATGTTTAAAAGATATGGTACTGACAGATAATAGCATCCGGTTGATATTTATCATTAGATCATTCGAATATACCATTTCATAAATAAAAAGTCGTCTTAACTATTTAAGATGAAATTTGCAATATATTTTGCGCTAAACGACGATATACACCAAATTACTTCTGCTCCAAATTTGTTTGTAGCCTATGGAATTGCTGAATAAGTAACGATTATCGAATGATACAAATTCTCAAATTCCCGTAAATAAGATGTAGTTAGTTAGTCGCTAGGAAATCGATTACACTTTTTAACTTAGATCGCATGACGTGAATACTGGCCGTACGATAATAATGTAAATGTAATGCTTTTTATACCAACTTGTTATTGATTTTCCCCCCTTATTAGTGAGTGCTATATGAATTGCTGTAAGAATTGAATTGAATTAATGTAAGATAAAGTTTCATTAAATTTAAAGTATGTGCTTAAAGTATATCCTCTTAAACGAATTTCATTCACGGGACATCAATCTAAAGGATAAGCCATTGAAAGAGGTGTTCTATTCGACGCATTGGTAGAAACAGTGTGAATTGTCCGTAAATCTAATATAAGTAGTTGGCGTTATAGTCATCACACCTCCTAGCTCAAGACAGTGTTAGCATTCTTAAATGTGGCCTCGCTGTACCAACGAATTAGTTCATCTTATGGTAAAAGTAGAAATATTATGCTAGCGCCACGAATACTACCCTGAAAGAACTATCGGATGCTTAAAAAATTGAAGAAGAAGAATTTGTATATGAAATATTCCAATATTAAGTACCTATAGGTCTGGTATGGTAGAAATTACTAGCACATAAGTTTAATCCGTTTGATATTAAACTAAGGTATAAGGTTTTTTTTGCTTCCGTCAAAGCTTCAAACGATCGATCCATTTAGCAATTGTTATATGAAGAACACAATGTATCATCCGCCAAAATATTTAACAAATATTTCTAGGCTATCGCTCGTCAAAGGCTTGCTTCGGTAAAGGATTACCGGCAGTAGTTTTACGGTTGAGTGTCTTGCTATAGTTTAGTAGGTAGCGTGCCACTCATTCGATCCTTCTGTTAACTTCCGCGTATGGTACAAATCTAAAGCGAAAACGATCATGTACGAGTCATTGATGGAAATGTAAGGACGCAAGAGGTTTTCAAACATTCATTTAGAAATTTATAACTCTGCCAGTGACAAGTTAAATATTCAGATATACTAATTTTATATTTGAGTATTTTTACGAATCTTTATTTTTTTTAATGTTCATTTATCTGATATAATAATAAATCGAATATTGTTTTTATTAAAAAAAATCTACGGAATATAAATATGTTAAACTTATTATAAATAAGTACTTAATTACTTACGTTTGAGTAAATATTTTCGGAATAAAATTTACGTGTCATCTTGTAACTTAAGCCGAACCCACGAGTGCGTCGCAAGAAGGCGATGTGGATGGATTCTTTTTTGGTCGTCTTCGAAGGTATTGTTTAGCGGAGCTTTGTAGCAGCATTAGGAATGCTCTCGTGTGCGCTTCAGTGACTTTGCTAAATGTCGCCTATAGGAAATGCGATTTTAATAGCGAAAACATCAGAATTACAAATCATCATGCTCCACTCCATTGCCTCCAGGCTAAAAGGTGTTTGTTGTCACATCCTTACCCTTTCATATCGTAGGTAACGTGTTTACGTATAAGTATTTACTTAGTGCAAAACATTTATTTATTCCTATTGTGTGTATATCAAGAAACATTTCAAATAAGTTGAATATAATAAAGTTGCTTTTATGAACGATTCAAATTTATTTCTTTTGATATAATGTAACCAGAGACAGACAATAAAACATAAAAATTTCATGGTATTATCAATATATCCAATGTTTTATCAGCAAATGGCAATAGTCAGCTCATTATTTCGGCAGGCGAAGGGTTCGTGGCAGGTATGTCCGTATGGCGCGATCGGCCCTTCATAATTTAGAAAAAGAGCCATTTATTAAACTGGAACCCTTAGTAATTATTGGGTTCGCTGTAGCATATTCGCTACCTGCCGACAATTCGCCATTCTCTCTTTGTCTGTCGGCGTGGCGCCCTAAAGGGTTCTAATTTTAAATGCAGCGTGTAACTATTTAGCTTTATTTGAAAATTTCTCTTTCGCGGGTGGTTAACCCGCTGGACGCAATATGCTGCGGTTTTTTTCGGAGCTGGCACGGGTAACCAATTAAACGAATACAAGGCTCGTTTTGTTGGTCCTTTGCGGGTTATCCGCAATTACATATTACAATGTAAGAAACTACCCATAATTAATTTACCGCAATTACAACATCAATGCTAAAAATTTAAAAAAAAAAATGCGTAGATGTTTTTGAAAAGCGTAGCTTACTATAACTTACAGAGTAATATTTCTTGAATATAATAAAATATGTGCCTACGCAATTCAGTAACAAATGATAATACAGTAAGTAATAATGCTTTACATAAATGTTTTTGTTTGTACTTAAGGGACTTCTGATTCAAGTAATAAATTAATTAACCATATCGAAATTCTTCAATGAAAATTAGCACTATTTTTTCTTGTAACAAATATTCCATAACAACATTTAGTAGTAGTTAAAAGCTTTTAGAATGTATGCTTTAATTTCATATTATTCATAATTATACTTATAAATTCTTTATAATTTTTGAAGATTTGTTAATTGTAACTAAAGTAAATGATGAATGAGCATAATGATTCCGTAGTGACCGATTTCGGCCACGGCAATCTCAAGGGAAAACAGCCGACTAAACTAAAACTATGGAACTGAAGTTACACATTATAAATGTGGTCCATAATATTGTCGGATGAAATTACACGGCTGAGAGACTAGTGAGTGTAGGTAAACACGCGGTATAGCGTCCATCTCGCTAGTTTGTTCGTAAACAAGACCGGAATGAATATAGACAAACGTGTTTGCCGTAGATCGCGTTACAACAACAAATATTCTTGTTTATTTATGTGGCATCGATAATCAGGCTACCATTCGATAGATAAACGTAGCGACTCCCTCGTCTTTGTCTAATGCGATGCAGTCGTCATGGTAACGCTGCAGCCCTACGTCAACATACTGGAAGCCATAAAAAAAAACGAAAGCTGAAAACTCTCCGCCTCACCCCGGTTCTTGTCGCCGTGAACGTCCGAGAGTTCCCTTCTTTCAAACATAATTTATGATCTTGGGGAAATAAACATAAAAAATAGAAAAGGAAAAACGACGACACGCACGATAAAAAACCTCGTCGTAAAAGTGCGTCGGGCGCGGGGTGCGTCAGAGTTCCCGCGCCGCCCTGTCCGCGGGCGGCAACCCTTCCGCTGCCCGCCTCCGCCCAGCCCCATACCGCCGCGGTAAAGGGTTAGGGCGACTAACCCTCTCCTTCTCCACGCTACTGTCTATTTATGTAGTGCCACATAGTGAGCGCTTTAGTGAAACACCACATTAACATGTTGAATCGCAACTACTTTTCAATTTATTGTATACTTTGTGTTTGTACATAAGAAAAAAATATAATCCACAAGTTATGCTGATACAAAGTGACCTTGGATAACTGTTACTATCTGACAATGATATTTTAAAGATTTTTTAAAGAAATCTCTATAAGTGGCTGGTAAATTATATTAGGATTAAACCATTACAAAAGTAATAAAAACAAAAGTCCTCCGTTCGGGTTACTTTAGGTAGGTAGCTATCATATTTTTAACGTTGCTTACAGATGTTGCGAGATTTAAACTTTTAAAAATGGCCATTTATGTTTACAAAATGCTTAATCGTAAGTAGGTATTTATTTATTTTATTTCTGGATTTGGGGTATAAATTCGTGGCCAGGAATAAAAATTATGAAACTCATCAAAGGGGATATCTTACTCGATAACAATTGTCGATGACGAGGCGAGCAGTGGAAGATAGTAACGATATATTGATGTAAATGCGTTTAGATTAACAGAGCAAGTTTCGTCCTCGCAGTCTCCCGTCGCCGAAGAGCGCCTGCTAGCTTTGCTTTGATCCCTCCATTTCTATTAACTACACGCACATTTAATCGAAACAGTAATAAAGTTGAAATAATACTGTAACACAATCATATATATTCAATTTTCCATAGTTCTTGTTTATATACGCTTCGTTCAGTCTATAGCAGACATTTTTAAAGGAAAATTTGACACACTATATTATGTAGGATTAATTTATCGATATCGACAATCGAAAGCAGTAGTCGGATGAAGTTTCTCCTCTACTAGTTTTTTATCTGTTCCACCCTGTCGGCTGTCCGTGGCCGCGTTGCCTTTTGGCAATTTTATTTATTACCGATATCTTCAGCTTCACCCAGAGGAAAACTCGCATCATGTTAATTTCCTGTACGACTTCGAATGTAAGTTATCTTTGTAAAATAGGATAGAACATACAATACATGCCAGAATGTGGTTGTTTTTTATATCGTACGAATATTTTACATTTAACTATAGCTGTTATGTAAATTTCAAATATGAAGTCAAACGAAGGAAATATTAAAATAATCTTATGATTGAATTGACGTCAGACATTTTGTTTTCCGTTTAGGTGCTTTGTTGAAGGACCGGTATTAGTAACGGCCACTTTATGCAAAGGGCTCCCCAAAAATCGTTGGGGCTACACTTATTTAAATTCCCATTTTTGTACCAAATTTACATTAGATTCCATACATGCTAAGATGTCGAGGTACGGTCGGTCCCTTCTTGTGTTGTAAATTGGGGGTCACACAAAAACCGTTGAACTTACATACTGAGCCCATAATGTCCAGCCGTCGGCTCCGACGGCGGTGAAAAAGTACGGTATTGCCTACTTAATTTTTTTTACTCTTTTGATGTCCGCTCGATGCGTGTAACAATTCTTGATTTTTTTTTAACCAAATATCGATCGCCATTATCGGTGTACTGGTTGGATTGAAATTTACGAAAAAATTGTAAATTCCGAGGGGACGATTATAAACACATGCGCGAGCGCGTCAAATCTTCAGCCGGCGCGCGCTCGTCGTTCAGGGACGCATTATGGCTTTTTTAAACGACACTATAACGGGGGAAAAGTATTTTTTAAAAATAAAAATTAGTTTTTTAGTCAAAAAAGTGTCCTCGCAGTTGAATTCAATTGTTGCGTGTCGGATGAGCACGCGTTCTATTTTATGTCGAGAAGGGATTTTTTATAGTTTGGTGTGTGCCACGCTGCCAGCGATGAGACGTCTACTTGTCTCGTCTTGTGACACATGTTTTTATAATAGAGGCTCGATCTATTGTTTCGATTTTTAATTCTTTAAGAAGCATAAGCAAGATCGATTTTAATTGCATTATGAGAAAAGTATATTTTTATTTATTGGTATTACAATGTGTAAATAGAAAAGTACAAAATAGTTTTAAACTCAAATGTACATATATGTTATATTTATACGTATACATACATAAATAATGGTATGGTATAAATCTAGGATAGTTCACCTGCATACTGGCCATAGTACCTACTTATTATGAATGTATATCAAATATAAATACATAGGTTCATATATATCAGAAGTTTCTAGACGATTACGAAAGTTTCTAAAAATATACAGCATTAAAATATCGACATCTGTGGTTATGTAATATATAACGACTGTAGTATAATAAAACGCACACTACGGAGACTTCGGAGGGCGACAGCGAAAGAGGTGAACAAGTCACAACAACTTTTTACTCCCTTCGGAGGGAGGACCGGCCCTCCCCGCACACCAGCGTACGGAGGGTCTCTGGAGATGAAAGTTCTGTGGGGTTAAAGCAACTACACACACGCGTGTGTGAGACAACAAACGCGTAGTTACCTAACTCTAACTTTAATTGTATCTTTCAATCGATACTATGATAGGAAAGACCCTTTCACTGGGTACGCGTTACGAGTCTTCTTAATATTATTTTAGCATTATATATGTATATCTATATATATAACATTACTTATACTCAGACTCAGATATTTGATTTTTTATTACTTACAAATAATCTTTAGTTCTTTTGTTTATATGTCATAGATCCTTGCAAAAACATTTATTTTTTTTACTTACTGTAAAGTAGTCATAGGTAGGTTTATTTCAATGTAGTAACAGTTTATTCATACATTCGGCACAATGATATTAAATATTCGAGAATTATGCATTAGTTTAATTTGATCTTCATGTAATAAGAAAATATTATTCATTTTGATAATGATGTAATTATTACATAGCTAAATGCTGTTGATTCAATTTTAGTTTATATCAACTAATCGCTAAATTAAACCTGATGGTAACAACTAACAATTTTTTTTTCCAACGGATAGAATGGAAAGAATACATCGTGTATACTTTCTACCCTACTGTCCACTCACCCCTCGGCTGTTTTGCAAAAAGTGGACAATTGCATTGCTTTTCCGTGCATTAATCAACTTACATCTAACGACCAGTTACGAAATACATAAAATCATTGTCGATAATAGTATATACAAAGATTTATTGGCGAAAGTAACTTTAAATTTTTATATATTTCATTAAAAAAAATTTGATATAATTCACTTGATTATGTTTATATGTAAACATTACGTTATATATCTATGTGATACGATGATATGATATGAGTATGATTTTTTTTTCTTTTTAAATATACCGATTGTAATATGTTAATTTTAATAAGTAGCTGATATATGTAAAAATGTTCTTAAAAAATCGATCGGATAGTGTGATACCTGCGCCATTTTTTTCGTACATATTAAAATTCAATTGCTATAAAACAAATCACACACGATTTATTACGTCAAACGATGGTAATTTTTCTTATTCCAATCTGATATACGAGCGCAGTAGCTACTTAATTTACAAACAATGAATGACTTATTATGTGTCGTGAATTTTGCTAAAGTGTTTAAATTCATTCGATAATTTGATGAAATTTGTTTAACTGTTCACCATCGCTCACACACAGTCCAACTCATGTTAAATATAGGATCATATTTTATCTTGATATTGGTTAAATTTATTTTCAAAATTATAAAATCCTTAAATACGGAAATCATCGGGCGGAATGTTTAGTTTTGTCATCGATTACGCAAACTGTTTCAAGGGTGCGTTGCATTCGACCATTGTGAAAAAATGTGAGAGCATATATAAAAACTAGATGCAGCTGTCGGTCGCACACATGCGAATTGAAGCGGATACGTCACGAAAAAAAAGACGTATGTGTTTAGAGTTACCGTTGGAGTTATGACCTTTCAGATAAATGTAACATTCATGTAGGGCAACCCTCCCGTACATAGGCTAGGCGAGAAGGGTTCTGAGTTCAATCCGCGCTCTGGGAAGGGTTTGCAAGGACGCCCGCCGACGCGCAAGCGCACGCGATCTTGCAAAAAACTAATACAAAGGACACAACAGCTCTGTTTTGTTGTTAATACAGTAGATTGTTCGTAAATTCCCTTTTTTTAAAAAAAAATGTAATATCATCAACTCGTTCACGCCCGGTCTTTCAAAGGGAGCTTTTGAAGAGGGAAAAGAAAAATTGTTAAAAATGGATAAAAAGTGGGTCAGAAAGGGTGCTTTGAAACCAGTAATCATTACGTTTCATCGATTGATTGCCGTTATTATACAAAAAAATATAAAATCTCGTGTTTTTTATAAGGAGTATTACTTCAGTAAACGTTATTTTCTTATTATAAGCCAATTATAGAACTTATGAGATTACAGTTTCGTAATGTTGCTTTGATGAAATCGAACAATTAGAAATAATTTCATTTTTCTAATAAAAATGAACTTAAAAAAAAACAAAAGAAGCTTAATTTGTTTTTGTTTTAAATAAATAGATGATGTTTCTTCTTGTCCAGGTTTTTCTTTTAAACTATGCAATGCGTAGAGATACATATATCCTGAAATTGTCAAAAAAATGAAGTCTCAATCATTTATAAATTAGTTTCGCGGACAGTTACGGTATTCATCCCTTTATCAGTTATACAATCGGCCGCAATAAAAGGGTACGACTGATTGTTAGTAGGTTTTTTTTCCAATTTTTTATTTATTATCTGCGACAGATTTATGATCTGTTCACATATGAACATTTGTGGTCGTAGTTGGAACTTTGAATTATGTCTATTAAAAATTTAAATAACATTATTATTGATCTAATATGACCAATTTTAATGAGAAACCTTACACTGTAAAACTTTCATGATATTTACAAAGTTATGCATACAAACTTATTGAATTTTTTTTTAGTATGTTATGTAGTAGATATCTTTTATTGAAGCGATTTCTACATCTTTTTAATAAGAAATAAATGTTACGGCTACATAAACTCCTTTTTTTTAAGCATCACTATCTTACATCATTTTTAAATTAATATGTTAGAAGAATATTTAAAACTCTACCTTCACTATCCAAATGTTTATACAAAACCCCTTTTACCTGTCTCGTGCAATTACATGATATTTACACGGATATCATGCCTTTACAACCCTTCGCCAACCCTTCTATTGTAGGTTTTTATATCGATGCACTTGTTCATTGTACGCGCCTCTATTTAACTAATGAATGTTAATTCACGGTACATTTAATCTATTTCGGTGTGTAATATTGAAGTAAAAAATCGTGCTTTTAATATAGCTTAGCAATATAGCTGTTTAAGAAATAGCTATATGTGTTACCAAGAAGCTGATACTGAAAGGTCGTCATTTCCACTTCTAACATTGATTAAGATTATGACGACATCTGTTTCAACAACTTCTCTTTAACTGCCAAACACATTAATATTTTTGTGTGTCAATGAGAAAATGATTGTTATTTCACTTTTTTTTATATAAAAGAGTAAGTCAATTTATTATTAGTTCACAAGATGAAATAAGTATTAATGTAATGTATTAAACTTATAATTCTACTCAAGGCTAAACAAGTCTACTTTTTCTCTTGTTTAACCCATATTTTTTATTACTGTTTAGATTCCTTTGTTTAACTCTTTTAAGGACGGCAAATGTGGTTAAAAACTTGTTATTGATTTCTTTTTTTATCATCGTAAGTTTTTATTTCGGACAAAAAATAATATAACCGTGACAGTTGATCGAAACAGCTTTCTGTGGACACGGCTTTTTTTTCAGCCGTCACCTGTTAGACGTATATACAAAAATATTGAATTAGATTAACTATCATAATTTTATGTGTATTCAAATACAGGTGTCATTGTAAAAAGTGTAACAATAAGAACCATTCAAGAGAAATACATTGTAGCTAATAAGTATTAATAACCCATAAAAATAATGTATTTATACTTTTATTATCTTTTATACGGTGGTACTCCGCTAATTTAGCACAACATTCTGCCTAAATAACATGTGGGTATGGCTTGGTTTGTTTGAAGCATATCAGGGGAGGTACCACACAATCTCTACCGCCTAACCGCAATACTCTGTATTCTATACATATCTGTTATAGTTCTAATTTTAATGGACGGCGGTGACCACTTGCCTGTATTTAGTACATGCTTATTTTAAATAGTTATGGAAGAGGAGATGAAGTAAATGTGTTTGATTGTTCCAAATTCTGGACTTTATGTTGATGATATGGTCATAAAGAATTTCACACAACAGTAGACATATAATTTAATTTGGATTAGTGGGTCTATATACATGTATAATAGTGTTGCTTTGCCTGTTTTTACTTTTCTAATATAATAAGGTTCATTTATGTTATGTGGTATATAATTAATGTAATTGCACGTGACAGTAAAAGGGGTAGGATAGGATAGATAAAGGATAGCAAAGTAAGGTCTTTAAATATTCTTCTAACACATTTATTTAAAAATTATTAAAGATGGGAACGTTAAAGAGATTGAGTTTGTGTAGTCGTAATATCTATTACTTTTATAACAAATATTATTATCGTTTAAAAATATATAACTATTACGGTTTTTTGAAATTTCATTATTTTATGTTCAGAATAAAAATTTATGATTATAAAAAAGAAACAGTGCATTGTTAAATGAAACTGATTATGAAAAACAATTCGATTAAGCCCGTTTGAATAACGTATACTTTACATTATAATATTGTTTAAGGGTTAGGTATTTTTTCAATAATATTAAATAGCATATTTTAAGGGGCAGATGTAAAAACACATTGCCCCAGAAAGGTTATCGATTACTGTATGATCCAATTAGTAGATATCGAAACAATCGACCGTTTCAAACCTTAAAGACGCTCAAATAGCTCTATCAGTATCGGCCCGAATTAGGGTTATACGACCCGTGAGTTTTTTCTTAGACACGCGTTCTTACCCCTTTTTTAATCGGATTTCAAAGGCGCGTGTGCTGTTTTTATAAGCATTCATAAAAACCTCAATTCACCTTATTGTAGCCGTTAGGGTTAAGTTTTTTATCGTCTGTCGTAACGCGATAGGTGAATGTTTTAATTAGACAGTTCACTAAGCTGCAGGATGTGAAATAATTTGACTTCTCTTTTATGACTTTTTTTGTATAAATTATACATTTTGATCATATATATGCAAATACGTTTTTATTGTTCTTGCAACAGTTAAATTAGTTTTAATTAAAACTAATATTATTAAACTTATATGTAGTTCTAACAAATTTATTATTTATCAACCGACTTCAAAAAGGAGTTTATCAATTCGTCTGTATTTTTTCTTTTTTTTTCTCTATTTATTTACAATAGAACATAAAACAACTATCTAGCTGTTTTATAAATGAAAAGTAATATTACGCAAAGGGTACAAACATTAATGCATTCTTATCACGGTTCAAGTTAAATGATTAATAAGGCACACTATTTTGATAAGGTTATTAAAATAATTTGCATAGATGTGAGTTAATTATTGTAAGTGATTTAAAACTTCACATTTTTTTAATTACCGAAAAATAATAATGCTATATTTTGAAATATCCTGGATGTAATGTATATATGTATTTAAGGACTATTGCAGAATAAAGATATATTAAAGAAAAATTAATTTTAATGTATCAAATAATCTTTTAATGTAATATCACAATACTTACGAGGATTTTATTCAAGATAAGAGAACAAGTACATCTTTATTAACGAAATTGTAACAGTGGCGGAAATTCCTTTCACAGAATGGGTCGTGTAGAAGAAAAGCTTTGGAATGTCATTAATATTCAAAACGTAAGTAGGAGGGATTATAAAATAATAGGAGTAATTTAGGACGGCACGCGTCCGTCCCTGGAATGTCCTGATAAGATATGCATGGAAATATGCCCGGCTTATTACATTTTTTCAAATGAATCCATTTAATCAAGACACCCGTATTTTATTCCATATAATTAAATATTTTATACACTTTATTAATATAACTTTATTATTTATTTCAATACAAGTTTATTATGTAATAATTACACTCACATAGTTACCATTTAATATCACTAGATAGTATAAAACGCTCTCGGTTCCCGCTGTCTGTCTGTCCTTACGTATGTTTAGAACTTTAAAACGTTACTAAATTTGATGCGGGTTAGATAGAGTGATTCAAAAGGAAAGTTTATATGTATAATATGGAAGACAAACACTTTATTTTTGGGATTCTGTGATGTCGTAAAAAACACATTTTTTCGCGGTTACATTGCAAACGCTAGCTTAATCCTACGAGATAGATCAAAATAATGTACTACAGCAGTACCGATGTTTAGTATATATCTATCTATCTCTTAGGGATAACCCACAATAACCATTTTTTATCCTTTACTTTTTACGAGAAATAACGGCTTATGTACGAAGCGAATTTAAGCAATACAGCATTAATCCTTATCAATTAAGTACCTTAAATTCTGCCTTTAATATTGGCAAATCTGGCCCTGAAATGACTGCAATGAACATTGTATTTAAAGACATTCGGTAGTATATTTAGTGCCAGCATTGCACTTGCGAAGCCGGGGCTAGTGATCAATACTTCTTAACTTTCGTTTTAGTTATTATGATGAACTTAATGTTCAAAAGTCAATAAGAAGCAATATATAGAAGCAATACAATTTGAAATATGTTATTCATAGATCTAAATTATTTAAAAATGTATTGTATTTTATTAACATATCCGTGTTATTTAATGTATTGAAGAGAAGAGAAAACTACTTACTTCTTGCCGGTTCATTCGGTGTAATCTATAATCCAAGTGACCTACTTGACCAAAGCACACTTTGATTTGAAGAGATCACAAAAAACATATTAAAAAATTTGCTTAATGATCAACATTGAATCGTTAATGAATAATAAGCCTAACCTTATGAATTATACAAATTACAATTTCAAGTTATATGAAAAATGATTGCTACGTAAAATTTCTATTAAAGTTTGATTTTTAAAATCTCCCTTTTACTCATAACACTGGTTAACAAAATTTAAACTTCTTCATGCCACACGAAGTTTTTTATATTTTCTTAATAGTAAAAGGTGTTGTAAATAAAAATCAACAGATAATTTTTTTTTATCACCCATTAATTTTATTTATTTAGCTATAGTTGATTATAAGGAAAAAAAAGAAAGTTCTCGAAAATAAAAAAAAAATATGAATGAAACAAAAGTTAATACGATTTTCTGGCATATTTAGCTTCCGGTTGGTCTCTTTTAATTGTCCAGCAATAGTCAGCCAACATCCTTGGACTCCATTTACCTTGATAACGCTTTTCCATTGCCGAAATGTCCTGATGGAACCTTTCCCCGTGCTCATCACTTACAGCCCCTAAATTCTCAGGGAAAAAATCCAAATGTGAATCTAGAAAATGAATTTTAAGTGACATGTTACAATTTAAAGCTTTGTATGCCAATATGAGCTCGTCAATTAACTCTTTGTAGTTTTCAGTTTTATGATTCCCCAAAAAATTTGCAACTACGTTCTTGAAGCATTGCCATGCCGATTTTTCCAAAACGTTCAATTTTTCTTCGAATCTCTGGTCTTTTATTAATTCCCTGATTTGAGGTCCTACAAAAATGCCCTCTTTGATTTTAGCATCACTTATTTTGGGGAATTTATCTTTTAAATACTAAAAACCATATCCATTGCGATCCATCGCCTTTACAAAATTTTTCATAAGACCTAATTTGATATGGAGCGGCGGAAGAAAAACATCAGACGGCTTGACAAGTGGTAAATGCTTCACATTTTTCTGTCCAGGAACTAAAGGTTTTATACCTTTGATTTTAGTAACCCAGAAATAGCAATCCGACACATGATCTCTAGGCTCAGTCCATATCATAGGAATAGCAAACGGCATATGACGTAATCCTTTCTTCCAATCTAATAAATTTTTTACACATGTTATACAACAAATATGTGGTGCCCAAGGTTTATCTTGATGAGCAACCGAAAAGGAAAAATACTCGTGATAACACTGCAATATTAGCTCTGTAAAATTTCGCCTTTGTTGTTTGAAAGTCAATTCACCACAAACATAACAAAAAGAGTTAGGATTATTAATACACTTTCTAGACATATTTGCACAAGCACAGTATTTGACTAGAACAACGCAATTTAAATTAATAAAGAAAATTAATGGAATTATCACTGTTTTCTTACGAACGTTCACATGCATTTATCGCTGTAAAGCCAATAATGAACTTGACTTATCACAAGAACACTGAGGGTGATTGAAATAAAATAAGTGCACTTTCGTAATGAGGGTAGGTAGTTAAAATAGGATTACCTACAAGAGTTCGTGTGGCATGACCACTGTTGATCAGTGTAATTATACTTTTTTTCCAAAGGCCTATCATTAAATTCTATTAAAGGAGTAGTTTAGTAGTCCGTCAAGGCAATTAAGTGGGCCCTAATCACTGCTAGTTTGCTTCCTTTATTCTTTTAAATATATAATTCATTTGATTTAACTAGTAATTTGGACAAGTGTAGCTGTTGTTAGAGGTGAACTATTACACGTCCAGAATAATATTATTGGTAAGTGCTTACTTACCAATAATATTATTCTGAGTTACTTACTACCGCCGAGTTAAGTTTCTCTGTTTTTTGATTCTATGAGGTGTGGGTTTGACAACGCGAACTGGTTAGAAATCGTTTTCTTTACCATCGAGTATATGATGAATTTAAGTATATGAATATACAGTGGTAATTGCGCGAGTGGCTAGGCAATTTTTACTCTTCTAGTAGGTACTTGAGGATTGCAACGTGAAGTTAATTTCCAGTACTACTGAGTATAGGTGTATCTATAGGTGTAACTTTTCCGTTTTGCCACGGCCAAGGATATGATTGATGTGACTATATAAGGCAGGTGATAAAAGCATAAGAAATAAAAACTCTTAGACTATATTTAACTATAAAAAATATTTTTTAAAAAACAATTAAAATAACCATAGCGTAACGTACAATTTGAATTATATCATTTTATGTTTATTGAAAAAATGTTTAAATGTTGAGATTTTTTAAATTTTTGTATACGGTATCATTCCGAAAAAATGCAACATTTATATAAAAAAAGTGTAAATTTAGCCGAAAACACATATGCACAAACATCATAAACAATATCAAAAACAATATTATAGTAAAATAATATGCATAACACAATATTTGCACATAGCTTATAAATAAGTTTACATATTTATTAATATTTTACGAACAATTATAAACTGAGCGACATTCGTAGTCTTGTCATAAACGGTTATGCAAACTGTGCATTTAATTTTTCTGCGAATTTAAATATCGAACATAGTCTTTTGTGCCTACATAAAAGGTTTACGGACGAAACAATACAGAGGCCATTTGAAAAGGAGCAAAAATTTTTAAATGTTATTGCGATATTTTCTAAAAATGGTCGACACGCTTTCGGGAAACATGCAAAAATGTAAAGCAGACTATAAAATATTGAACCCAATTTTTTGCAAGTACCTTTTTGTCTATATAATTATAAAGTAGCGTCCTAAAAAATTTGCTTCATGAATAATTAACTTCTGAACAGAGAATAGATTTTTGTCAGCTTTGATTTTTTTGTCAGGTTATTTGATTCTTTTCCAAGGTTGAATTGGTCGGATTTCAATCTTTATACAAATATTGAACGTTATCCATTACTTTATTTTATATTTTATTTTTATTATATGTTATCTTGTTTATATTGTGATTTCTTATTCTATTTTCTTAAATAATACTCAAATAGAGCAAAATCAAAACGAACTTCTAAGAGTGTTTAAATTTATATCAAGAACAGTGCACATCTTCATTTTTAATAAACATACAATATCATGTACCTTAAAAAGGAATGTCAATACAAACATCCTAGGGCAGTACATCCATCCGTATTATAAAATGATTAAACATTACATTCAGTTTTTTTTATTCAATGAAACGTATTAAAAATGGTAACAGATAAAATAGAAAACTAAATTAAAAGATAGGTATAATAATAATCATAATTTGAAGATGACTGTTTGTTTAGTGTCTTTTATACATACAAATTTCATGTAAGATTGTTGTGTACTTAAAAGTAATTGCCGGTATCTGTTTATAAATGGAGGTTGGAACTCCATAGTCTATGGTGATCTAATTTTTAAATGTGCAAAATTGTATTTTAGTGTTAGCAAAAAGAGGGTCCTACCACTGACAAGTAATAAAACAATTAAAAAGTAAACTACAATTTATGGTATTTACTGAGTAAAATGTTCCAATTTTGTCAGTTAACAATGTGGTCAATAAATTTTTGCCCAACATTTTTGTTGTTATCGTTCAATTGTAAAACATTTAAACTATTTAAAATTTCGCATACATATACAACTACGTTATGTCATAGACTGACTGTGTTACCAGCATTAAATTTGTGTGAAAATACAAAATAATAAACATCCTAAAATTTAACAATATGAACACTAGAAAAACAACGATTATAATTATAAGTTTAGTAGCGTAAGGGCCTAGATCCGCGATAATTCGCAGGAATAATGTTTGGTTTATATATATTATTCTTCGGTTAATGTAACAACTAAAATTTTTTTAGAACAGTCTAACGGAGATGACCACTACATACAAATGTTCCTAAAGTAGCTGTAACGGTAATACTGTACACAACCTAGGTACTGCCAATAATAAATACATATGATTCCGCAGACATTTTTAACTTTGCCGTTTAGTAAATTCAAATCGTTTGTAAAAAATACATTGGTAGAAAAAGCATATTATTCGATACAAGATTTTATAGATGATAAAAAAGCGTGAAGTTAATACTTGTTGACTTCCAAGCAGAATATATTAATTTAAATAATTGTATTCAATTAACATGACTTTGTATTTTTTAAATGTTAAAAAAGAGTAACTACTGAGTTTCTTGCCGGTTCTTCTCGGTAGAATCTACTTTCCGAACCGGTGGTAGCTTCACTTAATTGTAAAATGACGATTCAAAAGTGCTTGTAAAGCCTGCTTGAATAAAGTTTATTTTGATTTGATTTGATTTATGATCTACATTTGTATTTTAGGTCAGTTTTAAAGATTACCCAAACAAACAGTCAAAGAAAAAAATAAAAGCAATTGTGTTGGTTTTGGTGAATTGTAAACAGACATATGGTAAGGCTTGGTGCAAACTCGTCTAGGAAGGTGCCATCCACTCATCAAATATTCTGACACCAAACAACAGTACATGGTATTTTTGTATTCCGGTTTGAAGGGGGATTGAGTTAGTGTAACTACCACTATATGACCACTATCATGAGGTGGCCAATATACTCGTCCGCCAACATATGCCACAAAAAAGTATATGTATATTAAGGCACTTCAATGTTAAGCGCAATGTTAATTAACACTTACTAATCATCTATTTGTGCAGTCATAATTTGTGGGTTTTTTTAATTCTCTGTCATATTGTGTTAATTATTTAGGTATAGAATTTACAAATAAAACATATCCTAATAGGAATAGGGATCTCCTTAAATTGTAATCAAACGGAGATTTTCGTCAGATTGAACGGCGTAAGCTTTTTCTACTATCGTGTTTGATACGTGATATTAAAAAAAACCCACAAAAATCAAGGCCACATCAGTCGCTGTTTGATCTCACGCAGCTAGATTAGATTATGTTTTACTAACAACACTGCCTACGAAGTTATTTTTATAAGATACCTTAAAAATGTCTTTTTTATATATTGTAATGTAGTATTTTTTAGAGTCAGTATCGTGAACTAGACATTCGTAGATAATGTTGAAATATCGAGCTCCACTAAAGAAAAATAAAATACATGGGAAATATCCCGTTTTAAATACTTGTAATGTTACGTAATGTTCATATAATTCTTGTAATGATTCAAGATTTTCAGTAATCCCTCGGAGATGTCTCTGTAACGATTTAACAAGTTTAATTTTAGTGTGATACAGTAATTATAGAGTACAATAATACAGTACCTAAGATGTTTATTTATTTAATACTAAACACATAAATTGTATGCGCAAGTAATACGCGAAATGAATATTAAATGAGGTTAATAAATTTGAATATATGTAACTCTTCAGAGATTTTATGTAGCCTCGATGATCACTCGAGTGAGTCTCAAAAACATGAACTATATTAAGAAACGAATGTGGCTGTAGGCATTCGGTACCGAGATAGGCTGATCAATCATGGAGCCTACCCCTTCTATCCCGCCCAATGTCGGCTGGTGCGCGAAAACAAACGGTTGCTAAGCAACGGCGGGGCGGGGGCGCCCACACGACTACCGCATCCGACCCCACATATGTATGACACACAGTTTTATTTCGAGATGCACATGGACCCAGAACTCATAAGACTTTTTAATCAATACGCACACTTCGTTGACTTAATGATATTAACTGCAACTTCCAAACACTTCAATCGCATTTTATGTGTATCTATACTAATATATATTTTTTTACTTATTGTAATAAATAACCATTTATAAAATTATTATACCATTGTAAATAAGCTTCAAAATTTTTGTCACACTTCGAGAATATGATTTAGAAAAAAATCCGTGCAAATATTCGTATTGACCAATAAAAAGGCTATATCCATCGCAAGTTAAATAAGTTGTTGTGTTTGTAGGTGTAATTGGGAATAAAAGAAAAGAGAGCCCTGGCAGCCTCGCCGGTGATCCATCATTCCTACTGACCGCCGCCCCCACACCCCACTTACTTTTCACTTTCTCTACATATTTTAAGGAGAATAAAACTTTCTCTTCACCCCGGTTTTATTTTTCCTTTTTCTTTTAAGTGCTGCCACTATTTTTTGATACGAGAAATCTTACAAAAATGTGGAATAGTACGTTTTGATTGAAATTACACAAATTGATTAGGAATTGAAATATAAATATAAATAAATTTACAAAAAAGGTATTCTTTATGGGTATATATTTTTTATATTTAACTTAAGAGAAGATAATGTTAAAGAGAAGATAAGTACGTGTTTTATACAAAGTTATCTAAAGTTATTTTAAGCAAATTTTACCTGTCTCGTTATCCGTCGTAGTGACAGATCTTTACGTACTAAAAGAAATCCCTTTAAAGAGACAAATAAAATACTATAGGGATTAGACTGCCTTTGATAGTGTAACTTTTATTTTATCGGCTACTTAAAAAATATAATGTTCTTTGTATTGTTTATTTTATGTACATATCTTACATTCGTAATTTATCTTAAAATGTAAAAGTGGTATAAGACATACCTTATATTATTTAGTTAATATTTTTGTACCTACTTAGCTGTAGGTAAGCAATACTAAGGGGACTTATGAGTAATAAATAAAAATTGAAACCGTTAATTGTCCTAATGGGATATACCCAATAATATCAAATATGTTTGTAAAGTGTACAAATAGATAGATACACTATACTAGTGTGTAGAACCGGTACTGAGCTGTGCGGCAGCATCACTGTCTATAATAAATGAACGGGCGCGGGGACGCTGACCAATGGCAGCCCCACCCTCAATCAATATGATGGACTCGGTCGCGAGGGGACGATCGCTCACTGATTTTTTCCCTCGCTGACAGGACTCGGGAGGACGTTTTTGCGCCCTCACTGCGGGTCCAGTGATGAGGGGAGCGAGCAATTAATAAGTGTGCGGCCGTTGCCTACGTCGCGAGAAGCTTTCAAACCACACTACCAACACTCCTTTTTCTTTTTAAATTAACTGATTTCAGACATTCGACATACGATTATGTTAGGCATACGCGGTTCATATATTTCGCTTAAGAACTAATCGTTGATATTAATTTCAGTATAACTATAAAAACGAACAGATCCATGGCTGGCAATGACGGTGCCTAGTTGAAAAATACTCTTTAGACGAAAAAGCTTTGATATTCGGTTCTCTTTGATTAATTATTATGAAGCCATTTTATTGGGTTACAATGCAAATGTGGCAGATATTGTTTTTGTATATAATTCCTTGAAATAAGGTTACAATAATTTATATTTACGAATAAATATTATATCTAGGAATCGGTTTCTGCAAACATATATTTTTAAAAGGCCTTTACTTACAGCTTATTACCATAGTTTAGTTTGGCTCATGTGATCGTAATTATATGAAAATATTACCTTATGTCATGGCCGCAACATTGCGTGTTTTCAATATCGTAAAAAAAATCTTTGTGTTTGCTCTTACAGGAGGTTTGCGATTCGCACACGCTACCCGTAACAGAACGGAGTTCGAGTACAAAACCATCCTCATACTCGAGCACTATTAAACAAGTGAAAATCATGTAAGTGTAGAGACCGCTTAAAATAATCGAATGCGGATTAATTTTCAATTGACAATACTGTCAAACGCAGATACAAACTTAAGGCGGTCTTTCAATTTGACAGTTCACAAATCATATCACGTTATTTAACCAAACCTTATTTTGTAATAAAAAATCATAGTGATTATTGTTTGGCTTTCGTTTTTCCTCGTTTTCAAAGCGATACAAATTCGAGGTATTATCAATTGACAACGCAACCATGGTGACAAACGCGGCCCTAAGGTGAATGTAATACTCGTATAAACATAAATTATTAATAATACAGAAATTTCGTTCACTAACTCCCCAGCCATTACAAAAATTAGTTATTGCCGTTGTCTTTGTTTTAAAATCCATCGTACAGAAAAGTAATTAAAAAGCAATTAGACATGATTGCTTAATATTCATACTTTGTAGTTGGCGCTTGAAAATCCTCAGAAAACATCGCGTAATTTCAAACATCAAAATTTTAATCTAAGTTTAAAATTTCTTTGGGAATCAGCAAATTTTGTACTAAGTCATTAAAGTATAAAACTTCGGTCTTTTTGCTGGCGTTGCTTAAAAGCCTTTTTAGGCTCAGAAAAGTAATCTTTCATTAGGGTGGGGAGGAGCTAAAACGGAAGTTCTCTTTGAAAGGAAAATTACACGTCGGATGCCTGCGTGCCGTTCAAGGGAGATGGATTTTAATTACGTCAAACAAAGTTGTCGAAGTTTGCCGGGAGCCGAGTCGATGCCATTAATATTGACTCATGAGCACCAATCAGCCGGCACGCGTTGGCAACAACACGCTAATGACTAGATTTTAGAGAGACTATTTAGTTTATAATACGATTTCTATTCAAATTGCCATAATTTCATGAATCGTGAAACTTATAATAACTATTTTAAAATAAATGAAAGCATATTTTTTTCCTTAAAAATGTGTTTTAAATGTGAAACTCTTTATAATGCCGCTTAAATTGCAAGATTACAATCGCCAAACGATTATGATTAGTAATGGATTAATGATAGTAGATCAAAGGAAGCAAGGCGATAAATCAGGCACACCTTTTAGCGATGGGACTCTATGGAAATATATTGCGCGCAGTGTTAATCAGAGTCCAGTCGCTATTAATTTGATTAGGGTTAGTGGGCGCGAGGCTATCAATCCGCCACATTACCATGTCGCTGGACATCAGGGCTACAACTAACCTCCAAAGTACTTTACCATGTATTCGACTAATTATGACACAATTTGATGACATGAAAATAATATTTTTCTTTTTTGTATCGAGCATATATTGCATGCATAAAAATGCCTTCCATTTTTAAATAATTGATAAAGATTTGTAATTATTTAAATTTCAGTTATGCAGTTAACCTCGTCATGTTTTTTTTAATTTAAAACTTAATATGAATAAACAAAATTGTAGTTTTTTTTAATTATTTACTACAATAATAACAGTGACAGGCATCGACAGCCCTTGTGTGTTATAAAGTGTAATTTCGACCGATTCGTGTTGAGCACTTTTAGGTCAATTAGGTAGAGTCGCGCCCGCGGGTCGCTCTGCTAACTAATCAGGGGCAGGGCAAAGTTTATACCGTGTTAATTTGACTAATGCTCCTTAGCGGCCTGCTGCGGGTCGGATTACTTGCTGATAGCCTCATGTATATACATGAGGAGTCACTGTTTACAGGACATCTCCACAAACAAGCTAGTTAAATGATTATTTGTTTAAAATTCGCTTGAAACATATGATACACTAATCGACAAAACAGATCTATCGATTACGTAAGTGATATTTACACTGCTAAATTCAACTGGACTTTCGTCTTTTATACAGATGTGCTATATTAATTATATCTAACAATATTTAACACTCAGGGCATGATCTAAATTTTTATTAGAATTTCTGTGATTGTAATGAATATAAATGATAGTAACATCAATCGCGCGGTAAGTTTCGTGTCCAGCGGTTGTTAGTTCGTGATACTTAACCAATTAGACATGAAACAATCGCCCTCATGGCGGCTCCACGGTGAATACGCCCCTATATCGACGCTACACTGGCGCTTTTGCTAAACCACTTCTGCTTTCTTTATAGTATTTCAAAGCCGCCTCATTACCAGCTCGATTACATATTTACAAAAAAAGAAAAGTCTAAAAACTTATTCGACTCCGATGATAGGGGACTATTTTATGATTCCCACAGCTCTGTCATACTTGTTTTGTGATAGTAACGCGTTGTTCGTACATAACTTATGTAATGAAGGTGTCTGTGCTGTTATTTCATTCCATTTCCATTCGTAACAAATTAAAGTAGTTTAGGGTAACTGTTGCCGTATTACAGGCCCCTTTATGGTTATGTATAATGTAATAAAAGTGATTATACATGTAAAAGTAAAAATAAGTACCTTTTTAGACCATAAGCGTATACATTGTAAAGATAATTTTATTGATGTTAAACTATTTGATACGTATTTTACTGTAAAATGTTAACAAATTAAATTTTATATGATCTTAATATATTCTTTATTTTGTATAATACGCTAACTCTTGCCAGATAAGTTGTACGTTTTGTTTTCGGATCGATTTCACTATCGATCAATGCTCATTATTCTACAGATGTACCCAGAGAGTAAAACATAATAGTACAATAAAAATAAATAAATCATTAAATAAAAGCTGGCGAACTGCTCCGCTTCGCTCGTTTAGAGTTTAATAATATGTACAATTAATTTGTATCTCATACTTTATATCTAAGATTGTTTACGTGTGTATCTGGAAGAAATGCTACACTTCATAAGAACTAAAACAAACAAGGCAACTTTACGGTCTTGATGAGCGTGACAGCTACGCTTGACATTCGCCAAACGCGAAACCATAATGGTTTGATTCGTTATATGTTTGTGAAACTTACTTAGATGAGTATTTTGATCACGGCTTATAGATTCAAGTTTAAATGCCAATGTCAAAATGAATTAATTTGGGTTACACTTAATTTGGAGTCTGTAATATCTTCTAAAGTTTTCATTTGAATGATAAAGAGTAAGAGACAAATTTAAAAGCAACAAAAATACAAAATAAAAGCGCTGTAAAGTGCTCGAAACGTCGGGATGTTAAAAATAATTAATATACGCGATTCAAATCCGTTATAGCTAGTTTTATTTCAATGTGTATTCGCGAAAATTTAAGACAACATTATATTTGACCAAATAAGGAATAGCTTAGCTTTTTTAATGTCTACAATTATCTAATTAGTTTTGGTTTATACCTTCTTACCTTATATCATATCTCTACATCTCTATCATCTTAATCAAATCAACCTTAAAGTTTAACCAGCGATAGAGATGTAAGCGTATAATTTATTTTTCAATAAAACATGTAATGATTAAACCATTTTGTACTTACAAGAAAAATACAATTTTATAGGTATATACGAAACTTCGTTTATCGCCGTTTCGATTAGTGAAATCGCATCAAGATTCGTTATGAAGAATTAAGCAAAGACAGATGGCGATATACGGCTTGGTTCTATACTATTTATAAATTTTCGTGTCTATACTGTTGACACAAGTTAGAGTAATTCCTTCGTCTGAAGGAACATTCTTCATTATAGATTAAGGTCATACTTAACATAAAAATTTAATGTCATTAACTGATTCTAATTCTGTTTGCAAAGTATGACCTTAACAAACTAACATTGCAAGTTAAATCAAGCTCGTAAATAAAACTATTTAATTGTTTCGATAAAACTATAAAAAAAAGTAAAGTAACAGCCTGTAAATTTTCCACTGCGGGGATAAGGCCTCCTCTGCCTTTAAGGAGAGGGCTTGGAACATATTCCACCACGCTGTTTCAATGCGGGTTAGTGAAATGCACATATAGCAGATTTCGATGAAATTAGACACATGCAGGTTTCCTCACGATGTTTTCCTTCACCGCCGAGCACGATATTAATTGTAAATACAAATTAAGCACATATATATAGCGGTGCCTGTCTGTGTTTGAACCTGTAATCATCGGCCAGTACCTGTAATCTCAGCTATATCATTTTAATATGTTTTTCTCAGTGTACAAATATAAGCGTTTAAAAACAAGGTCACAAATTTAATCGATCCTAAGTAATAACGTTCCAATTTTGCAAACATAATGCAACAACAACTCTGTAACATAACAATAACAAATATATAAATTATTAACAAGGATATATTTAAGTAATACATGCAGATGACCAACAATGTGATAATTTGTAAATACTACTCTTTAAATTGTAAATACAGTCGTGCAGTCAACGCGTCTTACATTCAGCTATTACAATAAATTTTATACGTAATACTTACTTATTATGATAGTACACTTTAGTTTCACTTTATATTATAGATTATCCTATTTTATCAAAATATAAATAAATAATATATATTTTATAATGACTTTCAAATCGTCACTTTACATATTTATATTAAATATTAACTACCGGTAAGAAATGTAAATAAAAGTGACAACAAGAATCAATAGTTACTAAGTTAATGTAATAAAGGTAAAATAATTTTACCAATAAATGACACAATAAGTGTAGAAGCTTTGTAGGTATCAGTAAGTTTATACATGAGTTTTATACAATTTTATAGTCATAAAAACATAAATATAACTTATTTTTTTATATTTTATTTGTGAGTGTACGAATAATATGCGTGCCAGTTGTCTTCAATTGCTAGGAGAGGGTGACTGCATTTAATTCATTTGTGGCCGGACCGTGCATGCGGGAGTATTTTATCAGAAAACATACTTGAAGCATCTAACTGTGCAACAATTATGATTTAACCGATTTCCTGTTTTATATTGTCGTAGTGTCAATGTGAATAAAGAATACCATTTCATTGCTTGTATTATTCAAAATATATCAATCATATTTTTGTACTGTTAATATTGCTTTTTGATTTCTAATAAAGCGTTTTTTTTTATATTGAATACGACTAAAGCTAGAGTAATAAAAATGTTGAATGTGATTATAATTATACTGGTGCCCCGCCTCGATTTCGATTGGTCGGTTAACCCTTCTGATGTGAAAGGGTTATTATTAAACCCCTATCCGAGCAGCGCGCGCGCCGACTCGCGCCGCGCCCGATTCATCTTTTACGTTTTTTACAAGAGCTTCCATACACTTTTTACATTGCCACGACGCGTTTTGATTGGTTGATATGAAAGGGTTATGATGTAAATATATCCGATGCATCATCAACGGGTGTGGATATAGGCGGTGCCTTTGAGAGAAAGGGTTGTCTGTAATACATAGAGGATATTAGTAGGGGGGTCTAATAATAGTTATGGTATAATCAATTTAAAGATTTATGTCAAATATAATTGCTATTAGTTATTCTGGATGTGATGGTTGGTACGTGTCCCAAAAATGCGGATTTGGTTATGACTTAATTTTGCGCAAAGAATTGTGACTGTTAAGCGTTAATCTGATGACTTTTAAAATTGACTTTTGTTAGTTTTGAGTGTGATCGCTGATCGTAAAGCAGGACGCGTGGCGCGCTGACGTGACTCCGACAACTACACGCGGATTACAAACACCGTGCCTTTTTCATTTCATTTACAGTTTTAGCGCTTGTCAACGCTTAAACTCTTACATCCATACATCTCCATACACATGGATTAACTCGTGATAATTGAGGTATTAAAGTAATACAATGTTTCATTTTGTCGTTAAATTAGTAAAAGACGAAATTGACGCATCTAAACCTACTAACTGTTTGTAATATCGTGATTAAGAAGTAAAAGAAATAGGTATATTAAAAAAAAACATTAAAATTTTTAACTTAAAAGAGTCAAGAAAACCTAGAAAATGTAAGTTCACTTAAATGGCTTTGGTCTAGTATTTCATTTCTATCACAAATTTTGCAGGATTAAATAAAATATGAAAAATAAGGTAAATAAAAACGATATTTAATACCAACGAACTAAATTGTAAGCAAACTTTGTTTTACTACCTAAAGTGTTTTATGGTATCGGAAGCCATAAAATATTTCTTTAAAGGCATTCGTTTATGATAAGACTCATATTCATATCGCAAAATCTTTTTGAAGCCGCATTAGCAGCAAACCCTAATAATTTAAAGTTGCGCGTCAGACATGTTCCGCGATGGCTCCATAAATAATCTATTAGTCGAACATCACTTGACGTTTTCACAAAGGGCTAATAATTCTAACTTTTGTGCAACCGCAACGGTTCGGACCCAGCAAAAAGTATGCGTAGGTAGAAGTTAGAACCCTTCCTCACCTGCATTCCCACGATACGTGTAGAAAGTGCAACGCGTATGGAGCATATTGAAAAAAGTTGCGCAAATAAAATTTGCTGTCAAACATTTAAATTTTACCTCAAAGGGTCCGATTTATTTGAATGGAGAGAGTCTTATTGTATGATTGCGTGGGAAGAAATACTGATAGATTTTAAATAAAATAAAATGAGTACGCAAAATCGCTGGGAAAATACCAGGTTAGTACAATTAATACCTGCATGATTCTGTAATGAATCTGAACCTGACCTGAACTAATGAATCTGAAACTATTAATAATGTGTACAACTAAATAGTGCTTACTGAGTGTGGACGAATACAGACTGTCCAGTAAATGGGCCTTAATTTATATTCTAGGACCTAATCGGGAGTTGCCTGCGCAAGAAAATTAATTTATATTGCAAAAATGTCAAAAACACGTTTATTTACTTACTGTGACCAAGCAAAGCTGTGCCTATAAATCGTAAATTTATAAAAGCTTGTTCGTGATCTCAGTGTAAATACTACTAGTAGTTCTACATATAAAAGATATAATAACAGAAGACGTTTTTATTCACAATAAATCTCATTGTTTCTACGCTTAAATTGTATGTTCCTAGTTCTAAGAAAGGTTTGCGTAATCCGATATACGATCAATAAATGCCATCCATGGTTTAGAAAATGCAAATAATGCAGTATCGTAAGATCTGTCAGCCGGGATGTGTTCCCACGTGTTTCTACTTTAAATTCGCGTCAGAACGCGAGTGCTCAATCAATGGCTCATCTGATGCTTATGGAAGGCAAAAACAGCGGGGTCAGTAAACGAGTGAAACTGGGCTAGTTCTCGAATTGCATCGACCCTTTCACTCTCGATCTATACCTGCGCTTTTTACACTATTCTACGAATCGAAAAGGCAACCGACTACTGTTCTCAAACTTTCGAAAATAGTAAACATCTAGTGCGATATGATAAAACATTTGGAGTGTTTGAATTTTTTTAGCACACATAATACCTTGCCCAAGGCAGAACACAATGTTATAGTACAAGAATTCGGAGTAAACAAATAATCATCAAAATGTATTATTGTAACTTGTTAATTTAATAAATTTGATACATATAAAAGTGCCTTAATGAGAAAAATAACCAATTTAATTACCTTAAATAAATATAGTTTGAGAATCAGTGGGTCTTGCGGCAATGGACTGCAATTTTTGCAAATTCTTCTATTTCGAAGGGGTCCTAAAATAAATCAAATGTATATGGGATAGTCACAAAAAGCGGGTTAATTACTCTTCTTTCGCTGGCTTCCATGAAAGGATCAAACATTTTTTAATTTACGAGTCAGAAATAATACTTGCATTTTGTTTGATAAAAAGTTATTTTAGATTAAATAAAACGTTTGTAGAAGACAAAATAAATATTCAGAATAGGTATACTAATACAACAATTAGTAAAATCATCTTTTGAATTCATATTTAAAAATAAAAGAATAAAGAATAATTAAATTGAATTTCATATAGGTTAGGAACTGTTTTATATACATATCGTTATGAAACAATTTAAGTGAGAATGTTTAATATTATTTTTATTACAAAGAAGAATGAAATCACTTGCATCAATTATTCTCGGAAAGTTTTAAATCTCGTAAGCAAATGCAATTCTCTCTGTTATATTCAGGTAAAGAATTTATTTTTTGTTAAATAAATAGTTAAGTCGCTGCGAGAGCTCTATCGCCCAGAGCATACAGTTGATATTCGTTCAATAATTTATGCGGTGTTTGTGAATTTGAACTCAGTGATGTAAATCGATATCAGCGATTCGATCATTTATTACTAGTATTCGACGGGTGAATAAAACTCGGGATAGAAAAAGTAGCGGAATGTGAAAAGAAGAATTGAAATGAAGTATTATTGCAACACTTGCACTTTCAATCGCCTGTTAGATCCGATGGCACTCTTTTGTGCCTCACGTGTGGCTCTATACAATTTCCTAAAGACTTTTTAAGCCTAGATGTATATAATATACGATTGATAACTCTTGATTAGGAATTTGAAAATGTCTCATTACTGAGCTCAGATATCTTGGTTTTTCGATTAGGTTTTTGGGGTTTGTTTTACTACTTCTGGCATGGATTTTAATATATGATACTTCCTGAATATTTCTTCACGATGTTTTTCTTTACAGTCGAGCACGAGACGAATTATAAGCTAATACTAAGCATTTGAAATTCAGTGGTACTCGCCCAAGTTTCAACAAGAAGACTTCGACTTAGTGAATAAAAATTGAGGCAATCTTTATTTATGAGTTTTATAATTTATTATTATTAATTTGGATATTAAATTAGGATAGAGTGTTTTTTATTTTACTCATATTTTTTAATCTATTTACATACAACATTTATAGAAGTTGAAATGAGACATGTACATATGTAGTCAGATAGTAAAAAATATGATGATGTTTATAAATTATAATACACGCTACTCATACTTGTTGTGTTGTTGTCCGCATGATGTTTAACATCGGAATTAGGAAGGTATCGTTTGTCGGTCTGTACTACAAAAGCTCGAGAACGGGTGATTTCACACTCTAGTGGATTGAAGTTGCAGTACCGCTGCCGCACGGCTGCTTGAGAGACCACATAAAATTGCAAGTAAAGCACATACAACTGTTACAATAAACCTTTGATAACAATATTCGCTATTCAGGTGTGCAGAAAAGTAAAATATGATTAGTAATTTTATTAGTAAATACATTTATTTCATTGGTTTTGTGAATGTCAATTTCTGGTTTGTTTTTCAACAATTGATATAATCTTACTAGACTATTACTCCTTTTTAAATTTAATATGAAAATTTTCTTTGACTGAAGTTAATTAATATAAGAGTGTATGATTTTTTTTTTTGCTCGGTTGAAATGAAACAGTTAAAGTTATGCGTGTATGTGCCCACGTCGCACGCGAAGACTTTCGCTCGCCTGCACTCGAGAGCGAGCACACGTGCAGATTACGCTTTCAAAGGATTTTTTACAATAAAACATATGCCGCTTTTTGCTTAACCCACTTTAGACTCGATTATAACCTTCTTACCTACATTTGCTTCGGTCTTTGTATAAGTAAAGCCGCCAAAATTGTAACATATTCTGAGTATTTCAAAAGTAGGTGAATAACGATTAAAATTCCAATTTTAATCTATATATTACTAACAAAGTGTTACTTCAATTATCACATTCAGAATGAAATTAAAATATAGTAAGTAAATAGTAGGAAGCATAAATTCAGCTAAACAATTAATTAGTTATTTAACATAACTATTCTGGGTTTTTATCGGCAATAGCTTACCACTGTATTTACAAACATATGTGTTTCTCATTACAATATTTTATATTCCATGGCTAGTAATTAACGTACTGTTGGTTTCTTAAAGAGGCTATTCCTTCATGCGGTGCCAATATTTACAGAGAAGGTGGTCATTTTACGTGAAGTATATAAGAAGCGTTTCAATTAAAACTATATGTGGTGTGTGAAAACACCTGACAAATTTTATTGAAATCAATTTGTCAGTGTGTTTGTGTGTTTTCACATATGGTATTAAAATATATAGACTTTTTTTAAACCTGATAGAAATTAGCTTATCATAGTTTGGGAAAAAGAAAAAAACATGGACGAAATCTTGATCATCCGTCGATAAAGTGTTGAGAGAGCAGAGCAGAGCAGAGCTAAGCCATCCTTAATATAAACTTATTAGTATTCTTATATATATATCTTTGAGACATCGGCGCGAATTAGATGCTCGATGTTGGTTTACTATTTTGGTGGGATAGAAATTATATTTTTAGCATACATCAAATTTATATATTATTTTTTATATTTACAATTCATATCAATATAACAATTATATATATAAAATACAAATTTTAATACAACACTGTTGAAACATACAAACGAATGCTTAGCAGACAGTGTGGATTCGGGCGAAAAGAAAAAAACTGAAGTGTGGTGTAAGGTTCGTGTTTATGATAACACATCGAGAGACGAGATGGCTCGCACATGGACGCAGGAAGGCCTCGCGGAATACATAGCTCTCATCTTTGTGCAATAATACCAGGGCTGCCGCGAACTCACAACATTTTATAATATCATCAATTTTATATACTCAAGAAATAATTAGAAGAAAGAAAAAACATTTATTAACATACACACATATAAAGAAAAATATATATATAAAAACAAGATAAACAAAAAAAGATATAATAATAAAGAAAAAATATATATATATAATGAAAATAAAACTTGTGTGCAGTCAAACGGAGACAGCTCAGGCTATGAGGGATTTTTATCCCTTTGCTGATTTTCAGCTGTCTCCCTTATTAATTACACTTTTTATGACGATTTCACACAGTTTATTAAGTGATATTGATTCAATTTAATTTAATTATTAAAATATTATTCATTAAGTCATAATATTTTAATAGTAAGATACGAATTGACCGGTCACATATTCATTAACATTTTAATAAAAATGGATGACTCATCACTACACATGTAGTATGAAACAAAGTCGCTTCCCGCTGTATGTCTGTCCCTATGTTTGTTTTTTAACTACGCTATTGATTTCAAAATTATTAAAAAAGGTTTACATGTATAAAACATGCATAATATTGAAAGGGAAGACTGTTAATATAAATAAACACATTTTTTGCGTTTACATTGCCAACGCAAGTTGACCCCAACGAAATAGATCGAAATAACCACAACATTGTACACGTTAAAAAGGTGTACAAAAAAGTTCGCGATGGTATATCTGTACGTCTTAAGAAAATCCACAGTAACAATTTGGTATCGTTTACGAAGTAATTTCAAGCAATACAACAATATTCTTTATCCAATTAAGTACCTAAAATGCATTGTGCATTTAATATAGATCACTCGTAATATACTGCGTTTATAGGCAAAGGGCAAATCTTTTCCATTCATTTTCTACACTTTTTTATAATAAATAAATAAATATTATATATTTCAGCTGCCCTGCGGTATTCACGCTTGAAATTTTGCCAAGTTCGTCACAAAATCAACAATCTGACGAGGTAAATAGAAATGATTATAGCATTATGAATCAAGAATTAAAATATATAAAACAAAACTTTCTCATATAATGTTGTATTATAAGTATTATATAATATATGATACAAATAGTTCAACTTATATTGAGGTAGCCCTGTTGATGTTTGCATCGACTCCCACGGTTGGTGTAATCGGAGCCGGGCGTCCGCGGCTTCCGTCCGGCTTTTAGCGCCGTCCCATCGGTCACCGCCGTCGCACCTCCGCGCCTCCCACACCGATCTCTACTTACTAATACACAAAATCTGATATTTCCTCAGATTCATTATCTCAAGTGCAAAAGAAATATCACTTGCTCAATGATTTCATATTCCAAAATACCCATTAAAAACATTTCGTCATGAAAATTATATTTGTTGTAAATTTTACTAGAAATCATACGTTAATGATTAAAGGAATTGCTATAGGAAACCGAAGTTTCGATTATTTGAATCGTGGAAGTAAATACAATGGCGAAAGGCAAAATGTTCCCAGTAGAAATCAAAAAATTGGCATGACGAAGGACTAGTTAAAAGAAGATCAGAGCGAGGTGGCCGAGGCACCGGCGCCTCCCGAGGTCATTAATATTAATTAGGCTCGGTGCGGTTGTCCGCGCCGCCCGGCCTCAATGCAGTCTCTTTGCTTCTGACTCGCTGCGAAAATTAATTACTCAAAATCTTTATGTTCCAATTATAAAGGCCTTCGCAACAAATTAAATCTGTCCGGCGCAGGCTTCTTTGAGTGGTTTCACTCTTTGTGAATTGATAAATGTTCCTCGCGCAAATTCTTTGGCTTCAGAATAAAATAGATATTTCAATTAAAACGTTAAATTATGAGCTCGAATGATAAAAAAAATTACTCAGCTCATGAAGCTCCAACAATAAAGCCGCAATTACTGCCTACATTCGTTACTCGGTGAATGGAATATTTGTAATTGTATGTTATTTGCAACCGACCGTTGTTGAACTTAAAAGCGAAATCGATTCCAAATTTCAGCTTTTGCATAAGTATTCGACTTCCGTATTTGAGGAGCAAAAACTAAATGTCGATGAAAAAACTATGAAGTTTCCCTTTCAACGAGAGCCAAAATATTTAACGGCGGTAACCGGATACTTCGGCGCTCTTGGAAACAATGAAAGAAACCACGAACGTGTTATTACGTGAAACCAACATTTAATAAGCATGTGTTTTTTTATTTTGGTTCGATCTTTGGTTATCCATTAATTCGTTCGATGTGCAAAAAAGCCTCGCGTTTACCCACGCCGTGCTATATTTGAATAGTTGGACGGGCGCTGCCATTGTTATAGCAAGATGCGGAAATGGGATATTTTCTTTCGAGAAATATAATATTCGATGGTATTATGTTGATCTAGAGCAAAAAGATTATAACACATAATAAATGAACAATTGCAGATAGTATACATTATGGAACGTATCGGAGAAGCTACAAATAAAACTTTAACATTCAAGCAAATTAAGAAGAAAACAATTTAAAGCAATATTATTATTTCAATATTTAACAAAGACAATGTAAAATGTAGTAAATAAGTAAGAATTTAAGTTACATTTATTTTTTATTCGTGGTATTCACTGAATATCGGCTACACGAAAACGATTACAATTGATTTAATTTTGAGTGACGTAGGTGTCGCCGCACAATACAAAATCGGTATTAAATGCTCTTTTTGTGATCAAAAATCTTCAATAACATTGCATTAAATGCTAAATCGGACAGGATGTGGCATTCAAGTTAGACATTCAAGATGTCATATAAAGATTTATAGTTAAAAAATACCATTACTTTGATCTACTGTATCAAATATATGTATAAGAAACATTTAAATTGAATTATATATCTTTGAAACAGAGTGTTAGAAATAATAGATAACGTTTTAATAAAATATAATCATAATTTTATATGTTTTCTGTAGAGACAGACATCAACAGCTTATTTGAGTTGTTTTGTATTTACAATCATTCGTAGCAATAAATAATTAAATATAATGAAAAAGTCGTTATTTACTAAAAGGTTCAAAGTAATAATTTGCCTGTGGGAATCAATGGTAAAAAATACAATCAATTTCCTGTCAGCAACTGACCATGAACAAGTGGATACATTTGGTTGCTGATCTTCATTCTAACATAAGATTAATGATTTTTGAATTAGATACGTCCGAGTTGAATCGAAATTGGACTTTTGAAATCGGAAGTATGGAGGGTTGATCAATGATGCAATTTGAGATACATTTTTGCGAGAGTTAAAAAAAAATTCGAGGTCCGCGTACTGCCCCGCAGCTGTCCGTCCCGGTAATCCGATCAAACATTTTTTTAATTCTTTTTCGTAAGTTTTTAGTTTATATACTTCGACCTTATTCGAGTAATCGTATTACTTTTGTACCATTAAAAAATCTGCATCTAAGGCACACTTGAATTTTTTTATTAATTATGCAACAATTTATAGAAGACTAAACTACATTTTTATTGTTATAGAATTACGATATATACCATAGACACACCCCTTGGTGTGTCTATGGTATATATTTTGAAATATTGGCAAAGGTTTCGTTCTGGAATTTTTGATAGAATTCAATTTAAGCATGATTTGTCTTTGAAAATTGATGTCAAAATGGTTGTGTGGTGTACGAGGCAGTTACTTAAGAGCTGAATCGCAGTTGTCAAAGACAGACGAGGGCTACAAAGGTCGCTCGTCCACTCACTTACGCCGCCTCAACGTATCGGAAGGATTTGCTGCGTCCGATTATAAAGCGCCGGACATGCTGTACAAATACATTGTTCTGATTTATTCAGTATATTTCAAATCTTGAGCTTTGTTTTCATTTTTATTGTTATAACACTTTGTAAAATATGTCTTTTAAAATATACCGTCTCATATGTATAATGTCAGTTTTATAACTTATTGTATAATTTATATACAATCATAATAATACAGTAAATTCATTATTTTAATCCAAAAATTATAAAAAATAAACATCTATTAAAAAAAAACTAATTACATACACACATACTTAACATAATTCAATATTTTACTGCAATTTGCAATATTTATTTAATGTATTTTACTATCACAATCAGAAATTTAATACCTCGTATTTTCAAACATCACATTTGACCAAGACTTTAGCTCTGCAGGGTGTATATTGCTTGAACGCGTCTAGTGAAATAATATAGCTCGTGCTCCTTTTAAAAAAGGGATATTATTCGAATGTTTATTTTAAACGCCGTGCTACTTTAAGACTCTCTAAGATTTGTCAGTAATACAACTTATGAATCCTAACTATTATTAGTTATACTAACTACAAGAACGATTGTACTAGAAAAACAGAATTCTTTTTTATTGTGATAATTCTGCCTATGATAAAAAACATTACTACAAAAATAATATTCTAACGCAACAACAAACTTGGATAGAATTGTAGTATCGTTTTCGAGGTCCCACCTGGACGTTCCTTTGTTCACTGTCCACGGGTCAAATTATTATTCAACAAATGAGATCTATTGGATCCCTGTTACCTATCGAACTATAGGTCATTTTTTATTTTACTTTTTAAGTAAAAAACCGACATGTGCTCAACAAATTATGCATTTCAATGCATTACAATGGAGTCGCGCGTCGCCCGCGGCGGCACGAGTGCGTAGACATTGTGTTTTTTAAAAATTGCGAATTGATGTCAAGCTAAGAGTCTATTGTAGTGTGTGGCGTCTTTCCGCCACATAAAATGTTCACCCTCAAAACTGTGACAAATAAGATCTTAGATAAAACATATAAATTGTAAGCTAATTTGTTGTTAAAAAAAAGATAACGTTTATTTAATTCGCAACCATTTATATCACTTCGTGTTGTGATAGCCACTGTCATTCACAATACATTTTGTGCAAACAGAAGACATGTCATAATTAAGGTTTGAGTGTTTGCTATAAATATGCGAATGGGTATTATTTACTAATAATATATTGTTTAACTTGTAAGCTATAGTGATCGTTCTTTTTCGAAATATGGCGTGATAACAGCTTAGAAATGGATTAATTGACTACTTGAATTAACTAGTACCCACTTTAGTCAACTAATTTTTTTATCACTGTTAAAGTAAAACTTTGTATAATGTATAATATTTATATTACTATTGAAAAAAGGAAATTTTATAGTCAATACGCGATTATATATTCGTGCGATCGAAAAATATAGATAAGGAACAGGACACGTCCCTTGTTTGCATCAAACAAAGAGTCCAAAAGCTAAACTTATCTAACGTTTGTACAGGAACATCGAAAAAAATGCATGTCGATGTTATTTTTGAATTTGTGCAAGACGTTTGACAGCGGACGAGATGAGTCGCACGTTACAAAAGGTGACAGCTTTGGCGATCGCAAGAGACACAAAAGCCGAGACATTTGAAAGACGTTATGAATGGGGTTGGATAGAAGGAGTGATCGAGCTGTCCCTTAATCGCGTCCAGCCGGACATTTTCTGCAAATATATACTTATTACACGCTGTGTACCCGAATAACCTTCACACACAGTAAAACTGTAAGTCACTATAATGAACTCTATGATTACACTCTGAATACTATAATACGTTTTATTTTGTTACTCCTTGTACACAAAATGTGGCCAATAATATTCCCTAATTGCTGCCCATTTAATTAGTTCTATTAACATATGTAATCTTTCAAATTTTCCAATCGAGTGATTAATTTCTTAAATTGTCTTAAATTCAATATAATCAAATAATATCAAAGAGGTAACCCGCAAAATTATCTTACAAAGTAAGCAGTAATACGGTAAATCCGGTGTAGGATACCTAAATGCTCCCTCCGTAGGCATATGAACATATAAAAGGTCGTAATGTTCACTTGGGAGAAAACGTAAATCCCGCTTTAGGGTTGAAATAAAAAGAGGAGTTCACTAAGTGGGATAGTGTAGGATATAATTCACATTTATGCGAAGAAACCGACGGCGCGTATCGAGTCGCCGAGCTAGTTGGCAAGGACAATTCTCTCGAATAGAAAAGGGAATTATTCATCACACCCGGAAGGGGAGAGTCCATGACGCAAGCATAGAAATAGCCACCTGTCATTGACCGAATGACGTATCTTCCGCTGAGGCATTCAGGATTGTTTGAACCTTAAATGGCAAGCGATATAGCTGACTTTCGTTCAGCAATGAGACATGTGTAGGGTATTTTGTCAACTCCGAGGGTCCAGTTTACTGTTGCCGTTGCAGAATCAAAAGTTTAAACGGCCGTCGAGAACAAAGGGCGCTCGGACAAGGCTACGCGGCCGGGGATAAATATTCAATGCGAATCCTTTGGAGGTGATATTTTATATTTTATCCTCTTTCAATTGTCTCTGGCTCTCACCTGCGTGATGTACCGGAACGATAAACGAACAACGGATCACATTTTTATAAGTTATATTGCCTTGTATCGTTCAGTTATTTAAGGACTAACGGAATTTTAACAAATTCTCCGAGAACATATGTACTTAAAGTTTTGTTAAGAATACAACTGGATTCGATTCACCCAACACTACACAGCGCAATCAAGATTCATTTCATTGGTTCATCAGCTGTTAAAATTAATTACATTTTTTTGGAATTATTTGTTATAAAAATACAATTATATGTCAATTATGTGTCATGGAAACGTCAGTCTATCTAAATACAAGTAAAAACAAGTTTGTAATCAATCACAAGATTGTTACTATACTTTAGCTTCTGGTTCACCCTTATTTTAACAGACGGTTCGTTTTACCTAAAATTTACATTAAAATCACCATCAAATAAAAAAAAAATTGCTTAAAGCCGATGCTATTGTACGCGATTGATTCGTAACGGCCGAATGCGCAATAATGTGAATGAAATATTCACAATTTTTATAATTTCCGCGGCGCTAGTGCACATCTGTCGTTCACACGGAAGGGAGCGAATCACATTGTCAGCAATCACATTCACAGTCACAAAACAATACTTTTAACAAGAAAGTAAGGTTTTACTAGTTTCAATTAAAATCGGTTGTAACTATTTCATTTTGTTGATAACAAAACGATTTAATAAATAAATAAAATATTAAAACACTTTGCCTTGTTAGTATAATAGTCAACGTCGGATTTCGCAATTGTCTTTAAGATGCTTACCGGCAGCCGGCACCATTGATATGTTTTGCAAGGATCTATCAAACAATGCCAGTGTCATAAAAGCGGGTTGCTCCAATTTAGGTAAGTAGACTGACTACCTATTGTTTTAATTTAGCAGCGCAACTGGACAAATTGCTTGCGCATGTCGGGGTACTTTGTAATCGAGTGAATTCCTAGCTTTCGCTTTTAAACTTTACGATTTTAAATTACAGGGAATTTTAGTGACCCGCTGTTTGGAAATAGGAAACTTTTAACTTCGACTTGAACTTTTAATTGCATTGTATAAAATTTTACTACTGTATAATAAATATATATAAATGAATTCCATATCGCTGAAAAAAAAATATTCTAAGCGAGTGATAATATTATCGTTGAAAATAATTTACTAAAATGAAAATTTAAAAGATAATTGAGGATTGTCTTTTTAAAATGTTTTCATGTTATTCATGTTACAGAGAATATCATACGTACTTGAATTTATGATTACATAATGACTTATAGAGGTTTGCAATTGTGATCAAAAAAACTATACCTATAGATGTTGGGGTAGTTATCTGAATGAGTATACATATTTGCCCGCGTGGACTGAGATAGCAAAATGTTTAGGATGCTAGGAAATTATGTTGTACTCTTTATTTTGCCTTTTGAAGCTGCCTCACTTAGAATCAACAGATGCATAAATATCCATCGTCTATCTTTCTGATACTTCATAATGTAACGCAAGTGTAGGATACATTTTAAAATCAATCATCATGCAACAGAGCTTATACTACATCTTTAACTTACCTACTTTTATAATGTGAAAGGAGAATAAATTATGCAATACATACATATATATGTTTTTATTATTTGTAGGCTATTATATTTATACAAGCAGTTAGTGCGGTCTTTCTAATGACTACATATAATTAAAACTATATGTAGGCGATACCAGTAGTTGCAATTGAATATGTATTCTTTTATGGAAATTTATCAAGATATCATTAACAAATAAATGAATTAACTTATAATCATTTAAATGAATATCTATAAAATTTCAGAAACTGAAATTTCATTCATTAATTTAGATTTGAATAAAATTCTACATGTTTAATATGTTTTATAAAAGTCTAACAATATTTATTGATATTTAATTAAACAAGCAAAATCTATTTAATTTTTTACTCGTTTTTTTTGACTACTTTTACAAATAACTTATATAGATATACGAAACAGTCGTAGTAACAATATTAAACAAGATAAACAAATGTTTGGGTGGTCACGGAGAGTTGTCTATGGGAACTGTAAAAGGGTTTATTGTTTTTAAACACACAGTTTGACAAAAGGCGAATAAGCAATGCGAATAAAGAGAAAGCAAAAGTGTTGGATGGATTTTAAGAAGTACTTTCGTTTGGGGTAAAGTGACGTGTCCTTCAATTCTCCTCGGCAAGGCTTAATTGTGGTTTCACGGCTTCAAAGAGTTAGCTCCTTTGACGTAGTGCTCTATAGAGGGTCGTGGCTCTTTCGAAACAAAGGAACTTTCACTTTTATCACGATAGAAATATGAGAAAGAAATATACAAATATATAAAATTATAAGTATGGGTCATTATTATGGATCGAGTAGTAATATTTGAAAATGCTATTACATTGAACTAAAATACTAACAGAAATGTATTTATTAATGCATTTAAATAAAATTCTACATAAATTTCTGATTTTTAAATGTTTGCAATATGTTTCACAAGTTTTGTAATAACATATTGGCAAAATTAGTGTAAGTAAATAATTATAGGCCAGAGTGTTTATGAATGTCAATTTTTAAATGTATGTGATTTATAATTATTCTATTATTTAAGCATCAACTTATCGTTTAATATAAAATAAAACTTTGAAGCGAAGAGACAAGGGAGCCACGGTCTATAAATTTTAAATGTATGCGTGTAATTAGTTATGCATGTATATTTAACAAATAATTTTAATAACAATAATTTCTTGGTAATCTATTTGGTTATAGTACTTGACGTACTTGTAGTCAATTCGTATTTATCTTGTATTTTTTCGTCTTAACGAAGGTATGAATTTCTTATATAACATATACATATACATGAAGGAAAATGAAAGTATTGCTATTTTACACATAACATATATTTGCATGGGGAGTGTTTTCAGTCGTTCCTGCTTGCCTTTAGAATCGGCTGGGATTCCGCGGCAGTTTGCTTACAGATCCCGAAATACTTAACTAGAACAATGTACCGGATATAAATTCTGATCAAAATGTAACTTCACAAATGAAACTAATGTTTTATTAAGATCTCTATGATTGGAATGCCTGAAAATAACGTCCTCAAATGTACGGTCGGATATAAAAAAGATGGAGCTAAACAATCGACGTAACATAATAGAAGTATGTCTAGCTTTGGATGTTTAAAATAATAATTTAAATAAGTTAAATAATTCGTTTAATTAACTATGTTATCTACTTGATATTCTAGGACTATGAAATTACGTTACGGATATAAAGCCTGAATGAGCTCGGAATTTAGATATGTAATTTTTAACACTGATATATAAATAGATAAATATACTTTACGTGCTGTACCTACACATTTTTATGGCGATTTAAAATATTGATAGTGTCAAATTAACTGAACCTACCTCAGTTTAAATAGATTGACACATAACATAAATCTTCAACTTTGTGCCGATAAAATCTGCCAATAAAACGAGATGCCGAATTTTGTCTTTTGAGGTTTACATTTCGCTAATTAATGTTTAACTTATAACTAATATTGATTATAGATAAAGTCGCAAACACCTGCCCTAAAGGTTCGTTATCTGCAAATGTTAGCGAGACAAAGATCCTGTTGTTGTCTAATTTATAGATAGCCTGGTAAAACATTGAGGGCATGCTGCCGAAACCGAAGCAAGGTGCGACGGCGTGTGCGAGATAACAAACCTAAACATCCTGATGAACTAGGATAATGGCTTTCAAGCGAATGAGATGGAGAATACTTTTTTAAGAATAAAAAACTGCACAGTCTAAAATATTAAAAAAATAAAAATGCTTCTTATCAGTATTGAAATAAAGTTGAAATTTAAACAGAGACTTTCGGCACGCGACAACAGCAGGTGGGAAACACTTCTTTAAAAAAACTAACAATCTTTTAACCGTACGCAGTGAAAGAAGCAGGATTGTTTTTTAATAATAGTATTTTATGTTAGTTAAATTTAATATCATACATTTCCGTTGTATGTATATATACTTTAATATTATTACTATGCATTACAGATACTGTTTATACAAATAAAGCAAGATTTGCTTAAGTGAAAAACTATAGAAGGCAATATGCTATATAAAGACTTTTGATATGACAAGCTTATCTAATACATCTGATCTAATATTATAAAATAAATTAGGGTTAATAATTGAATAGCGTTTGATTGTTAATTAATTTTTTTTAATATTATTTAATTGGAAACTGATTTTAACACAATACGAAGTTCTCTTATGTACAAGTTAGGTAATAAACATCGAGCATCTGTCACGTAAGTTATCCTAATAATAGAGTTATTAGAGGAACGACCGCAGAGCTTCCTCATGTCTGGATAAAAAGCGCGCAGAGCGAAGGGCGCGTGCTACTGGAGCCGGTATAAATAGTGGAATCGGTAAAAATAGACGAAGCCGTGTGCGCGATAAAAACGTTTAATTTACGCGATACGCCACTGTGTCCTGACACTTATGTTTTTTTATGTGTTGTCTTTGAGTCAATAGTTGCCTCGGGAGTTATTGAAGGACAAAGTCACGAAACAGAATATAAGAGCAATACGCCTATACTACATTAAATAATTACAAAAATACTTTGTTAAGGCACGTGTTGTTATTCGTCCCAGTTGTTTTTTTTTATTTTGACTATTAATATTTATTATTAGCAATAGGTAATGTTACATGATTTTACTAATGTATACTAATAATATAAATGTGAAAGTAACTCTGTCTGTCTGTCCCTGTTTCACTGCCAAACCAGTGAACGGAATTGGACGAAATTTGGTATGAAGCAGAGTTGTACTTCAGGAAAGGACATAGGATATTTTTTTGCCTAATAAATGACAACCAATCCCCTAAAACGCAGGCGAAGCCGCGGGTGACAAATAGTATTACAAAAGAAATTTAAGTAGGTTTTCTATGTATTTCATTAATTGAACTTTAGTGATAACGACTTCGTTAGCATATTTAGTAATTAGATTGACAGGTTAATCTTGAATGGTTTTCATTAACTAAATTGTATAACATTTGTGTTAAAGCATCCGGTTGAAGTCTAAAAAAAATCTGTATCATAACAGGGTTATCCGTATGAACGCCTGTATTCTAACATTGACCCTGTGACCTATCGTTAAAAAAAAGAAATACATACAAGATCTTGTATTTTTGTTTTTAATGTCCATAATTATAAATAATTGGCATGATCTGAAAAAAAAATATATTAACTAAATTCAATAAAATTGTATCATAAAAGAAACAAATAATGTGTTTACATAATAATTTTTCTTACATACCGCAAATAATTAAGAACGCAACCCATTAAAAAAACAAGAAATGTGTAAGCAAAGAATGGTACAAATATATAAATTTGTATATATTCGCAGTAAAAGTCTTACTAAAGATAAAAAAACTATGGACGAACTCAAATTAGTAACAGAAGAAAGCACCGCCCGCTCAAAACGGGAGCTGCTCGTAAACATAAAAAAGTGCTTATGTGATGCTCGTTACAGGGGCTAAAAAACTAGTAGGAGAGGAACATAATGTAGTAGCGGCCATAAAAAGTGAATGCATTGCGTGCACGTGGAGTGCACCGGGGTGGGGTGCAGGGCGCGGGGGGCGAGCGGCGACCGGGGAGGGGCGTGGGGGTGTGTTTACGGCGAGGGGCGGCTGGACAGCAGCGCGCCATCGCCAGTGTTGTGGTAGGTCCCACAGAGCGCGTTCGTACTTTGCGCAACCTTCATTCGTAAACGCGAGTCCGTACCGGCGGAACATGTCAACCTCGTCGTACTAGTTAACTTGTTTCTAATTAATATCGCTAATCATTCCCATTGAGTAGCCTATAACGCGCAAGTTAAGACGTTTCGAGTGTGACAATAAATGAATTTCATGAAGTTGGAGTGAGAGATGGCCTTGTCGTTGCAGTCGAATCAGAATTCCAGAGGTTTGTAAATTTTTTATTTATTTTAATGTTTTATATCTTGAGTTCTCAAATGCGTAACATGTGAAAAGTTTTAAAAGTTAGCGGTTCACGACATGCGTGTAGCGAACGCCGCGATTGGACGAGCGAGCGAGGCTGTCGCACACATGGTTTATTTGCATTCGAGAGCTTTGCAGATTCAGTGAACCGTAGTCTGTAGCGAGCGTCTTGTGTCGTGCTACGAATCGCTACGAATAATAAAAAACACGCTAGCGTAGCACTTACTTACGGCTACTTTTTTATCAATTTAAATATTATTGTTTTGTAATGAACGTGTCGTGAATGTGTGGAAATTATTGTTATGTGTATACATAATAATAATATTTGGATTATACATTAATATAAATATTATCTAAGAATGTGTATCTTTTTCCGTTATGTGTACAGAAAAATAAAATTGAATAATGTCAAGCTCAAATTATTTATAGTAAGTTAATAATAATAATTCATTTAATTTAATAACGATATGTGATTAGATATAGCTTATAAGATAATTATTATTATGATAATTCACATAAACCAATTATAAAATTGAGTAATGTATTATTACACAATAATGGGGTGATTTATTAATTACACTTGTTTTTGCTGTTGTAATAAGCCCATTTCTTAAAATAAAGTTTCAAACGATTATAAAGTCGTTTAAACAAAATATTTTTATTAATTGACCCTTTATAAAAATAAAGTAGAATCAGTTCACTGTTTTGTTTATTGATTTTGTGTATTGTAAATTTTTTACTCTATTATAATAATTATTTTTAATACTATTTGAGAAAGCCATTAAAAGCAAAGTTTGTAATAATGTCCAAGATATATAACGAATATCCGATCACCTTCACAGAACTTATAACAATATACAGTACATTGTATCTTCAAAATATTTATAAAAAGATAACAGTAATTAATACATTTAATTATTTTTTTAATATCTGGTACAAATAACTTGTAAGCTATAAACAAAACAGGTATAACCCGTATGAAAGGTAATTACTGAATTATGTGTGTCGTAATTAAAAGTTTTGGAGAAGCCAAAGTAATTTTCTGTGGCATGTACGGGTTTTCGCTTAACCCTTAAAGACTGAAACCATACTATTTCGTAATCCGTACATTTCGGTGTTCACTTACGTAGCTTGAAACTAAAAACAAAATAGGTAAATCCTATTAATGTTACCTTGATTAAATTGGGTTTATGGTTTGAAACGCCTTTCAGCAAACAACATTAAGTTTTGACAATATATTTACTCCGAGTCTTTATCTGAGTCTTCATTTCGCATATAATTTTATAACTTTTAGTAATAAAATTATATGCGAAATGAATTATATTTTAAACAGAAAATTTTCCTTAAACTCAGTATTATATACATATGGTAAATGTTTTATTAACATCTGTTTTTAATATAGTTCCAGAAGGCTTCATGGTAAACATTTAAAAGAAAGATACTAATGTAAAAAAGGATTGTACGATAAAATCGGTATATAAACAAAAACTAATCTAATAGATAAACTATTTTACCATGTAAACATAAATGAAGCTAGGATTCTATACCTATAGCAATTAATTGAAACCTATTTTATTCATTAACAATGTAGAATACATGAAAAGAGAGATGATACTTTTAGCGAGTTGGCACTTTGTACGGTATCTTACAAAAAATACATTGAGTCATTATGTATGAGATGAAACCCTTGCGCAATAATGAGTTATGGAGTGGCGGCCGCAGGCAGTCCATAAAAGTATTGAGTACGGGTTATTGACAAATATTTATGGCGTATAAAGAGGGGATAATTACAACTCTTTAGCACATAAAAAGCGCTCCACGGAAGGGTGCGCCATAAGGTAATGCTCAAATTTATCGCCTCCTCTTTACCCGACGGATTGTCCCTAAATAATAAAAAGGACGCTAACAATACTATTATATTTCGACATGATTTTTATTACCTCAATGACTTTAATCAATATTTTGATAACAGCAATATATTTTACCAATTTATTAAAATTTGTTATCTATATGTACCAATAAAATTTGAAAAGAAAACTTTGTAGGAATGTAAGGTTTAATAAAGCTAAAATTAACACATAAAACGTTTTGCAAATATGTAATTAAAATTCAATTAAATAAAACTTTTATAGATCACGTTCATACTGCTAATTACCACATTCTATTTACGTTATGTCAAATAAAAAAAAATCATTACATTGTCGTCCAGCTGTGCCTAAATTGAAAGATAGCAATATGCAGTCAATGGTTTAGAGCGCATTTCGACCAATAGCATAATGATATACTTATCAAGTACTTACAACAAACACTAAATCGCGTCAAATGTATCAACGTACCGCCTTAAACATTCACACCAGGTTTATAATTTTAGTGAAATTATAATTCCGATCGCAAGTCGGTTCGCATTTCGTCCTCGAAACAACGAGGGGAATGTTATTAAAAAGTTAAGGGATAAGCCCGCTGTACGTGCGAGCTCTGTCTAATCATAAATTGTAAATATATACTGTAACTAAACCTGCATTCAAAAGTATGTTATTGTATTAGTATTCACATTCCTATAATTATATATTACTCATCTGCAAGCTTCGTTGCACCCACACGCTCGCTCCATTATTATTAAAGTGAATGCTATCGAGACTTAGAATATCTAAGTTTTCACTAATTAATTTGAATAATAAATTCATTAGTTAACATTATTGTGCGACAAAAACATTTATGAAATTCGTTTTCTATTATTTTATAGATAAAAGACATAGCTTTAGTTAATTAAGTGTAAGGACAGAATTCGAAGCCGGTCCAAAATTAATTCCACAGTTAAGTAGATAATATTAGGTAGGCGCTTCCCTCCTCGCCGGAGTCTTCACGCCTCGAGGAGAACTTTCAATTATGATTTTGTCTAATTTTAATTAAGTGTTCTCAAAAAGGCTTTTCTTCGTCGGAATTAATATTTGAATATAATTTGGGTGGAACGCGCAGGCGGAGTCTGCCGCTTGAGGAATAATTAATTCCATTATATACGTAAGTGGTCCGGACGGGCACGCCGCCCGCGACCTCTACCCTCCTTACAATAATTAACGGAAGCATAACTCAGTTTACAATATTAAGCTTTAATTATCATAATATTAATGAACGACAAGGTTTCAATATATAAATTAGAAAAAAAAGTACAAATAGTCACCGTGGCCATTTGCGCAACAGGTCGGGGCGGAAACAACTTGCAACGCCGTGATTACGACCAAATGTTTCCTTCACTGCGACTGACGTAGTTTTTACTAGTTTTTTTGTTCGCTTTTGCTGATAAGTATGCTATCGATAGGTATGGGTTCCTGTTTGTTTAGGCCGAGACTTCTTAAACCATGACGGAAGTGTTCATGAGAAATTTTTACATGTAAAATAATTGCACATATTATGCATATAATATAAACAATTTACTAACAATAACTATTTGTTCACAGGAGTCTCGGTAAGATCGCTGTCGAGTATGCGTGAGGAGTCACTACCGATGTTGGCGGAAAGACTGTTAGCGAGCCGAGCCGCCGCCTTAGTGGCAGGTCTACCAGCAGAACTTTACTCTGGAGCATTGTTAGCCGCCTGGCCGCCGTCGCCGCCTGCACCTTTATTACCTCCACCTGCACCCGAGTTGGAGCGAGCACGCAAACGCCGACGCACTCCAAAGCTCGATGATACATCATCAAATGCACCACCTTCACCTCCCTCATCTGGATCTTCACCCGGAGCTACTGATCCACCTAGAGACAAACTATTTACATGCAAGGTTTGCTCTAGGTCCTTCGGCTACAAACATGTCCTTCAGAATCACGAACGTACGCATACCGGTGAGAAACCGTTCGAATGTGGCGAATGCCACAAACGCTTCACACGTGACCATCACTTGAAAACGCACCTTCGCCTTCATACTGGAGAGAAACCCTACAGCTGCCCGCATTGTCCACGTCACTTCGTACAAGTCGCTAATCTGAGGCGACATCTCCGCGTTCATACTGGCGAACGGCCGTATGCGTGCGCACGCTGTCCCGCTCGGTTTTCAGATTCAAATCAGCTCAAAGCTCATGCACTGGTACACGAAGGAGATGCGCCATTCGCATGCCGTTGCGGTGCTAGATTTAGGCGGCGACAGGCCGCCGCTCTTCACCGATGCTCAGGTAGTGGTTGTGAGCCTGGCACACCGAGCCCCCCAGCAACCGTTGCGCCTGATTGGCGCTGGGACGAGTGGCCTGAGCAAACAGAACCAGAAGACTTGTCACTCCCACGAAGACCGGCGACGCCAGATTCGCCAACTGACTTACGCATGCACTCTGCGTAGTGGGTGCTTGCGTCGGGCCTAGCGCCTTGTGACGCTGAGCCGGTATACGAGTTCCTCCCATGTAGAGCCGCGCCAACGTCGCTTGATGTCAACTTGTACTCATTAGCTCTCTTCGACATTCACTATTATTATAAAAAGTACATTGGTATACCCTAATATTATTGAAAAATTCTAACAGTCGTTTATACTTTTGTGTAAATATTCTTGGTAAGATGACTGATGACTGATATAGAATTGTTAGGTAGTTGTCTATTATACAAACTATTTAGGATTTCAATTGTCCACCATAAAAAATATCGTTTCGTGAATGTTACACTTTGGAAGTTTATTGTCGTGCCATTTGCATAATCGCAAGGCGAGGTAGTGCAAAAACCAGACCATTTTTTTGTTCTTTTGTTTCGAAATGTAGAAAGAACATGTTGCACAAAAGATATTTTTTGATTTATTATGTTTTGTTCTTAATGGGATAAAAAAATGCGTTCAGTTTATTCGACATTCGTCTTCAATTGATGTCCTCACGCTCGTCCAACGATAACCGTCATGGGATCGAGACTGAGAAGGCCGCGAAATTGCTTCGTTATATTTCAGTTACAATGACTAGTTAACAATCGCCGATTATTGAGTATTGATTCGGTCAGTAGGTTTGCACGACAAAGACGTTGCTTTTGTTCGCGCCCAAATCCATGCGCCTTTCAATAACCAGTTCTCAATTACCCTTATTTGTGAACATTTCCTAAAGTTTTCAATGGCTTTATAACTTTGATTATTTTATAAGTATTTATTTGTTTTGTAACAAAAAGCGGACCGTTGTGTAACCGATATACAGTAATAATATTACGATAGGGGACTGTTATTAGGAATCAATGGAGCTTTAGATGTAGTAATTACTTATGTATTTGAGTCAATGTCCAGAGAGCGCTAACGAGCTGAAGGACGAGTCGACCGGCGCGGCAAGCTTTTGTACATAAGGCTATTTCTATTATAAAATTATTTATTATTTATCTGTTAGTTTGTAGGAATTTATAAATTATAACTATCGTGGAAGCGATTATTGTTAATACCGTATGTATATATTTACGGCCGAGCTGCACAGGCTACTGTAGTGTGCATCGTTCAGTCCAACAGTTATAAAGTTCGTGTCACGACTTAGATAGAAATATTTAAAGTCGTAAATCATTGAGCAATGTACATCGCGGACTATCATTGTTATAGATTATATTCTTAGCCTAAGATTGAGTCAAAATATTTAATTTAAAAATTCTGTATATAATATGAAGATGAATTTCGCAATGTACATGGCTTGTATTGTGTACGTATGTATGTATATGTATGTAAGAAGAAACGTCAAGCGTGGCAACGTTTCGGTACTAGCGTACGTTTTAATATACTGAGCATTATTGCAATTTGTTCTACGGGTATTAGTTTCCTATTAGGAGTAGTATGATTATTTTCTTCGTTTTAATCTAATTGAATGTAATTATTAGTTGTTCCGAATATTTTAGCGCACATGATTTATACTTAATGTATGAATGTATTTAAGCAGTATTGATTGTTGATTATTATTATTTTATTTTTCTTTAGTGTTAAGGGATCATGAAAGGGTTTTCTCTAGTGTAATATTTCAACGTAAGTCTAAGAAAATATTTTTCCCAAAGAAATTATAGGTACAAAATTAAATATGTACAAAAAAATTAAAATCAATTAGAATTAGTAATTTCAATGTTACAATGTTGTAATTATACTATTGGTAGTTAGAGTAATGTTAGTGCTGTGCCATTATCTACCTCATTCGAGTGGTGACACCGTGTCAGGGTAAAGAGCCAAAGTTCTTCAAATATTTTCTATTGTTCACCTCTTTTGAGACAATGTACAATCGACAGGTTTATCTAACGTTATCAGTAACATTACATCGAAGACAATTTCACTGTTTAAGACTGATTTATTCCAATGTATTGCGCTTGTTTTGTTTCCCGTCACTTAATTAAACATACGACGTCGTTAACGCGGGATGTTCTTATTACTAAAATAATTTTATATTTTTCAAAAGTTTTTCAGAAATTTGTGATTGTATCATGATTCGCAATCGATTTGAGTTCCTATTTTATTAATAATTATTTTTTAATTTATTGTTTCATCGCAAATTTGTTTATATTGATAGTTATTAAAATATATCGAGAATTCTGTGCCATTTATTAATTTTCAATTGTTTCCTATAACAACCAATTAAATAGAAAATTATGTGATAAATATGTTAAATTGATCCTGTGTTTGAATTTACAAAAACTGCCATTTATACAAACTACCTCATAGTTGCAATTCAGGTGTTCTATTTTAAAATGGACTCGATTTTAACCTAACCGTTTTCATTGTACAAATTACTATAAGATACATGTGACATAGTTATTGTACTACTACATAAATGTATTTCTTTATAAATGTCCAGTACATGATTATTAAATAAAGAGATGTTTGTTATTTAATTTCTCTTTTATTACACCTTTAATAAGTATTATATATATTCTAACAAACCAATTAACATAAAATACGACAAATGTATGTCATAACTAAAATATATATGAATTTAGAATAACCTCCTTTGTTGATTTAGTGTTTATAGATGCAAGACGTAATATAAATGTCTGTCCAAGAACATCTGCCGAACGTTTGGCTGGTAACGGTCTTAACGTGTATTGCAGATTCTCTTTGCCATTATTATTACAAAAAAGGGAAAGTTACTTCATATATACAGATATTTTATTAGCCAGTCGAGATGGCCCAGTGGTTAGAACGTGTGCATCTTAACCGATGATTGCGGGTTCAAAACCAGGCAAGCACCGCTGATTCATGTGCTTAATTTGTCTTTATAATTCATCTCGTGCTCAGCGGTGAAGGAAAACAACGTGAGGAAACCTACATGTGACAGATTTCATAGAAATTCTGCCACGTGTATTCCACGAACCCGCATTGGAACAGCGTGGTGGAATATGTTCCAAACCTTCTCCTCAAAGGGAGAGGAGGCCTTTAGCGCAGCAGTGGGAATTTACAGGCTGTTGTTGTTGTTGTTGTTGTTAGCCAGAGTCGATAATGACAATATTAAAAATTATCACAGTACAGCTATTTCTGCCAAAAATACTAGCTTTATTTAAGAGACTTGAAACGATATAAATTAGGTATTATTCATTTCATAACCCGTCGATAAATATTAGTATCGTTTATCATCCTCGAAACGTTATATAGGCCTTTCAACATCGCTATTCCATGTGATTACGATTCCTCTAATTATTATATTTACCTAATGAACGTCCTGTTATTTACTTTACTTTCACTTAGTATAATACTAATATATGTATACGAATTCATATTACACGAGACTGCGACTCTATTCTCGAACTGATCATTGTCTGTGTTTTGTTTTCTGCTAAATTTTGTTCTATAGCCAATTAAATAGTCTGGGCCAACCGTTAGTTTTTATTCAAAGTCAAGATTGTTTAATAGCACCTATTTTGCACTATCAACCTATTTAAAAAAATAGTTAAAAATTTCATTATTTCTATTGATATATAGATAGTAAACATTATATCAATATATTGATTTTATACTAAATTAATAGTTTTAAGTATTATTACGTAAATTGAGTAGAAGTAGTGACTAAGTAGAGTATTAGTGTTTAAAGTAACCATCTAGAACCTTGGCAATTCCAATAACCATTTTAATATTTTTTATAAGTTATCCTTATAGCAATGATATATAAATAAAACATTTCTTAATTATTAGTTTTACACAATATCTTTAAATCGAACATTAGTTGTTTATGTTCAATTCCAGTATACACTGTTTTGGAACAATTAATTATTTATTCAAATAACTTATTTTTTAACGCTATGAATGTTAATCTAAGGAGAATAAAATAAAGTCAAGTTTTGTTAATGAATATATGCCAAAATAGTAGTCAGTAAGGCATATCAGCGAAAGGGACGGAGCAAGCGAATTATAATTTATTTGGAGAAGTGGCGACGAGCCGCCCGCGCCCCGTTCGCCGGCCTACCCTTTGCTTTCGCCCTTCGTTACGCGCTCGCTACAACAACGTTGCAACTCGAATATTTTTAATTTTTGCAACTTTTGGGTCACCAAGGTAGGTATTTGTCATGATTGGTAAATGGTTACCAATATGATTGGGACATAATTAGCTTAATAATTAAAGTATATAACTTTCATCATCATCTCCCTATCACATCATACTTTCATCATCACTATCTCCCATCCCTATGAGATCAATGAAATTGTCACTTTATATATTTAATGATTGAAACACTATTTATTAGAACAAAAATCTTAAAAATTTACAAATAAATATTAGAATCTTACAAATATTTAAAAACAAATACTTTTTGGTTTCAACATTGTGAGAATTTTTAATGTTTGGAATTTATTCATAAATTATTAAAATATAAAAAAAAAATTAAATATTAATTAAGTTACAACTCTTTTTCAGTGAACTTCATACTTTCTGTTTTTTTAGGCAGGTTGCGTTCAAAGGAGTTTGCGGGGTGCGGGTCCTGCGGGGGGAGTAGAATTAAGAGGGAGACGGGGGGAGGCCCGCCCTGGATACCAAGAGGAGTTTTAACCAATTAATTTTGTTCCTCAACGCAAACTCCGCTATATAATAAGGTATAAGTAGGCATTAACTGAGGCGCGCCGATAGCCCGACCGGGGGCGACTTTGCCTTCTCCTTGCCTCTTATAACGATGTTTTATTTCTTGTTAAGCTCTCCATTTCTCCACTTTTAATATTTAATAGCATTTTCATGGCTCATGTTTTATAGCGCTCTTAAGAATTCCTAACATTATTAATGTTATTTTATCGGTGTCATTGTTTTAACACGAGTCTGTCATTAAAGACGACTCCGCCTAAATAATATTTGAATCACAAAATATTTGTTAGGTCCGATTGTGTTAGTCGAATAAAAAGAAAATGTTACCCAAATATCTCAATTACTACATATCATAAGTCACAATCAAGACAACATTAAAATTTTAATTTCGTTAACTACATCACACCATAGGGGAACGTGATGTATTTTCTCTTTTATTTCTTCTATAGTATCACATTGTTGAAAAAAAAACACGCACAAGAAACATCCATCCAAAACTCATCCGTGACTAAACATCGGAAAGGGTTCCTCCCATACGTTCGAAGAGAGATTTAAAAATAATCTTTTTTATGTAAACCAACCGCTCGCGCCCAGCGCTTGACAGCGACTCGCGCGCGTCGATATGACGTTCTTAAAACATCTCTTAACAACGGTATTGTGTTGTTAAAAAACAGAAACTCGTCTATAAAAAACAAACCACAGAATTCGGTTAAAAACAAAATGCAGCACGCGAGTCGACCGAGACACCCTTTCCCTCCGGAGCGTCGCGCGCTACGTTTTTTGTCTAAGTGGGGTTGAGTTTTTTATCACGATGCTACGTATAAATTAATAAATGAACGTGCTCATAATCTGCGGCTTGGAACACTTTCGTCTTTTATACATTTTTTTCGTATAGGATTCATTTGTTTTTGTGCATAGTGGCGGAAACGAAACGTGGATATTGATTAAGGTACGTCCGCTCTGTTCCATACAGCGACAGGTGCTGCTCTAGATATCTAAGATATATAGCTTTCAAAGTAAATAAAAAAAAATTGTTTTATTTTTCCAAAAAGATCGTTAAAATTTACAAATGTATGAATGTGTTATGAATGTAACTACTAATTAATTTACCAATGTACGAACTAATTAATTATTTTTACATTATATATATTATACAATTAATAAACGTTTGACTAAACTACAAAGTGTTTAAAATGTATATTATCTGAAATCTTAACTTTAACCAACAAAGAAATCAAGTAATAATTTGGTTACCGGAAGATGCACCGGGAAGCTAGTTTTTGTTTCGCGGCTAATAACACGAAGATACTCTTTTTGCCCACATTCTGTTTCAACCCAGCAACATTTGCCACTCCGGCTGTTTCTGCTCCCGGGCAGAACGCACACCTATAATCATTATGCCTATACTCAAATACTTTTAACCATATTAAGTTTATACCGAAACTAATAGTATAATTTTAAATTCTACAGACACGGTATCGTAATTTATTCTAATTAACAAACTTAGATACATAAAACGTAGATTTGAAACAATTTGATAATTTTCATTATTTTATTAGAATAAGTATTATGATGAAACAATAGAAAACAATCCAATAAAACTGGGTTGCAGCGTGGGAGTTCCAATCGTTCACGTTGACATTTACAGAATACAATGATTTTAAAGAATCTTCGATAAAAGCACAAGGGTTCAGTTCGCATCAATAGTTCATAATCGGAGTAAGCAAATACTCGTCAATGCCTTCGATACGCTTTGTGCTTTCATGCCGAGGCAGTGAATTTGGTATGCATCCGCGACTGGCCTGCACGTGCGTCGGAGATGCTACACATTATTATTTAAGTCTTGTTCGAAAAAAAATTTGCATCATATTAATTAACCACTGTGTGAAATGATCATAATGATGATGATGTTGACTAAAATATTTTTTATATCCCACGTATAAAACCTTTTTCTTTGTAGTTGTATTTTTATAATAAAAATCAAGTCAAATATTTTAATTTTAAAATATATATATTACACGATATATATTTAATCCTTGAAGACGAACTAGTTAGTATTAAAAATATATCGAAATTGTTTCAAATTGTAATCCTGAATGTAACATGATTGATTGATTATACAAAATAGTTTATATGCACTCTACGTGTCGTTAATGCAAGTTATATTAGTTAAGTATATACCTATTACTATTTATTGTATTCATCTTCTGAATAAAGAAGTACTTATAAATAGCTGAAAGTAATAATCCTTTTTATTGCAACTCAAGGTGTTTTTATATTTGTTATTGTAGAGCGTCGTAAGAGCGTCGGAGCATTATGGCGCGAATTCGTCCCACCACTCTAGTTCGAGCCGATGCAATAAAAAATCCACCCGCGCCGCGTCACGCAGCACACTTTATTTTGATAGTGAATTCGGTTTACCGCTGGCCATTGTCGCGATGTCGTTTGATTATTGATTTTTACGCCAAATATTCCCTTTTTCGAAAATTCCATTCATCGAAATCATACTTCCTTTAACAAAACATTTTTAATTCGAGCGCACAATGAAGCTGCACAATGTCATTAATAACGCGTATGTAACTTGTCGCGATCGAGTGTATTCTTGAAGAATTCAATTCGGCTCAGATTGTTCCTCTGCATATGTATGTGATAGCAAGTCATCTTAATATTGTTCAGTTCAGTGTAAAGAAATCGAATTTATCAGTTATATAAAACAACTTTGAAAATGTATGTCAAAAGATTTCGATGTGATATTTTTAGCAAATACAGAAAATATATATTTATAGCAAAAAAAGATGAAAAGTCTTTCGCACAAAGTTGTTTACTATACGCATAATCCTTTAATCCTCCGAGTATCACTCCCGTACGCCGCCCAGTAGCCCAGTAACAATGCCTAATTGTCACTTGTATATTGCTGTATGTAGCCGGCGATGCCGAAAGACTTCTAACAAAAGTGTTTGTTTGTGTTCGCTTTGCACTAGTTGTTTAATGTAACAACACCCTGGCCACTGGGTATGTTTGCATTTAATCCGTTTGTAATTCCTTTTATTCACTGTTTCTACGATAGGACGAAACCCCGCACGAATATTAAAAGTATTTCTTAGTGTATTTTTTTTAGCAGAAGCGGCATTCTCTTTGCAGGAAGACATGATTGTGATTATTTACCTTACCTTTTAATAAGTAGGTACCTGCCTGAATAAAATAATTATTCAAATTTTTAATTATAACGTATAACGTAATTTATTTTAATGTTTACTCTTATATTAACGTCGGAAATATAATTTTCACGTTGCTTGTATTCAAAACACAGATTACGAAAATAATGGAGGCACCTGAGCCACGACCTCGTTTGAGGAAGACAGATTATAATTAAAAAGAACTCATAAAAATGTCCCGTGTACTGGAGAAACTCTCGTCATCTTTGAGATGTAAGATACGAAACGTAATGAGATAAATTGTTTCGGTTAATCTTAAGGGCTCGATAAAATCCGAATTTATATCTTAATTATTAATTATCATACTAAACGACCTTTCTTGTTTCTTAGTTCGTATTACGATATTTTTTATTCCTTTTAGTCAATAAAGTACAATTATAAGTATCTAATTATAACAACACAAGGTGTGCGAGATTAAGAAGCGCGTATCCTTTTTTCTCTATCAGTTTTTTGTTTAAAAACACACAACGGGTAACAAATAAAGGGGCATTTTTTTATACGCAAAAAAGGATTCGACAAAGGTTTAAAAGAATGATTGTGCACTAACGGGCTTGCAACTTGATAACTTTAACACCTTGATCAATGTGGGTTACTAGAATGCAGCAAACTGTTTATTTTTTCCTGCAATTGTCAAAAAATGAACGGGTGTCGCGTCGGCGTAAATTGACACCATCCGGTGCTAAAGCCTAGCCGTTATCCGTGCTAGTTGCTATTCACCAGTACTTCATATCGCTTTACTTTCAAATGCATCGTTGGCCGTCTTAATCGTCTCTTATTTGCTAATTATATATAATGTAATTGCATAAATAACAAAGACTAGCAAAACTTGTATTCGAATACCAATCAAGTGAATAACTTTAATGAATTATTTATATATTTATGTGTTGTATACAATCGTGTCATTCAGAATGCGTGAGCCATAAGATAATAGTCAATAACAATAGTGTGACCTTGAACGATAGTAAAAATCAATACAATAAAGGGACAAGTGCACTATTACGGCATCAGCTGATGTGCTAGTGGAGAGTTCAATGTACTTTCTATTGTTCTCTGCACTCGTTTCATAGAGAAAAAACGTGGGTAAGCATTATAAGCGTGACGGTTCATATAGAAAAAACTTAACCCTTCCGTAGCGTGGCAGGTACCCCACACACAACCCTTTACAAAAAGACTCACAAAAAACGTTCAGGGAAGCGAAAGGGTAAAAAAGGGTTGTTATTACGCATGCGCCACGTGGGATCACTGCCCTCGATTCTCGTTTTAAAATTACTTTTGAATATGTTTAATTTGTATTGCCGATAAATAATAAGATCTAAATCGAAAGTGTATTCTGAATTCAAATATCACAAGTTTTTTTTTAGTATATCATTTAGTATAAGTGCTATACCAACAATAAACTACAGGTAAATTAGGACGATGCCGTTAGACAAACAATTAATTTTTTATTATTGTAGTTAATATTTTTAAATTTACCTTTACCTATAGCAAGGGATATTTATCGTCTCATCAATAATTCGATTTGTTTTTTAATGTTGTATAACTCAAAATTTAATAATTATACAATTTTTGTGTAAAAAGTATTTAATAAAAATTTAACCACACTATGTTCGTTTCAAAAACATTCTAATCTCAGAAGGTGATACCTTACAATAAAAAGTTTATAATACATTTCCTATGTAATAATTGTATTTTAACAAAGTTGCGAAAATATTAGTATATTTTAATCTTTTTATAAATGGATTAAGTTCAACTATTTAGTGTATTTTAGTACTCTGTTTGTGAATCTTTTTGTACGGTAACCAGCTGACTGAACTAAGTAACGGACTAATGATGTATATGCAAATAAAAATCAAAATATATGATCAATAAAACAATTAACTATACGTTACATTACATACATATATACTATCACTACATATAAAACAAAGTCCTTTCTTTGCCGCGTCCGTTTGTCTTTATGTTCGCGATGAACTCCAAAACTACTAAACCGATTTTCATGCAGCTTTCACTAATAGACAGAGGGATTCATAAGAAATAATAAAAATAACGTAGTTATAAGAAATAATAATAGTAACGTTAGTATATATATTTATATCGTGTAATATTTTTAAGCCTCGGTGACGTAGTGCTAACTATTGCGAACATCATTCTCTTTTATACGAATCTGATCTCTCGCGAGTCTATTGTAGTCGAGACGTTATTTACACTTCATTGATGTGTCCAGTGACACTCGTGCCCTAAAAAGAAGAACATTTCAATATTATATTACTCTTATATATTCAAGAGATTTGACTTGTAAATAAGTTCGTACGTATATCAGTAGAAGTTTTATTATAGACGTATAAGACTACTAAATATTCACATTGGAAATATATTCGACCACTATCTATTTCGGACAGATAATTTAAAGTATATATATTTCTTTTTTATTGTTACGTTTTTTAATTTGAATTACGTAAAAAGTCAAGCAGTCAATAATTTAAATAATGTAAAGGAGAATACAAAAAAATACGTTAGCGACAAATGGACATAATTTGATAATAACATAAGCAGCCATAGTAAAAACACGAATGTAGCTACCAAATAACGGAGTGAAACTATAATTAAGAAAGATAAATATCGTTTATTACTGTTAGAAAAGTCGATTAGAAAAAAACTACCCCTTTCACCCCACAATTTGTAACCCGTTGTGTCCGTGCAGTGGGCGCCGCGCCACCGACACGCATAAAAACCTACGCGGCTAAACACTACAGAGAAAGCTTCTTTTTTCACATATAACTATAGAGGTAGTCCAAAAGTCTGTTGAAAACGTCTTGGAAATATTAAAATAGAGAATTCAGTTTTTTAGCTTACGGAAACTCTCATATGTTACCTGTTTTATCAATACTTAAGGTAATGCAATCCAATCTTTTGTATTATTTATAATTGTTTTATACTTTAATCAATACATTTTTTATTAATTAGTTGATATATATTTCGTTTTTTTTTTTCATTAAAAGCAAGATAGCGTATTTACAACAAAAAAGCGTATTCCACACATAGGCACATAAAAAAAGTTACAGTTATATAACGCTTTCCATAATAATAGAATCATTATCGAAAACAGAAGAGTGGGCAGCTGATTTATTAAACGATAATGGTTGCTGTCATAAATAGTTTTTTTATTAAATTTTTTTGACTTAAGCCTGCACTCGCCCGACATACGGTTTATAAGTTATAACCACAGGGCATAACTTTTACCCCCGCGTAACTTTGTGTTAATCAATGTTTTTTTTAAATATTAATAAAAAAATTATGAAATTAATTTAGTATTAATGTAACGCCAAAGACGAATATACTATTTTATCAAAGATTTATTTACCAGAACCTACATATGAACAATTATACTTAACTAAGAGACAATTACGGCGGTATTTTTCATTATTTTTTACATACAACGTTTATACATTTTATAGGTATGTACTACGTTATTAATTTACTTACTTATTTTGTTAATAATCTTTTAAAATGGGAGCTAAATATGATAAGCTGACGACATATGAGGCTATGGAAATGTTTACTACTTGTAATGCCTTAGTCGTATTAAGTATGTTTTAGTAGCTTTTAAATGCGTAATTTTTAAACAAAAGTTATTAACATGTTTTAACCGATTTTTAGTCTTGATCGTGCCCTATGCGTTATAAATACAGAAATATATTATTGAATGTGAAACACGCTATAACATAATATCAAAAATGGAAATAATTTTAATTAAAATATTATAAATAAAATGAGTTTCGACACGTGACATTATATTTATGTTCACACTTAAAAAGCCCGAGTAAACTATGTCAATATGTCAGACACATATGTTGGACGACCTTGACTAATGCACGAAAGTTGAATAGCAAATCGGCGTATCGTGATTTATAGTTGGAGTCAGAACAAATATTAGCTGGGCGAGCGCTGAGCGCCAGGCGCCGAGCGCGCCGAGCGTGGCCGATGCAACAGCCCACGCATTTTTTAAATCTCGTCACATCTACTTAAGTAAAACGACTTTAAAATCAGCGATTCCCCGTTGAAAAAAAGAGTTAATATTGATCGTAGATTTCTCGTCGTGGGGTGCAGCGGCCGGCTGAGTCACCCCACGGTTTTTTAACTCACCCTAAGTTATATTTTTTGTAAAGCCCCCCTCACCCTCCCGGCCCGCTTTAAAGGATGAGTAGTCTCTATGGAAACGGCTCGATCTAATTTATAGCCGGGAGAAAGTACGAATTGCTTAATTAAGAATTTAAAATGTGTCTACTAAGCAATTAATTAAAATTTTCGAGTCTGCAAATTTCGAGCCTACGACATTTATCTTCGCCTCGTAATAAAACTCAATTCTTACTGTTGAAACTGGAACTTAATTAAAAATAGGAGCGCTTCTTGTATATTAACACCAAATAAAATACACTTATAATATAACGGTCGGTACATGAAATAGATGCGAAGATCAATTTTAGGGATATAATTAATTTCGTGCAAATATTTTTGAAGATAGATATTTTAATATGTTTCAAGTTTTTATCGCTGGATTAATCGAGTGACGTAGACGGTTTATGAATACGCAAGGGTTGTTTAGCGTGGGTGAGCTCGCAGCGGTGAGGGCACGCGCGGATACACTGTGGGTCACGAGTCTCACGAGTGCGCTGGGAGCCGGGGGCAGACGCAGCGCGGGCGCGCTCGGCAGTTGGCGTGTTTTAGTGAGATTCCTACTGGAAACGCCTGCGCAGATACTATGTCCAATTTTGGTGAGTTCATTTTTATTATGTTTTAAAAAAAGGTATTAAGCACCTTCCACTAAATCAACATAATATTCATACGGATATTTGTACAGTAATCATCGATTGCATAAACAACATTAAAATTTGTTCACAGTTGGTTCTTAATTTTTATTCAATATAATTTTTTACTTTTTACTTAATAACAAAGATACAAAATGCTTTTCAGGTCAACGGTGAGTCCACATACGATTTATTTTTATTTTTAATCATCTAAGTAACCACATTAATCAATTATATCCATTTTCATCGCATTATAATTTAATTTATTCCTTTATGTTTTTCATTGTCGGTTACTATAGTTTTATATGAACTACACGTTTCTGTCAGTTTTGATAAATGATAGGAAACCTAAATTGTTTTATCTGTAGTTGTTTTATGTTTAATACACTATTGTTTAAATAAAATATTTTAAGTATAAATTTAAAAAGAATTATACCGAAAGTAAAACTATGACCTTATGACCTTATTAATATTACAGGCATTTCTTTGTTTTTTATTCCAAATTAAGCTTTGCTTAAGTTTTAGGCTTACAACCCACCTACAAACCTACTGGCGACATGTTACAAAAGATAATTCTGAATATGCTAAAACTAAATATGAAAATTGTACCTACATTTGTAACGTCCAAACGACGACCGAAAAGTGCGCAATGGCATGCTATGATTTATGAGATTTGTAGTATATAGGTATACTACAAATCTCATAAGTAGCATATTTTGCGTTCCGATCCCTTAGTATTGCATTTCATTATTTAAGCTTAAATGGATTCTTGTAATTTTGATTATATAAGTTGTGAGCCAGTTAAAAAAAATAGCTGGGTCAGATAAACATTTAAATGAAAGTAGTAACACCAAATATAAGGAAAAAATGGAGAAGGAGTTCATTTTTTTCGGTTGACTTTTAATTTAATGACATGTTCTAGGTACCTATACAATTTTTAGAAAAAAAGAACTCAATCCGTTAACTTTTATCTCAAAAACGAAACTGACATACACAAATAGCCAATAATATAGTCAAGCCAGCGTATAAGTTATAGCCTTAATAGTTTATGGGTCATGACTGCGACATTTTTGCTGGTTTTGCCGATCTTGATAATTAGATAGTGTGGGTAAGGCGAAAAAAAACAATGGCGACGATGATGCCTAATGAGCCATAAAGAAGAAAACGATACGTAGAGCAAGGCGTAGACAAAAAGGGCGCGGCAAGGGTGAGGAAATCGTGCAGGGGAGGCGCGAGGAAATGGCGGGAGAGCTAAATTAATTTGCGCGCTCCCGCCAAACAAAGGCACGCTAATGGAACGCGGCGAATGGAAAAAATGCCACCGTCCGCTCTCTGGCGACTTATTTTTTTTTCAAACACAACCTTTGACTTTCCCAAATGAATAACATTACACCCGTCGAAGTTTGTCAATGGGTGCTTTGTTTAGATTTAATGATGAACATTAAGCTATATTGGTTTGAAAAAAATGCTTATCATTTTTTCTTTGTGAAACTTTGATTTTGAATTTTCATTTACCAGCAAGTATTTTAAATACAGATTTGATTTATTTATTTTAATTTCGATAAAAGTTTTGTTCGAAATAGCTGTTACGACTTTATACTAACTGAATATTCATTGTAATTAATAATCAGAAAACTATTTATTATATGACTGATGTCATTCATGATCATTAGTAACTACTACATTAAAAGTTTTAAGTTGTGCGTTGAATAAGTATAGTCATTACGGTAAGTCCCGAGGTTCATGCATTATCTCGCTATCGGAGGAGTCGCCAGCTACCAAAGTAATGAGCGATGTTCATCTAAATGTACTAAGTCACGGCTCTCCATTTTGTCGCGAAATGATATTAATGCGTCCCCATTAGCTATGCTCGTGCGATTTATGAGTGCCCAATTAAAAGTTGAGAGCGCTGAAGACTTAAAATTAGTGGAAATTTCGAAGATTTATCAAGACATCAGCGTTGCCTCGCGCAACGCGAAACTTCCCAAATTTAAATTAGAGACGATTTTTACAGCTACCTCCCGAAGGAGGTAGGGGGGTACTACCCTTTCCTTATAACGAGGAAGGCCTCATGCATTTTTATGTGCTTCTTTTTTCGCCGGCGTTTTAAACAAGGGGGTGAGCATGGGGAGGCTGAGGGTGAACTTTTTTATTCGCGTCTTGATAAGTTAGGGTTGAAATTAGACGTTCGAGTTTCGCTCGCGGAATTCATAATGACTAAAATTAATAAGTTTTCCTTGGAGGGTTCTTGGAACTGCGATACGATCGAACATGATTTTCTACTTGCGAATTGGTTTGCGAACTGAGAAGCCTGCTCGGGGTAACTAAAATATCAATAATCAGCAAACAGTGGGATGTTAGTTATGTTAATGAATGATACTGTGTAAAAATATTCTGTGTGACGAAAAGAATCGTGATTGGAATCCCTAAAATGTACTGCACAATAGACATAATATTTTAGCTGTTGGCGCATTGACGTTAAAAGACATGATTTCTTTCAGTGCAAAGGTCTGTGGGCATTGATGACCACTTACCACCCCGTGGTCCATTTGTCAGTCGGCCTACCTATTTATATACACTGAAATTGTTTATGTTAATTAAATCGTTGGCGTAAGCACAAAATAAACATAAATAATAAATACTTATTTTATACAATAATTTATAACCAATACAGGAATTACAATTAAAACAGTATGAAAAATAAAAGAATAAACATATTACCTTGGAATATAGACATATATTCGCGTTGTTTGCTTATAAAAGCACGGTAAAGGTGTTTACTTCAAACCAAGGATGCATGAAATCTCGGACACTAAAGAACTGGCGGATAGCGTACAGGAGAGTGAGCACATGGTGACACTTGTTGATTGTGTGGCTGTGTGCGGGCATGCGCGTTCACACACGCTCACACGTTCCTAACTCACACTATAATTCAACTGTCGTTAGTCGAGATTTGTAAGTACCTAGTTGTTTTCGTTTTAGTTAATTTAACAATGCGACCCGCCTTGATACTAAATATACTACAGAATTTGTTTATTTAATATATCACATTATAACTTCAAAAATTTTCAGTGTTTCTTTACTATATTTTCCATGTATTGTATACAAAAACCTTCCTCTGAATCTCTCTATATATAAAAACAACCGAAAACAATCGAAATTCGTTAAGTTATTTTAAAAATCTAAGCATAGATAGGGAAAGACAGCGGTAAGCGACTTAGTTTTATAATTAATGATGATAATGATTACCCTGTAAGTAGTGTTACTTCAATTGCGTAAATAATAATCATTTTTTAATCATGTGTACTTATATAATTGATTCTAAATTACATTTTATGATCTATACGTATAGTAAAATTAGAGTGTTTGTATATAGCATTCAAATAGCCCTTTTTACTCAATGCATATATACACGGTACATATACCAAAAAAAACATTATTTTACCATTTTTGTCTGTTTGTCGGTCTGTTTGTTCCGGCTAATCTCTGGAACGGCTGGACCGATTTTGACGACACTTTCACTGACAGACAACTGATATAATAAGGAGTAATTTAGGCTACAATAATATATATTTTTTTATCCAAACGCGTACAAGGTCGCAAGCACAGATTGTCACAAATAAGTAGATATCTGTTTATAGTAGCTTTTACAGCTGAACCACTCAATCGATTTTGATGCAATTAAAGCTTGCACCTCAATGAAGGCATTTTTAACTAACCTTTAAAATTTTGTAATCGATAATATGTTGATAAGGAGTTTTTGGAGTTTAATCATATTAATTTGACATAAAATTATCACCATTATTTGACAAACTATGACCCCATACAGTGTTGGCATACTTTGTCAAATAATGGCAATTTATAATTTTTAAGTTATTTGCTACAAATTTACGGATTATTTTATTGATTTCTTATAAGTTATTATTAGAAATAATATGACATTGCATTGAGTTTTATGCCAAATTGATCCCAAAATGATTTAAATAGGGATTGAAAGTGGAAATCCCCTTCATTTATTAAAGATGCTATGATGATGTATGATTTACAATTTACTCTTAGAAACAATAATAAAATGTATCTTTATGTATGTATTAATTATTAAAAACAATACAAAACAAATAAACATACTTGTAGCTCCAATGACACTATGGCATCAGAGCTAATTACGTTACTATTTAATAACAATATTCTCAGTCCTATGTACAAAGAGACTGATGACTTACAGAACAGGCCTGTTCTAATGGTCACCTATAACCCGAATAAGGCCAGTGAAAAATTACTAATTAATAAGCTCATAATAAATCGAAAAGAGAGAGATGCGTGTCATGGAATCGAAAATTTGTGTTGCGATCTGTACACAAGACTATTATAATCTAATCATTTGAATAATTATTTTTTTATAATTTAAAATTACTTTAATTCTCGTCAAAAACCGCATGTCACACGGGCGAAACCGCAGCATCAACTAGTAATACATTAACTGCAATCATATGATCACCGTGACATTTAGTCATTATTATCAACAAATTAATTGCGACTTATCGATGTATACTATGTATAGACTTCGAGTAGGATTTCAGCAATAGCCGAGCAAAGGAAGTTCATTAGGACAATCAATCCGGGCCGAAGCTGCGCGAAGGAAGGGCCGCGCGGCCTATTATAATTCGCGTCTAATAACGTCGTTAACAACGCACATTAAAACAAAACAAACAGTGGAGAAGCGCGGGCGCGGGCGGGCGCCATCCTTCCTCGAATCCGTGTCATTAATTTACGTAATGCGTAGGTACGCGCTATCCCCAAATATTTAAGAAGCCTCCTTCGGGAGCGCCCGCTCCTCCACTATTCCTCCCGTGCCCCCGTCCTCCTCCCACAACTCGCCTGCCGAGAATTATGGCGGCCGCCTTGTAATTATATTTTTTAATTTATCTTCCTTAGCGAATACAATGGAGGCGCCACCCCGCCACCGAAGCGCTTCCTTCTCATGCTGAATATTGTATCAGGCCGCTGAAAAAAGGAAAGAAAGCTTTAATTACAAGCGAGAGCGCGGCCGACACTACGCGTTAAATATTTGATGTTGTCTCTTTCTTGTCCTCTCGCCGCCGGCCGCTCCGCGGTCCGTCGTCAATAATTAAAACACCTATCAACTCATTCCTCCTTCACTGACCCGTCATTATCTACTTCCTGAATGGAAAAAACTGTACAAATAAAATGGATACCCAGATATCATATTTATTAATTTACTATCGTTTATAATTAACAGTTACCGTTAGTTATCATATCCCTACTGTTAGCTTATATACGGTTTAGTTACAGGTAAAAAGAACTTACAAGTATTTAATTGTATAAATTAGAAATATAATTTAAAATTTAATATATGTCTCGATTATACAATAATTATTGTAAACATTTGGTAAAAAAAGCATCTTGACAAAATAAGTCTAGGTACTTAGAATCAAAATACTGCTTATAGAGTATAAAAATAATTTGAAAGAGTTATAACTGAGGTTATATAGACGCGACGCAAGAAATCTTGTAAACTGATTTATGTCTAAACAACAGTCACAAATTAAGGCGGATTCCGTAGCGCGGACACCGGGAGCTGCGAATACTTAACGCGAGGAGACAAAGTATAAAGTAGCGACCCCCATCCACCCACTGAAAAACGTCTCTAATATTCTTTTAGAAACGGTGGCATTTACGGGCTATATTTTATCCTGAATTTGCATACGCTCCTTTTTTCTTTACCCGTCCTCTATTTTATGGGTGAGTATTTTTTCATCCGAGGGTTAAGATACAAAAGGGTAAAGCGCGGGAGCCGCTACGATAATTAAATTGCACCGCCGAGTGTGCGAGTGCCATTAACATCTCTGCGAAGCGTTCGGATTTCAGGCCTTACTACCATATGAAAAGAAATGCTTAAAATAATTGGTTACAATTTTACTATAAAAATAATTATATTTTAGAAATGTTATTAATAAACCAACGTGAAATTAAAGTAATGTGAAAAATACAACTTGTAAAGTCTTGATGACTTGTAATATGAACTTAGTTACATGTAACGTCGTCATAATATTTAGAATTGATATATTTTAACCCGAATCAATACTATTCGACATAAACGTGCTATATGAATGCTCCAATTACCAAATATGTTACAGCAACTGTTGTTGCTAAAATAAACTCACACATTCGATGTAAATCACTTATGAGTATAATGTAAATGACACACTAGATAATAAATTTAATTAGATGAATGTCGCTGAAAAAAAAATACAGACGAATTGATAACCTCCTCCTTTTGGAAGTCGGTTGAAAATATCACTTTTTATCTTCAATAAAATATAACTCTTGATGAAATTGACTTACAAATGCTTTATGTTAATTGCTGACCAGTTCCAACAAAATAAGCTGAACAAGGCTTTACCTGGTTGATCTATATGATGAACTCATATTTTATTAATAGATTTGCTTGGCCTTCCTTTGCCCGGGACTGGATTTGGAAAAATGAATATCCTTATAATTTTTACTTTGACATGATTAAAATATAATTTCGAAGTCTAATGAAAATAACCGACAATTACGGGTTCAAACGGATTAAGTAGGTAATGCATTCAAGATACCAAAGTTATCATGCCAATTATTAAATGTCATAGTTTATTGGTCTTTGCTCCTCATGTTATTGGAATCAGGGCTATTCCTGTATGCCCTGGACAGTTGTTTCATAACGCGCCAAACTCATATGTTTGAAGAAATATGTATTGTTTCACAAAGCACGATCCAGTGTACCTACGTTGTGTATCTGAGTGCATCCCAATTAAGTTTTGAACACATCCATTGAATGAGAGAAGACTATCACGTTCCTGTGCTGGTTCGGAATATCGTAAATCCGTGGCCGAATGGAAATTAAACGTTTACAGTTACAATATAATAAATAGTTTACTAAAGAGAAGACTATTAGGTAGGTAGGTACATAATTTTATAATTAGGGAAAAGGAAAGCAACTTTAAGTAATCAAAAATTACTAAAAATTCTAATTAGTAAATTGTTCTTTTTAAGAAGGAATTGTTTCATAAAATTAGTAATAAATTTAAGTGTTAGATTTAACTTCGGAAGGAAATTATGTATTCTGTCAGTCGCGATAATAATTTAACTAACAAATTAGGAGAAATCTTACCCTGCTCTAAGTCAAATTACCATAATTGCTAATCAAATGTTGTAGGAGCGGCCGCGGCGTTGCTTCGTACTAATTACGAATTCTAATTTTCTCTCTTGTTTCACAGGCCTTTTGAATTTGTAAAATATTGCTGTTGCTTCGGGCTATTAAATTAATTTCAATCTTTTGGGGAACTTTAAGCAAGAATATTTATTAATTAAAAGTAATCACAAAGTTTACTTAAGTATTCACTATTCTTTAAACTTAATTAATGTACCTAAATAATTAAAAACAATTGTTTCGGGAATTTGAAGTAATAATAGTAAGCGCTAATTTCATCAAAGAAAGGGTAATAGTAAACGTTAATTTACTAATATGCAGAAATTCACTTCAATGCAACAGTTTTTGTGTCTTAAAACATATTAGTCTAAGAGCCAGTGATCGGTAGACTTACGGTATAGTAGCTAACTCCTTATTACTGTAAGGTATACTGCTTCACCTGGGAAATTGAGGTTCACTATTTCCATCGAGGGCTCTTTTGAGTGCACCTAGGAGTCGAAAGGCATTAAAATTGACTTTTAAAACGTGATCGCAGCTTGTCTGCCGATTTGATATCTTAAAATATATTAGACAAAATGTAGAAAAAATGAATGTGTCTACAATTATTCTTATTCCAGTTCCTACTACATATTTTATATGCCGACCACTGGCTCTCAGTCTTTATGTAAAACATGAAACGAACAAAGTCGAGAATATGAGAATATTTCACACCGCTTCAATTTCGTTTTAATTAGCCCTATCAACAAAGAAGAATAATACATTATCTAATATCTTACACATATTATTCACATAGTAGTAATGAATTACTTACTGTTTAATTATCAAATTCTTAGCACCCCCCATAGTATCATGATGATGTATGTGATGTAATTATCAAATATTGCCTTTTTGAAGTTTCTTACATACCAATTATCGGGTTACGGTTAATATGTATTAATGTATTCTCCGATAAAGATTCACATGTATCAATCACTGCGCCATTTCAGTTTTTAGCCGTTTTTATTATTACGGATTCATCAAACAATGCATACATGTTATGCATGCTGTGATCTTAAGCAACTCACTGAAGTTGTTGTTAAAAATAGGAAGTAAAGTATATTTAAAGTGAAATGCATAGTTAAAAGGAATAGTGTTGTATTCACTAGATGAGTATCTAAAATTCACATATTCTTGCTACTGATCAAATATTCTTCCGCCAAACGGTAATAAGTAGTATTGTAGTGTAATAACAGGAACAAGAAACATCACAGCTTCGAAGGTAAGTGGCACATAGGTTACGACGTGAGGAATGTTTTATTATATGTATCTTACAGTGTCAAAATGCTTCAAATGCCACTTGTAAATAATAAAAAAAAAAATCAAAACTGTTTGGTGATTTTAATAGCTAATTGCATTAAATATGTAAACGATCTCTTTTTTAATATTATTATGTTTGTATCTTGGAGTCGTAGATTTCAGACTTCATTGAGTCGAAATGTGCCCTTGTTCTTGTATCGGTTATTTCTCTACATAAGATTCTAGATTCTTTGCCGGTTAGTTTAGATCATCTCTACTTTGATTCAATTTTAGGTTCCCATCCAGACTCTCTTTGGTAGTTACCATCGGTGAACTCTTCACCAGTATTACCAACGCGCCTTTTGCTGTCGTCAGCATAAAATACAAAGTATTTCATTTTACGCGATATTGCAACAAGAGCAGAGATGGCCCAGTGGTTAGAACGCGTGCATCTTAATTGATGATTGCGGGTTCAAACCCAGGCAAGCACCGCTGATTCATGTGCTTAATTTGTCTTTATAATTCATCTCGTGCTCAGCGGTGAAGGAAAACATCGTGAGGAAACCTGCATGTGACAAATTTCATAGAAATTCTGCCACATGTGTATTCCCCAACCCGCATTGGAACAGCGTGGTGGAATATGTTCCAAACCTTCTCCTTAAAGGGAGAGGAGGTCTTTGGCCCAGCAGTGGGAATTTACAGGCTGTTGTTGTTGTTCATATTGCAACCATTGCATAGGATACGCTATCGTGCAACTGTAGCTCTAAGATACGTTTATCTTCTTTTATTGGAATAAAGAATATCAATGGAATGATTTAAAAATAGTTTGAAAAATAGATGAGCGAAATAGGACCCAATTATTTAAAGGTAAAGCAAATATTAGACGCTATAGTACAGTAGTAGTTTGACTATGTTTTTTAAATAAGTGGTTCCAGTTATTTATGAGATCCTGTACAGGTTATAGTGTGTTTAGAAGTAGTAAAATTGAGGTCTGTCAGCACACCAACCCTTGATCTGCCTCAGGGATTTACATTCGTCCCTACAGACCGGAATACCAAAGCTTGGTTTTCGTTGGCGACAGGCAAGCAGCATGCTGAATAGTCTGCCAAATCCGTCCCATTCAGTGTACAAATCGGAGAATAGTAAGTGAGAATAGAAGGATAATTATGGTGTATATGATGAGTTGCAGTAGCCGCAAATCATTTCGAAGTCTATCCTTAATCTAGATAATCAGATTCAGATCAGATAATAAAATTTTAAACATAGGAATATAATAAATATTTTTATCGTAAATACAAACACGTATTTAGAATTACTGATCTTAAATTTCTTTGAAGTTTTACAAGACATATTTCCATAAGATCTTTGAAATTTAATAACATTAAGAGTATTCGAACCCAGTGTTGCGTGATTTTTTAATACTCTCACAAGCCTACTTACACAACACCGGCTCCAATTAAAAGCGCGACAGGTTTAAAAGCAAAGTAAAGAAAAATATGAGTAGATGGGGAAACATGCTCGTGTTTACGGAAACCTCCTCCGGCAAATATTATCGCGAGACGAGCGCGATCAAATATTCAGAGGACGCGCAGAGGCGGCGGCGGTGCGGGACGCAACCCTCTCTAACTTTCAAGCCCTTCCCTTAGCACGCCCTACACTAATTACGTTTAGAGTTCTTAAGCGAAATTACTTAGGCCCCTCGCCACCCGCGCTCGCCTCGCGACCCCCTTCCGGAAATGAGGCGCGCTGGAAAAACAAGAGGAAAGCGTTATACTTATAATGCGCTCGCTGTCTCTGTGAACGTCCCAAATCTGGGCTATCTCTAAGAGATGTTGATGTAATGATTTTTTCATTGCGGTTGCTAAGTGAAAAGCAATTAAAGCACGGGCGAGTGATCTCCACCCCCCTCCCTGCATCTGGGGGCCGGTATCCCGTCCCATCTTGAGACTTACACAATCAACAAAAAAGGAAATTATATTAAACTTGATTTTCTGTACTTAGCATTTTAATCGTCGTCTTTAAATTAAATTTTACTACTCAATGCTTAATCTCTCTCAATCTAAGTTTAGCTTTCCTGGTAATTAATTTACTCTTAAGGTAGGTTCTTATAAGTTTTTATATAGTTTTTTACTCTAGTATCGATAATAATAAGTAATAATGAGACGACACGATATCTACTATTTAACTGACTCTACTTAACATTCTAGGACATCCAACTGAACGATATTGCTGGCAACTGTCATTCAAGGGAGATTAATACCGTAGGATGTATTACAATGAGAGTGCATTGGTTCTCTCTACCTCTACACTTTTATAAAGCATTATGAACAGAATCGTGGAGTCAAGATGTAGGGTTTCGTACGATTTCTGAGAAAGAGAAGTGTAAATACTGCCAACTTTCTAATCTAAGCTCTTATTGCGAATTTCTTGAGAGAAAAAAGGAAAAAGGTTTTATTAACCCAACCGTTGGAACCTAGGACCTCGAGATCTGCTAGCATTTAATTTCACATCCAGACCTATGTTATTTAAACAAAAGAATACTGTACATTAATGTTAAGTTAAATATCCGACATATGATTTAATTTAATATATCATAATAACGTTAGGAAGTAACAAATCGGTAACTCTTGTAAAACCTTAAACATTTGTTAAATTAATAAGAAATAAATTGACAATTCGTTTTTAATGTTATTTTAAACATAATTATAATTACATATTGTATTACAATTATAGTTTTATCATATAATCGATTTTGTACTTTCAAAATCTCACTACCCTGTGAGCATACGCTTCCGCACCTTTTATCTGACAGATTCACTTTAATTTTGTAATTTTCATATTTGCCTCAAGACAAGAAAGCCAGGCAGTATTCATTATCTAATCGGAAGCAAGCGTCAACGTGAACATTGGAGTGTTTGTCATAGATTCAAAAGCGCTATATAATTTCCTGTTTAACTTTAATGGCTTTGATGTTACATATATAAACAAATTTTAATTTTACGGAAAAATAATCAATTTTATATTATTTAACAATTATATCATGTTACAAAATGTAAAAGAGCATTAAGTCAAGCTCAACTTTTAGCATTGCCACTGTTTAATGAGATTTAAATAATTAATAAACGAGCTAAATTTCTTTTTTCAGCAAACGGCAGGCGGTAGGGGTCGCGATGAAAAACAAGTCATAATTGCAACCCTGCCCGCGAGGAATACTGCTGATTTAGCGTCTCCTCGCTTTAAGCGCGCACAAAAGCAAAGGGAGACGAACATAATTCATAAATAAAGACATAAAAATTGTCGTTATGAATCTTGATACGAATATTAATTGGTGCTTAATTTTCTATTTAATAAGGTATCATTGAGAAACTTTTGTCGAAGTATTTTTAATGGCAGTTAAAAAGTCGCTAAAAAAACTACTTGTCAAAGATGTGTTATCGAAACGACCGTTACATTAAAATTCACATGATTGCTTCTGAATTAATTCAATTTGAAATGTTAATAACGAATGATTCCGCAACTTGAATTCCCGTAAATTCAGTTCGGTGCTTCCTTAAAGAAAAATAACATTATCGCAAAATCGGTACAAAATTTGAAAAAGGAACAATTTAGATATTCAAATGATTGACATCTCGCCAGGCGGTCAACCGCTACGCGCCTCGAATTTTTGTAAACTTCGCCCCTCTTCATGCCAGCTTCCGCAATCCATTGTTGGCAAGTCTGACCGCGATCGATTTGATTGTGATCACATCTAAAACTATTTAAATTATTTTCCGTTTTTAATATATTTTTTGCGATTCCTTGGGAACTTCCGTTATTATAATTATACGTTCAACGAAGTCGATTTGGTTGTTTTTGCTTGAGTAATTTCATTGTACTAAATTCAGTTACTTTTGGATAATAACGCCAACTGCATAAGGTTTAATTATTATTCATGCCATAAACCAGTGTATTATATACAACTGTACATAATATTGTTAAATAAGTAGTTTCATATAGTTTTAATTTACAAATATTAAACTTATTATAATACTTATTTGTAGGTTGTTTTTTGTATTCTGAATAGGTACATCAGTAGGTATACCGAAATTATAATTGAGCAATAGCGTTATTTATTTAAACGTCATCGTGAAAATTAAACGTTCTCTTTCAGAGTACATCAATTTATATAATAATGGATCGCCAATGATCGATAATTTGTTTCACAATTCTATAGGCACATGCAGCTTTCATTAGCTTGTTTTGCACCGGCGCCTAACGAGACTAATTGTAAGAAACGCAATGCAGCACAATTTAAGCACTGTTAAAATTAACGTGTTCACTAACTGAGCTATTACGGCTCTTTTACTTAACCTTCCCGAGGGTTTTTAATATGTCACATAAATAAGTGCCATTCAAAAAGATTGAAGCAAATAAAATAAATAATAATAACAACGTTAGGTGATCTTTTTCATTGACAATTTTTATTTATTAATTTATACTTTTATAAGTTCGATTCCTAATGACTCCAAAAATAAAAATCTCGATTTTGCAAATCAATCAGTATTTAATATGTAAAAGATGTACAAATTTGGTAAATAATTATCCTATCAATTAGATCATACGAAAAAAGTGACATATTAATCCCATTCCTAATAAGCTCTAAAATAGAGGCATGCGCTAGTTGCAGATGGCGGCCAGCGCCGCAGCTCGCGTGCGCTACTTGTGCCACCCTACCAAAACACTATTGTCGTTCCCCACTTACAAAAAACTCACCCAGATTGTTTACTTCACTTTTTACCTTTTTTTAAACTTCTGTTCACCTTTTTATGAGTATTTTCGTCGCGGCGCACGCGGCTACCGCCTTTATACTTTCCTCGATGAAGCGTTATGCGTCTCTATTGTGATCAGATATGTCGAAGTAATTCATTTTTAATGTTTTGTTAATACAGATAATCGACGGATTTGTCGAATCCACTTTATCAATTACTTGTTAATTTATTGTATTTTAATGTTCATTATTATTTTTTTTCACGTTTAGTGGGATAATATATGTATCTACCTAATTCATAGTATGAAGGAAGAAGGCATTATTGTTTATGATTTGGTCATGCATTGATAACTTTAGGATTCGACAAGATCAATGGTAAATGCACTTTTATTTCAAAGGTATGTGTATACATACAATACAGCTACTGGTTTAATTAGATTTTACCAAAAATTACCGCCTGTGAAATTAAATGAATCTTTAAAACTATATCCCTACTTATATTTTTTTTGTTTGTAAAATTTTAATTGCTATAGATCTTATTTAAATTTTGTAAAGATCTGATGATGAGTTGAGGAGACAGACAACAGAAATGTTCAATACCTAATCGTCAGCATATCCATACAATTTGAAACTTGCACAAGTATAGACAATTGATATTTTGTATTCCGAAACTTGACTCATATGCTTCCATAATTGTATGTTGATGAGCGAACACAATATGGACAGACTACAAGTGAAGTCGTATAATTATGGTCAGACCAAATTATCGATGACTTCGTCGATGCCTGACAGGTATTTTGCCTGCCTAATATATTTGCAAATAGATCAGAAGAAAAACAAAGATTTATCGCACTATATTGATGGAATGTTATGAAGTTTTTTGTCATTTGTGTTTTAGTAAATAGTTTTTATAGATGCGACGCTATTACTCTACCCTACAAAGGATGCCCAAATGGATCCCTCCTGAATTCGGACGTCGATCACATTCGTTTCACCCAGCCCACTTCACAGAAGACATTATAGAAAGGATTTACGTGGTCTCCGAGTCACTAGAGCAGCAAAACACTGCGAACTATAATAACTAATTATAATTGCAATTAATTTAATTTTAATGTGTTTCAGTGTTTTATATATTATGTCATAAGTACTGTAATGACTATTGTATGTTCTAAAAAATACTTTAAAAAAAAAAACAAAATCTGACTTACTACTGTAAATAAAAAAATTATATTATTTTAAGGGCCTAGGGTTAATCACAAACTACTTACCAGTAAAGTAAAGTAACAGCCAGTAAATGTACTACTGAGATAAAGCCTCCTTTTCCATTAAGGAGAGGGTTTGGAACATATTACTGGGTTTGAACCCGCAATTATCGGTTAAGATGCACGCGTTCTAACCACTGGGCCATCTCAGCTTCAGCTTCACTTCAGCTCAATCACAAACTACTTACCAGAGAAACTTACTTTGGCAGCGCAGCAACCACTAACTTTAATTTATACGTAAGTGTTTTAAATTTCACAACATCTCATGTTCGTATTTCGATCAATTGTTTTGATTAAAAAGGAATAATATGTTATTTATGTTTTAACATTTCGTGAATAAAAAAAAATAGAATATTTAAAACTGGTATAATGATAAAATTACGAAAATATATTTTGTATCTATTTTTAATATGAAAACAGTTGTACCTAAGTATTATGTTATTACTGTCATTAAACAATAAAAATGGAAATAAGTTTCTATTTCAAGTTTTTTTTATAATTTTATAAAGTATATAATTTGTTAATGCAAATAAATAAAGTATAAAAATAAGCAATATAGTTAATTTATTTTCAATACAAAAAAAAAAAAAACAATCTGATATTTCTCTAAAACACTATTTAGTTTAAATAATAGTTGTGTATAATATAAAAGCATATAATATGTTGTATTTTTTATTCAGATACTTAAAAGTACATATTTAAATATACACTGTAAAGAGACCACTCCCAGCTTCGCACGTGTGCAATGCTGATACAAAATGCTGCTTTTTTAAATCTGTAATATCTCCGAAAACATTTATTTAAATTACTTGGTTGAAGTCCATATTGTTTAATATTAAATGCACAATGTATTTAAGGTACGTAGTTGAATAAGGAATAACAGTGTATCACTTAAAATCGCTTCATAAATAAGCTTTTATTTTTCGTAAAAAGGATAAGAAATGGTTATTGTGGGTGTCCCTAAGAGATAGACATATACTATATCTTTATTGTATACCTTTTGAAAATGTACAATACTGTAGAACATTGTTGTGATCTATCTCTTAGGGCCTGCGTTTACAATTAGAGCCCAAAAAATGTGTTTATTTACATCACATAAAAAATCTCTAAAATGATCAGTGTTTCTCTACTATATTATGTATGTATTACACATATAAACCATCCTCTTACAGCACTCTATATCTTTAAAAAGTCCGCGTCAAAATCCATTGCGTAGTTTTAAAGATGATAGACACCAGGAAGCGACTTTGTTTTACATCTTGTATTGATATCGAAAATTTGTTTTAATCACTTAGAAATAAAATATTATGGTGAAATATTTATCTTCGTAAGAAACAGGTAAACAGTCTTAAGTACCATTAAGTTTTTTTTAAGTAACTATTTTGCTATATTTTGTAAAAAGTATTAATATTTATTTCTGATGATCATAGGTATTGTAGACGATAACAAGAGTATGACAAAATTGTTTACATAAAAAAGACCTAATGGTCGAAAACTTAACTCCTTGAACTTCTTTATATATTATTAAGTTAGTAATCCAATTCTCTTTTTTTTTAATATTATTTAAAAAAAAGAGAATTGGATTGAACTATTGACAACAGGATGCTTTATTAATTTCGCAGTAATAATAATAATTTATTGAAAGTATTGTTAGATTTAAATCAATTTTACAAATATAATCCAATCAGACGAGTAAAATAGCACCTCATTTCAAAATAAATGCAATATATATTTTTTTGAAAGTATGAAAAAAAGTTAAAATCATATTACTATTATAATTACAAAGCCGAGATAGTTCTGAGGATACAAACGGATATTAACTTTTAATTAATAAAAAACGGAAAATTTGTGAGTAAGTTTTAGGGGCTTCTTTGCATTTTTTTTAATTAAACGTAAACAACCATGGCTCAGATATAAGTTATTCTGCAATATAGTATGATGAAACAAAATAAAAAAAAATTCATTAAAAATCCTTTCAATAGCCCAGCGGTGGAATTGCCACAAGTAATTACTAATATAAAAAAAGTAATGTTCATAATACAGTCTACACATCAGTAATAACTGACGGCAACATAAATAAATATTAATCATAGTATTTTAGTTTAGATCATTGGCAGTGCATCCCCAATGGCCGGTCCGGTCGTCAGCAGGCTTTGACTGATGCAAGGTATTCATTGTACTTCTTTTCTTGAGCTTGTTGTATTTTTTGCAATTTCTTAACTAAGCCCTTACTTAGTTCTTTGCCTTCAATGTCGTGTGTCGGCAAGCCCTAGTAAAAAAAGATTTCATAAGTTCAGAAACCATTGCAAACCAAATCTTCAAGAATAATCAGTTCTTCATTAGGCATCATACATTAACTTTTAAATTATATAAATATTTATTGTTTCTATTGAAAAAAATAATGTAGTTCTTTTGTAAAATTATCTGAATCCAGATTTAATTTCTCACCTTGTCATCGAACTTCGAATACTTGTCGGTTTCCTTCTTAAACATTTCCGAAGGCGGTATTTTCTTCAGCTCCTCCTTTGCCCTTTGAGCCTCCAATAACTCCTGCTTTTTTCTCAGTTTTTCCGCCTCCTGTTTCTTTTTCTCCTCCCTTTCTTTCATCAATTCCTCCTTACTCACGAGTTTCACGACTGTTCTATCTGAAACAGAATATATTACACATTCAGATACAAATGTTACGGCTAGCGTTGTTTGCATATTCAACTGAAGGGTGTCTCGTTGGGGGTTGTCCATTAATCACGTGAGGCTTGAAAGGGGGGGGAGGGGTTTGATAAAAATCACGAAAATAACACAAGGAGGAGGGGGGTGTAGTAAGATATCTCGTGTATTTATTTTTTCATCTAATGCGCGATTTTTAAACAAATATGGTCCTTTACTTCAGAATAAAATAAGATTATAGTTTATACCTGTATTTAAATTAAGATAATATTCAGAAAATTTTAAGATTCGTTGTAGGTACTAAAAATACACGTGATGTTGAGAAAGGGGGAGGGGGGGTGGTCCTAAACCTCACTACGTATCACCAATGGGGGAGGGGGGGTTAAAAAATGCTAAAAAAAGATCACGTGATTAATGGACAACCCCTTGGCCGCTCGCCACTGACCCGGCTTGTCCTCCAGGCGCACGCCCAGTTCGGGTAGCACGTCGTCGCGCAGCGCGTCGCACAGCGCCAGCACGCCGCCCGCGCCCCCCGCGCCCCCCGCACCACCCCGCGCCGCGTCACGCACTTGCGCGCGGAACGTGCTCAGAGCCTCCAGATACGGCATCACAACCTCCTCCAGCTGAAATACGATTCGTTCGTTTCATAATCGTCGAGAGGTATAGTACGACACAAATTAGATGTAGCATCGGAAAATGCAATGGAATGAAAATAAAACCGATTACATACTGCCGATTTACACAACCAATAGAAATAGCTCCCTATCGCGCCATTCGACGCTATTCGTCGCTATAGATTCACACGTCAGAGAAAGCAAGTGCATGTACATCGACGCGTCAAATTGACGAATATATTGGGTCATATGATATTACAAGTTATTACGTTTACGCAAAGATCATATTCGCGTGAGAAATAAATATTGAAAATTTGAGGGTAGAGTACTCAATTCGGATGTGATCGGTTTTACGAATTTTGCCGATGCGACATCTAATTTGTGTCGTACTATACAATCGAAACCAGAACGCAATACTCACGCATACGTCGCCGGCGTCGTAGACCGGGAAGCCGATGAGGCCGCGCGGGCCCTCCACGGCGCCGAACACGTGCAGCACGTCGGTGACGTAGCGCGCCGCCGCCGCCAGGAGAGGCGCGCTGCGCGGCGCCGTGCTGCGCAGGAACACGTGCGCAGCGCCCACAACCTCGCGCAACGCGTCCAGCGCGGCGCGAGTGTCGATGTTGTCTGGACACATCGTTCATCATTGCACGTTCGTTCAAGAGTATGGATTATTGATTTGAGTCGAGATGGCCCAGTGGTTAGAACGCGTGCATCTTAACCGATGATTGCGGGTTCAAACCCAGGCAGGCACCGCTGATTCATGTGCTTAATTTGTCTTTATAATTCATCTCGTGCTCAGCGGTGAAGGAAAACATCGTGAGGAGACCTGCATGTGACAAATTTCATAGAAATCCTGCCACATGTATATTCCACCAACCCGCATTGGAACAGCGTGGTGGAATATGTTCCAAACCTTCTCCTCAAAGGGACAGGAGGCCTTTAGCCCAGCAGTGGGAATTTACAGGCTGTTGTTGTTGTTGTTGTTGTTGTATTGATTATTTATTTGTCGTGTTAAATGACTTACCGCACAGGGCTCTATGAACTTGCTCCTTCGCGTTGCTGAGTTTGGCCGAAAGGAGCTGCTCTTCGGGACCCCACGGGCCGCCGCTGCCCTCGTCATAGCCGCTTCGAAGGGCATCTTTTACCGTCAAGAAGAACTCCTGGAAATAAAAAATTACATTGGATATTAATTTTATATATAATTCTGTAACATATTCGTTTATTACTTAATTGTTCAGATAATGAGATGTATTGATAATCCTTACATTAAACAATTTCTCAGTCTGTATAGCCATCTCCATTGTATTTTCTGAGTAGTCTAGAGTCTCCTTCCATCCATGCAGGAGAAAAGCAAACCGTAATTGTCTGGCGGTGTGACGTTTTAATGCTTCAGAGATGGTTACGAAGTTCTTTAATGATTTCGACATCTTGCAGCCGGCTATTGTAAGATGTCCCGTGTGAAGAAAGTACTTAACCCAGCCGGGTTGGTCGAAATGAGCCTGAAAAATTGGAAATTGAGAAATCCATAATCGAGATATACAATTCAAACTGACACATTATAAACACTCATATGATGATGAATCTCATGTTACAAATCCAAATATAACAAATACTTTATTTTTAGAAAATAATCATATCTCTGATATTTATGATCACTATTAAATAATTTAGCTGGAAATGAATGCTGATATGAATGCCTAAAGTTTGTTATAGATTGGTTGATATTCCTAACTTCATAGATTTGTAGCCTGAATTTTAACCTTCCCCAATAATGAGGCTATTATTATATTTATGTCCTCTTTATTAGGGAAGTGTAAATATTAGTAAACATTACATTTACAGAAATACATACCTCACTTTGAGCTAATTCATTGTCATGATGCGGAAATTTAAGATCAACTCCGCCTGTATGTATGTCCAAGCTTGAACCGCACACATCCGATGCCATAGCTGAACATTCAATATGCCAGCCTGGCCTACCTGCACCCCATGGAGAATCCCATGATGGTTCACCAGCTTTACTACGCTTCCAGAGGGCAAAATCATTTGGGGATTTTTTTTCAGCTGTATCATCACTGAGATCACCTGAATTACACAATTATTAATGCTTAAATTATATAGCTCATTTCATCATTAAGAAAGTTCTTTTTTTATATATATTTAGACAATTGGTAAAAAAGGCAACCTTATGGTAAAAGGTCACCAATGCTCACAGATATTGGTATAGTAAGAAATATTAATAAATTCTCACATTGCCAATACCCCTCTAACACTGAGAACTGTTATATCCCTTGGCCTTGCATCTACAATAGTTCACTCACCTAATCACTCAGCACTATTGCTTGGTGTAAGAATATATGATTTGAAAGTTTTACCCACAGTTTGCACAAAGCACTACCAAATAAATAATAAAATCGATACCTTACCTTCACCTTCCTGCAAGGATTTTGTGTCTCCATAAGCTTCAGGTACTAATCGGGCATAGTGATGCTTATCCTTACTGTCAAACTCACTAACATTGAAATAAACAGAACCATTTGATTCATAAGCTAGACCATTGTCAATTATCTTCTGAATAAATGAAACTATTTGTGGAATATACTCGCTAACTCTTGTTAAGACATCTGGAGGTAAAATCTGAAATATGAATGAAACCATATTTGTAAAATTAACATACCAAAAACTTTTATATATCTATATGAAAGTAACCCATATAGATGTTTGATAATATATGAAGGTATTTCTACACTAAAGCCTATCCTTAATAAAAGAGATTTATACATATTTTTACACCTGATGTCTTCATAGGATCACCTCCTAAGACAGTCAGGTCATATATTTTCTAATTCAAAATAGTTTGTATAACAGAGTATACATTGCAATGATTTATTAAGAATATTATAAGGATATAGATTTATTAGGGATACATTTTAATATTATCAACTCAATAATATAGGGATTACAACTCACATTAAGTGCTTTCATATCTTTATGAAATTCATTCTCCCAGTACTTAGGTAGTGCAGTAAAAATTGCATTATCTTTAACCGTTGAACCATACTTATTATCCAACCACTCAGATATTGGATCTTTTGCTGATTTCAACATTTCACATTTTGCTGAGTTAATTTTTTCGCTGTCATTCAATTCCACAGCCTCTTTTAGTACCTTCACAGAAGAGGCAATGCTGTAAATAAATATTAATCATCAAAACTGCCATATTTTAGTGGAAGTAAAACAAACTAGAAATATTTTTAAAATTCTTTCTTACTTATCTAGCATTTTTTGCATTGTATTTTTCTTATCTGGATCTGCAGTTTTCTTTACTACATCTTCATAAAAGTTAACAACTGCAGTTGCATCATCTATGGTATCATTCAAGTTTTTGATTTCTTTCAGATATTTCTCATACAAATAATTTTGCCTTGCTCTTCTTATTATTTTGTCATCAATATCAGTGATATTCATAACATATAAGATATCATACCCAAAATAATTTGACATAACACGTCTCAAAATGTCAAAAGAAATATATGACCTGCAAGAATAAATACCTATAAATAATTTTAACACTACAGCTACTCAGTATTTATGACTATTTTAAATTAATAAAAGCAAAAGGAATACTCCTCAAGTTATAGAAACTCTGTATCTCTGTATCTCTGTAACTCTGATCAGAAAATAAGACTACAATAATGAATACATGAGGCGCTATCTTTCAGCTCACCTTGCGTGTCCCATGTGGGAGGCATCATAGACGGTAGGACCGCAACTGTACCAGTTTACACGATTGCCATTTGAACTCACAAATTTCTCTTTCTGCCGTGTCAGACTGTTGAACAATTTTAACACAGGTCTTTCTTCCCCAGTGGAAGGAGGCGACCAACTTGGCTGAGTTCTTTTCGACATTTTAAATAATAACCACCTAAAAATTACACAAACATATGACAAAAAAAACCTGAATTTTAACAGAAAAAAATAGAATTAATAGTACCGTAACTTAGTATGCACTAATTAAAAATATGCCACGTACTTAAATTTACTTAAAAATCAACCACATCAGAATTTCACACCGATAGTCCGATATCTATCCAAGACCAATATGAAATTAAGATGAATAATGAATATATGATAGCTTTAATATTTGTCACTTGTCAGTTGTCAGACGAACAATTGAAATGTCAATTCGGAAGACACGTTTTGTAATTTCGGTTCGGAATGATTACTACAAAAATGCTGTAGGGCATTGTATAATATGTACAAAATAAATATTTTTTTTTATATCTTGAATGTGAATTTTGAACTGAAAGTTCAAATGTAGCAATTGAATTTTTATGACTAATATATTCCCTATCAATTAAAATATGTAGTAATTATGGTTTTTTTAAATATAATATCATCATCAGTATTATTTAATCATATATTTTATTTCTTTAATGATATTTCGAATATTAATTTTTTATACTTATATGTATTTGACAAAATGAGAGACTACTTACTACTGTTTTTGCACTCTGCATAGCTTGCTTATTGCTTAGTGCTACTGTTGGCTGGATATTCATTCGTATTTACGTATTATAGATGTGTGCTGGTTGATTGTTGTTTCTCTTTCTGTTTGAGCGTATTTTATATGGTAGCAAAAGGGATAGAGTGTTCGATCACTGTACATACATTTATATCATAATTATTATTTTATTTTTAACCTTATGACGACGGTATATAATTCATATTTCAGTGTAACATAACTTTGAGCAAAGTTTTTAGTCTACAATTTACAGGTGTGTGTATGATAATAGTTATATACATATGTGTATATACTAGGTACGATTTTATAACATAAATAACAAACGCGTTTATCCACTGAACTACTTTGTATAATTTTACTACGTTCTTGTATATTTTAGTTTTTTAATAATCTCATACTAATTTACATCTTATAAAATGGCTCTCTGTGTTTGCAAATGCTTAAATGTATCTTTAGAAAGTGATAATATTGAAGAAATTATTGATATCGGAAAACTGGATTTATCTTTGACGGAACAAAGGGATATTTTTTTCAGTGAGGTACGGTCGGTAAACATGATTTAGCCTTGACTTCATGATGGGCTTTTGCTTCTTATAGTTAAATAATAAAGAGTTTTCGTGTTTATTAATATATATGTAAGCATCTAGACTCTATACTAACAATAAAGTAAGTATATATTTCAAAGAAACATGAAGTTGCATTCATAAAACTAATTTTATTTTAGTAAATGATTGATTCCGTTTAGTATTTATAAAATATGATTGTAGGCATGTTATGTAACATTTGGATTGTTTACAAGATTCGATCTATGATATTTATGAATGCCACTTTATATCTTTAAATGATATAAAAAGTGCATATATTTTCTAGACACCTACAACGCATTTATTTATTTATTTGAAAAATAAAGCTGATTATATATGAGAACAGTATGCATTTTTTTTCTTTATTAACAAATTAAATAATGTACTCAAAAGGAGAAAAGGCTAGTTGTATGAATCAATTTTATATTATGCATTATTTAACAAAATTTAAAATTAACATATGAATTGCTTTGTATTGTTAATACTACGATTATGAGATGTATGATATGATAAATATAATAAATTATTAATATTCATGTTTCAGAAGTTACTATCATGCACTTCCCAATCACTAAAAAGCCATGTGGTTCAGCCGGCTTTGATTGGACACCGCATTGTTGGTCGCTACAATATAGAATCATGTCTTGCATGTGGGCAGACTACACATGCAATATTACATGAAAAGAATACAGTTCTAATTTTAAAATCAATTCAAGTTAGTATAAAACATATTGGTACAATAGATAATAGAGTAGTAACAACTCTTTGACATTTATGCTGAGCTCAATAATTAAGTTAAACATTTGTTTTGTTAAATGAATTATGTTAATTAACAACATTTTACTTTATCTAATGCTTAAATTTATTTTGTAGACTTCAATGGAAAACATAAACAACTTAAAAAAGTCAGAGAATTTCTCACCAGTATTTAATTTATTAGTGCCAGAAGTAACAAACGATATTGAAATGAAAGAGAATGTCGATACAAATAATCAACTAATTAGTGATAAAAATGGCTGCTCTCCATCTATACAAGTGATTGGAACACTTAGGAAACAACTTAATCAAACACTGCAATCACAATTAGAAGCTATAGAAGAAACTGTAAGGCAATTCAGAGATCAGAAATATGCAGAATATGAAGCTTACAGGGAAAGGGCTCAGAGAGATCATAAAATTTTGTCTAGGTAAACAGATAAAATATATTATATACAAAACTAGGTCATTAATTTAACATTATTTTTATCTCTAATGATTTATGAAACTGGTGGTTTGGTTTTAAATATAATGTTAACAATGTTGATTTATTTCGGAAATCAAATTGTTTATAATTATTACTCTAACATTTGCTTATCTTTGTATATTACAGTATTGTAAGTAAATCACGCAGCAATGCTGAAAAAGATAGTTGGGCAAATAATTCTAACTTAGACAACGGACCACCCTCACCTCTTCTACCACCACTGCAAAGAAGGAGATTATCCTCAATTAAAGATGCTAAAAAGTTTAATCAAAATGTGAAGGTATATGATGAACATAAAATCTCTTTTAAGTACTTGTCATCAGTGATTTTATATTTTATTAGCTTTTTATATTTTATTTGGCATTAGCATTGTAAGGAATAATTCTTGTAGTATTCATTTGTATGTGTTACAATGTCACTTGAAATTATTAACACCTTACCTAAGCACTATACTTATACAATTATTATTATTGTCTCAAAAAAGACTTTAATAATCAGAACTATGATGTTAAATCTATATGGAACAAAAATTCTTCAAAATTATGCTGTTAAATCTATATGCAACAAAAATTTTTCAAATTAGTATTTTTATTTATTTCAGACTTCCATTCAAGTCCCTCACGAAGAAGATTCATTAGATGCTGAGGATATTTTTGATTTAGAAGGAATGGATTCTAGAAACTATATGGCCTCTGACCAGGATGATTATGATTCTGACCGTAAGTCTCAAAATATATTCCTCTTACTATTCATAATCTCGTAATGTGTTCAAACTTATAGTACTTTACTAACAGTAGAAAGCTAGGTTTCATCTATCAAAAAATCCACTCATCACAGCTTGAAACTTTAGTTAAATTTTGTTTCCAAATTTAGCTGAAAATCAGGAAATAGTGTCTTGGCTTGAGTAGGAGGGTTATTTTAAAATGGGTATCTTGGTGAATTATTAGCTTTTTATGCAAATTCTAAAAATAGCATACTGATTCCATGATCCAATATTTGACTATATTAAGATAACTACATGTTTAGTTCTATAAAATATTTTACTAATTTTAATACTGGAAAACTGGGGGCACCATTAAAAAAGTAAATTTTCCGAGATGAATTAAGTTTGTTTGAAATTTTTAATTTTATTTAAATATGTACTAATGGCAACAACAGCCTGTAAAATTCCCACTGCTGGGCTAAAGGCCTGCTCCCCCTTCGAGGAGAAGGTTTGAAACATATTCCACCACTCTGTTCCAATGCGGGTTGGTGGAATACACATGTGGTAGAATTTCTATGAAATTTGTCACATGCAGGTTCCCTCACGATGTTTTCCTTCACCGCTGAGCACGAGATAATTATAAAGACAAATTAAGCACATGAAACAGCGGTGCTTGCCTGGGTTTTAACCCACAATCATCGGTTAAGATGCACGCGTTCTAACCACAGGGCCATCTCGACTCTAATGGCAAAACAAAGTTTAAATTGAAGCATCTCACCTAACTTTCAGAAGGAAGTAATGACGAGGGCATACACATTGTGCGATCTCGCGGCATCCCCGACGCCGACATCGCCCGCTCGCTTCCTATTAATATGCCCAAATTTCCAACGGAACGACCGTCAGTGAGGGAAGTCGACGACTTTGTGAGTGCCATTGAACTATTATAACAATCAACGAACAAACGATTCTGTATATTCAATGCAGCAATATATATATCATACTTCGAGTTTCTGTAATGCTCAAAGTCAGGCTTTAATTGGAATGGCCACTACTACCAATCTGTAACCATTCGGATAATGCAATTAATGATCAATGGAAGTTTAGATACATGTAGAATTACTTAAATTAACTTCGTTCAGTCAGAAACTGGAGGTTACTTCTTATTTTTTTTTTGTTATTGTGTTTATAGAGTTGTAGTCAAATAAAATACATATTAGCAAAGATTTAAATCGTTAGATGCGCCCTCACCTTAAAAAACTGTGGAATAATTTTTACAATACGTGTGTTGAGAAGTCGCTTACGATGGCTTACGCACTCACACGAATACGCGCGAAGTACGGTCAACAAATTCATCAAATTGTAAAATGTAAGAAATTAGGTTGTTAAAGGAAATAATTTGTAAAAATTACAAAAATGTATTTTTTGCAATTTTAACGTTATTAAGAAACACTTTTCATTTTAACAAAAAAAAAAAAATTATAATTGTACTATAAAAAAATGTATTATAATTTTATTGTTATTGCATAATATTTATTCTCCATGAAATAAAATCAATTTATTATACTTTTGACTGTTTGTTCTCTTAACATTTTTATGAATCTGATGAAGGCGTACATCAGCGTAGCATTTAATTACAGACTTTATTAATTGTATTTTATGGTTCCAAGTTGCTGGTTGGTCTAGGCAGAACAAACTTGACTAAATTTCGTAGCTAACGTTCGTGTATCTTGCGGAAATCTAAATAATAAAAACGTAATTTGAGAAAGGTATTTTCAATTATTTAAATTTTATTCCAGCACCAAATAAGTTACTCTTGATTGAACAACTGAACCATTTTTAATAAAACGTCCATAATTTACTAAGCTACTAGATTTCTAAGAGCAAAAATATATTTTGACGGATTAATATTACAAAATATATTACGGTGCAATTTAAAACATTTTTTGTAATATAATATTTATAAAACATAAAATGCCGACGCTACCACAGGATTGCCGCGGTAAATGTCCATTTATAGATGATCCCTTTCCAAGCCGCTTCCGTACTACTTCCGTGTATCTAGTTATATTAGTTAATAGAATGGTACTGAGACAATAGTTTCATCTCTGTTAATTACATAAATTATGCCATACTACTTTCTCTGTCGCACAATTTCTTTCATTTCGTGGTCTTGTCGGACATCGGAATAAAATAAATTCAATATTAAAATAAATAGTTACGAGTGAAATGTTACGCCCTGGGCTTTATTAGTATTTCTTGAGTTGTGATTGCACTTTCGAAAGGCACATGACGGCATTTTGCTATTTTTTTTGGATTATAATTAGCGCATTAATTACAATGGATGACGTCTGACTGTCACTACGTATAAATGAACACTGATTGCGAATGAGTGAGCTGACTCATTTGAGTATTGACACATTTTACAGCGGTTATACTATGGCAGGGGCGCATCTAACGATTTAAATCTTTGCATATTAGGTAATGCCGAGCTATTTAAACGATTACGTATTGTCTTAAGAGAGGGGGTGAATGACATATAATATTTAAAAGTAAACTAATGACATGTAATGTCTTTTTAAATGTGTCTTATTTTATTCGTAATAAATTGATATAAATAAATAAGCAACACCATAGAATTATGGTTTTATTACGAATAAAATTAGACACATTTAAAAAGACATTACATGTCATTAGTTTACTTTTAAATATTATATGTCAGGTAAGACATAAATAGTGACTTTACGTGGGCCCATAACGACCCACAGTCGCCAAGGTTACGTATCGATGTCTATCGGAATGATTGAATGTTTGAACAATAATTAAATTATTTTAATTAAATTTAAAGATAAAATTTGTAACCTCCTTAAATTAACTTAACTATATACTTTTAATATTGTCAAATTTTTTTTTTATTTTTCTTATTTTGTTAAAATATTTGAGTGCATTATATGTTTTATCAATCGGTGGAAACTTCGCTGGATAATGTGATATCTATTTATTTATTTTTTTATGGTATAGGTTGGCGTACGAGCATATGGGCCACCTGATGGTAAGTGGTCACCATCGCCCATAGACATTAACGCTGTAAGAATTATTAACTATTCCTTACATCGTCAATGTGCCACCAACCTTGGGAACTAAGATGTTATGTCCCTTGTGCCTGTAGTTACACTGGCTCACTCACCCTTCAGACCGGAACACAACAATACTGAGTACTGTTGTTTGGCGGTAGAATAACTGATGAGTGGGTGGTACCTACCCAGACGGGCTTGCACAAAGCCCTACCACCAAGTAAATCTAAACTGTATTATGTAATTTGATTATATGTTATATCTGTTTGTTTCCCAAATATTAAATAAATAAATAAATAATAACAAGAGTTTTGTGGTGTGCGCAGGAGGAGCCGGGCGACATCGCTGCGAGCATCAAGGCGCTGGCGCGCTCGGTGCACGGCGACGTGTTCGAGTTGCCGCGCCCGCGCTTCTCCACGCAGATCTAGCGCCGCCGCCCGCCGCAGCCGCGCTCGTGAGGACGGCCATACTGCCATACTGCCCACGCATTGGTGCTTTTGATGTGATGAGTGAATGTGAAATGTGATCAGTGACCCTAATATGGACAGCTATGCTAGTATGACTTGACGCCGGACGGCTGAATTATTTCGATGATCGATGTCAGTAATCGTTTGCGATCGACGTGCCATGCGCTGTGGACGGCCCGGTTACGTTCATTTCTAGCTTTATATTTCATCCTAGATGTGTAGTTTTATTCGTGCGACAGATCCAGATTTTATGATAATAATAAAATTTATTCGTGGTTGTAATCTTGTAAACTTCCATAGTACATATGTAAGGACTAATGTAGCGTGTAAGCAAGAGGCTATGAATGTTGTTAAAAACAGAATAGATAACATATAAACCAAATAATTTGTTACATACCGACGGGGACGCGACGTCCTCGCTAGAAAGAACTGATTTGTTTAAGTATATTTTGAAAACTCATTTGTAAATTACAATAAATATGTTATTTGTCATTTTATATATAAAAATAATTAACCCTAGCTCTCAGCTTTATAATGTAGACGAACAAAAGTCAATGCTGTAACAAGGTTAATCAAAATTGACTACATGACACAACTAGTTTAATGTTTCCATTAATTATTATGAGATCTCTTAGAAATGTCGGTTTAATGAATCGAAAAGTACAGTAACATGTGATAAGTAACTAGTTGTATGTAAATGTAATTTGTAACACTTATTACATTTATTTTTCAACAAATCAATGTAAAGATTTGTTCTAGCGATTATGTACCATCCATTTAAAATATTTCTTATAATTAATTATTTTAATAACTAAGAATGAAGAAAATTCATTAAATTTATAAATACAATATGAATTTTTCAGTCATGTAAAAGAGAGTACTTGAATATAAAAATGTATCGGGATTAACCTTGTTACGTGGTAATGTGTATGAATCCTACGTGACCTTGGCGATACAATCTTTGTCCCGTTGGCACAGCTAAGGATTGAATGCACAGCCATCGAGCAAAGGATTGAATGTGTATGAAAGTGTATGTCGATGAACTTGTTGAAAATAATATCTATGTGTATTAAAATTAACATCTAAGTCATATCTCTGTTATAGAATTCAGAGTTTTTTTATTAATTTTTACGTCGTGTTATCTTAATGATAAGTGAAAAGTGTACAAAAATATTAATACTTGCATTTCTTACTAGTCTTTTAGGGTCACGAAATAAATCATAGTTGAAAATTGTTTACAATACCCGAATTGTTTATACAGTAAATATAGTCGTTCTGTCATCATGCTTACTTAAAAATTTGTAATAAGTTTATTTTTATATTCGATATATTGAATGAGTACAATAGGACAGGAACGAAACGAGTTAGCGTCGGCGTTGTGTATTAGTTTGTGTACGCTTCGTTTGTATGAGCAGTTACAGTGTATGTTTTATGATCAGTGTCTTCCAGTAGCACTGTACTATTTAATCATTTTCTCTAGTATTTTTTAATGTAATAGTGTTTCAGTCTTTGTCAATTGTTTTACTTTCTATATAATTTTTTGTTTCTTTGGAGTGACGATAACGAGATGGACTTTGAATGTAAGGAATAGTAGTGATCATGTAATAAAAATGACAGAATAAAAACGTCTTTTCTTTATAATTATAGTGGTAAAATAATCTAACTTTTCACAAAAAAATAGCGATTTGTTTGAAATAAAACAAATAAGTATGTTTTTAATAAAAAATATAAAAACACATTATTTGAACATTAAAAATGAGCCATAATAATAATAAGAAAAACATTAACTTAGATAAATAATTTATTTTTCACAATGCTCGATGAGTTTTCTTTTTTTGACAAATGGAATGGACATTTCTCGAATATGTGGTCGTGCGAAGCTGTTGCCATGTCTTTTTCACGACTCGTTGCTATGGTTACGGCGTCACAACAATAAAGACGAACACTGCCCCATGTGCACGACACGAGTTCAGAACTCATTGTGCACAGAGAACATAGTGTGAAAACTTCAAATTGTTGCAACATTTAAGCTGGTATTTATAATGTTAGGATCAAGATACAGTGCGTCGAGGCCTGGCCTCGACAAACCGCCGCGTACGGCTGTGGTGATCGACGACGAAGATGAGTTGTACACAGGATTCAACGACGTATCTCCAGCATTGGACACGCGAAGTCTTCGTGAAGATCAAGCATTTCAACAAACGATAAGAACTCCTGGAATCGGCCGGCAGATGACAAGTCGAATGGGCACTGGGGTTAGTTATATTTCTGTGCTATAAATGATTTTGACTTACTATCTTCAAACGACTAAATATATTTCAGCCTAAAATAAACTTTAGAATGATTTACGCAACTATACGTTTTTTTTTTTCTACATATCTTCGAATTTGCTTCTAAAATTGAGTCGCGTTCTCCTAAATTCAATCAGTAGTTTTATATGATACGTGCACAGATAAACATTTTTACCTATGTTATGTGTTATGTTACTGTGTAAACTTTTGTTTTATTGTATATGCACTAAATGAAATATTTACTGTTTATGTTGCATTTTTATTTACTGATCACAGACTGATGTTTCTTCATTTTTCAAAATAAATTCTATGATTTCGTTTCAATCGTTCTGACGATCGTCCAGGTGTTCCGGCTGGGCACGGTGAGCATGCGGGGCGGCTCCCGCGCGGGCACGGCTTCGGCGCGGCCCGTCACCGCCGTGCGCGCCGCCGGATACACGTCCACGCGAGACGCTCCCGTCAGGGACGACAAAAAGGAGGATAGGTGAAGATAGCTTCGCCGAATGTTAATGACATATTAATATGGCATGAATTTATACTTTCACATGCCTATGTCTAGGAAGCTGTCAAGCTCACCTTTCAAATCCACAGCAATAGAGTAATTTCGGTGATGAAATATATATAGTCTTAAAAGCATATTATTATTTTATTATACTAAAATAAAAAGTCGTAATTTTTTAATCTACATCTCTCGTGATCTAAAAACACGAACCGCCATGGTGTGACGTAAGTACGGCAAATCAGGGTTAAGTTATTAACAGGTAAACTCTATCTATCAACTTTAACTTCAAGGATTTACTCTAACATTAAATTAAAAAAAATCAAAGTGAATTTTATTTGTACGTATTTATTTATTAAAATGCAAACCGCATTTGTTAAAGCAGAATACCGGTCGTATTTATGAATATGGACTGTTATTTATACAGGTGTGACGTCACCAAAATGACTAACACCGTTTTTTGCGGGCATAAAAAGGTTTAAATTTTAATTTCATTTTCGGGCACGAAAAGGTGTTTATGTTGCCAAAATATTTTTTTTGTGGATTTTTATGAGGATATACAACATTTTGAAGTACTATTTTAAACACCGTAGAATACCCTATTAAAATTTAAAATGGTGATAGAGCGTTGGATTGTCCTTAAAAAGTTCTTATTGCTCTCTTGTCAATATTAATAACGTTTGCCACTCGAACAGTGAGCAGACCATTTATTACAGACCAGAAATTCCGCCAGCTCTCTAGCTACTACAATAATGATTTGTTTGATTTTTTATAGCATTGAAGATAAAATAAGGCAAATGGAAGCTAAAATAATGACTTTGGTAGAGGAGTCGTGTGTGCTAAGCGCGCGTCCCAACTCTGAAGACGAAACTGACACTCAAAGAGAACAAAATATGAGTCAGGTAAGTTAAGTGATATAACAAATAAATAAACAAATTAATTTATTATATTTGTAACTATATATATAATTTTCCATTTACAGGCATTAGCCAAAGCTCAAGAGGCATCTACACTCGAAAGACAGTTGATACGAATACAGGAACAAGCCAACCTTGGCGATTCTCATAATTTAGATTTAACTTTCGCTGTATGTAACTACTATTATAACCCATAGGTATAGGGCGTGTATGTGAAGATAGTATATAATATAGTGAACTTTTCATTAATTCCAGGTGCTCTGTAATTTAGCCGACCAATATGCTCTAAACGAAATGTACACAGAAGCTCTCAACACCTATCAACTTCTCACCAGGAATAAGGTGTTTCCACACGCGAACAGACTAAAGGTAGTTTATAAAATTCCGTGATGTTATCTGAATGTCTGATCCATATTTTGAATTTTATTCAATTTTAAGGTAAATATGGGAAATATATACTTCAAAATGGGCGAACACCCTAAGGCGCTGAAACTTTACAGAATGGCTCTCGATCAAACGCCTACAGCAGAAAAAGATCTAAGGTATACACATGCTTATTCATATTGTTTGTACCAAATATATATAAAGTAAGTCTTCGTACAATATATACATTTTTGACTTTAGAATGAAAGTGATGCACAATATAGGATTACTACTGGTGCGAATGGGCAAGTTTCGTGATGCTGTAACCAATTTTCAACATATAATGCATGAACAGGGTGATTTTCAAACAGGTAACCAACGATTTTCCACATTTTTAGTGCTAAGTGATAATCTCTAACAATATAAATAAAATATATTCGTTATCTTTTCCACCAACCCGCATTGGAACAGCGTGTTGGAATATGTTCCAAACCTTCTCCTCAAAAGGAGAGGAGCCCTTTAGCCCAGCAGTGGGAATTTACAGGCTGTTGTTGTATATTCGTTATCGTTTTTAGGCTTACATCTCGTATTATGTTCGGTGGCACTAGATGACGCCGAAGGTGGCAAGGCGGCGTTTCATGCAATGCTCGACGTTGAGCCGCCCACTTATCACCATGATATTGCTATCGACGATGTGAGTTTCATATAAACGTTCACTTTTATGGTTAACACCTTGTGGTATGTTTAACAATGGTTAATACCTAGTGATACTATAATTAATTTTAAACAAAACTTGTAAACATATAACGCTCATTAAAAAATACAGCTTACCTACTATACATTGTATCACTTTTCTTTCTTCTGTCAAAAGCTTTACTTCTTTCGTGTAGTAAATAATCAATTAAGGCGATAGCACAGTTTGCTATTATATGTGTATATTTAAAAATGAAGACTCGAGCAGCGCCTTAATTATGCTCATCGCAGGAGAACGACGCGTACGAGTGCGTGGTCCGCGACGTGGTGCGCGGCGACCGGCTGTCGCGGTGGTCGCGCGTGGCCGCCGCGCACGCCGAGCGCTGCCTCGCGCTGGCCGCCGCCGCGCTCATGCGCCCGCTCGCACGCACGCACCGCGATGACGACTCTGGGTTTGATTGACTACTCATTATTTAATTCCTTTGAAAATCCTCTAATCTGTTAAATATTATCTGTGTTTAGATTTCAACTTAAAACATATATGTATTATAAAAAATATCAGAACTTTTGGATTTTTTAATTATTGAATTCCTTAAACCAACTCAACAGAAGCGCCTCATGGTGTGTGGAAGCTTTACGCGGCTATTCCGGCGGAGGCGCCGGTTCTCGCTTAGAACTGGGCAGTGCCTTGGCAGCACTGAGGAGCGCCGCCGGAGCTACTGGAAGTAGTGGTTCCGGTTCGACGGGTGCGATAGCGGCCGGGACGCGCGCATTGCAACGATTGAAAGCTGTCGCCCGTGCACATCCCAACGACCGAGTTCTACGCGCCGAAGCCAACACCGATGCGGCGTTCGTTGCCTATGCGGTAAATAATTCATCTTCAAGTTGGATTAAAATGTACACCGTATGTCTCATTCAACAGTTTCATCAGTAGAACTTGTTATCTAGCTGGGCAAATTTTCTGAGGCGCACGCGCTAAGTGAGGCGGCCTCCCGCGACGACCCGTACAGCTGCGCGGCGCGCGTGTGCAGCGTGCTGTCGGGGCTGGCGGCGGCCCGCCTCGCCTCGCCCGCCTCGCCCGCCTCGCCCTCCGCCTCGAGCGACTCGAGCGCCGCGCGCGCGGCCGCCACCAACCTCGTCGCTGCTACTCATCTTGATCCCACTGACTTGATAGCTATGCACAATTCGGGTGAGTAGATTTGAGTTACTAAATGATTCATATTTTATTTAACAAATTCGGTAACATGGGCATAGCAAATTTATTTTCATTACAATTTAGCCCTTGCGCTTGAGCTGTCCGAGGAGGTGGAGGGCGCGCAGGCGCGCTGGCAGCGCGTGCGCAACTCCACGGACGCGGGCGCCACGCTGCGCGCGCTGGCCGCCGCCGGCCTGGCGCGCACCGCCCGCGCGCACGCCGAGCACGGGGACCTGGCCGCCGAGCACTGGTAGGCCGCGCTAACTGATCGAAGGAGCTCCATACGTCCAAAACATATGTGCAAAAACGTCAGCTACGTTTAACATTGTTATAGGTACAGTATAATAGGGAACTGGGACGTCGGCGTGTCCTGTGCGTTGGCCGAACTGCACAGCGAGATGGGGGACACGCAAACTGCTAAACATCATTACCAAGATGTAAGTTATTTCGCAATACCTCGCTCACTAGTGAGTTCAGCCACATTATTTTTTATAATCTATGTATATACCTACTATAACATTTTGAGATTACTCACACGTACTCACACAGTACTCACACGAGCGAGACAACAGTGTACATATACACACTGTTGTCTCGTTCGTGTGAGTACACATAGTATTTACGTATGAAATATAACAATTGAACAACACTGAGTCGGCTGAGTAAAAGCCGACGCGTGCAGCAGCCTGACGCGCGGAGTGCCGCAGGTGGAGGCGGCGTGGGCGAGCACGGCGGCGCTGCGCTGGCTGGCGGCGGACGCGGCGCCCGAGCCCGCGCTGCGCCTGGCGCGCCGCGCCGCGCGCCTGCAGCCCGCCAACGTCGGTGCCCTCACTCGAACACCTGATATAAAACCTTTTTTTTAACTACACAGCTTGCACCTCGAGGCCCTAATGCCAGAGCTTCGGGTCTGAGCATGTCGAATCGTTCCTAGTGGGTTGTGTAACTATATAACAATAATAAACATAACTTCTTAATTGCTGCTTTACAAATATGTCGCTATTTAGTCATCTTATTTTTAAAAACAATGGTGATGATTTGTATGATTTCGCTGTCTTCTCAGTAACTATTCAATAATCTTCATTTAACAGCGTTCGCTTTCAAATGATCTTAGGTTTATCTGATTCCTTGCAGCCAGAATGGGGTCTTCTAATGGGCAGCTGTCTACGCGCCAGCGGGCGTTATCAGGAGGCTCTTGCCGTGTATAAGAAACTGAACGCTAGGTTTCCGGACAATATTCAATGTAAGTTATCTTTTATCTGATGAACCATGCCAATTTTTAGCCATGTGATAATATTAGTTAAAAATCTTATGATTCTTTTATTTTATTTTTTAAATAAATAAATATGAGACAACATCACGTAGATTACTCTGATCCCAAAATAAGTAGCTAAAGCACTTGTTTTATGGAAAATCAGAAGTAACGACGGTACCACAAACACCCAAACCCAAGACAACATTAAAAACTAATGATAATCTACATTGACTCGGCCGGGAATCGAACCCGGGACCTCGGAGTGGCGTACCCATGAAAACCGGTACACACCACTCGACTACGGAGGTCGTCGTTCTTCTTCTTTTATTAAAATGTAGCTCCTGATAAAACATAGCTAGCGATAACATATTCTTTTAGATAATTGCGATATAAAAGTCCTAATTTTCTCATTTTATAATATAAAAGAAATCTTACAGATATCTAAATCTGAATCAAAAAACTTTATCTTGAAATCAGTCTTATTTCTTGAAGTTTGTTAAGTTTTCTTAATTTGGTAAAATACTTCGAAAGGCGAAATTTTCCTTAGGCTTGAAGTTAATTGTGAAGCTGTGCGGAGACCAGGGGTTGGCCGAGACAAGCGCCTGGAGCCGGGAGCTGCAGCGACGCAAACAACAAGAGAGAGGTCAGACTCACACACATGCACATGCTTACAAATCTACCATACAACAATATCCTATCCATTTCACCCTGGATCTTCCCATTATTACGATATATTTATCTCTTAGATTTCATTTATACAACAAAATATGCTTTATTCAAAGACCACACTACAAGCAATAGGCTTTTTGATTGCTTTTTAAAATCCATTTTATATTATTTAGTAGAAGTTAAAGAACCCAGTAAAAGTTGTTTTTTTTTTTATTTCTAGTACATATTTTCCGAAAAATACAATATTAAAAATTCTATATTTAAATAGCGCGCAAAAACGCTACTTGGATAATATGGCGCTGCAATGGGGTCGGGACGTCACTTTCCTGTATTTTAATCCGTGGTACATATAGTAGAAAAGCAAGGTTTACAAGAAAGTGACTTCATTATAAGCCCGGCCAATCAGGATCGTTTTGTGTCACATGACAAACGTTTGGAAAAAGGCATTTTTATTTATGAATTTTTGAATAAATTAAGTATTATTTTCAAGTTTCGTTTGTAAATAACCATTTTTAAAGTTATAATATACACTGATTACAATAATTCACAATTTATTTTTCGCATTGTCAAATAGCCTATTATGATTCGCCATCAACCAATGTCTGTAATGTAAGGTATCCTACTTATTATACATATATCTTAAATATCTGTTTTGTTAAATTTTATCATGTTAATGTACTTCAAAAATATTTGACAAAACCCAATTTATATATTTACATCTAAGATTTAAAAGTATAATGTAATATTACATACAAAAACGTTGTTCAATATTTATTTAGTTGCCATGTTACACATTAAACATACGTACGAGTTATCAATAAATCCGTCATGTTATAATATTTACATCTCGCAGATTCTATCGGCGATGTTATAAAACGATGTTTTGTTAAAGCGATGTAAACCAGCAGTTGTTTTTGTTTAAATGGTACAATGGCATCAAAAGTGAGAACACTATCTCCAACTTTGAACCTCGATAACATTAATTTATGCTTATGTGACGTAAATGGACTCCACTAAATGTTCGCAAAATTAGGATGTTGTTTAATGACGTGCTAATATTTTATTGTAAACTTTACGCTTTATATAATAACTGTAACATATATAATAAAATATGTTTTTAGAAACAAATGCTCGTATGTAAACATAATATTATAAAATTTGTATTATTCTAGTATATGCGATGTGACTCGTTTGAGTTTAGTGGTATTTATATTTATGAAAGAAATCTTGTTTAGACACAGTGAGTTGTTATGTTTGTGTTGTTGTTGATAAGTGTTTACCAAATTATATTTCAAGATCTAATTTCAGTGCAACGGTAGTACGGTAGTAACGGTATAGTACCGTTCGAAGAAAACGTATTTGAGGCAAAATTATTTCACTGCTACTAGTACTTCAGCTGGCGTAACGTGTTGAAGTTATAATAAAGTATTTTAGGTAATTGTTTATTTTTCAAATGAGTAATTTAAGAGACTCTTTCAACTACGTCGCGTTCACGCATTGTGTAGATGTTGATAGCTAATACAGACCGTTTACATAACAATTTATATTTTCAGCGATATTATGCATGTCCGCGAAATAAACATTTTTTTTTTAATTATAAATGATAACGAATGTTATACAAACAGAAAAAAATATAAGATTGGATGTTTGTGTCGGTAATAGATCGTACGACATGGAAATCCGATTTCTTAAGTAATTAATATTATTAGTAAAAATAAAATATCCTAAATATTAAAATTATAAATGTGAATGATGTGTGTTCGACTGCTTTTCATGCTCGAAGCATTAGACAGACACGAGGGGTCGAAGGTTGGACAGACTCCAATAAAATTTAAAATATATGTCATTTATGTACTTACGTCATATTTTTAACCGACTTCTAAAAAAGGAGGTTATCAGTTCGACATGTATGTATATTGTTTTTTTTTCGAATTTAATTATATTTAATATGATGATCCTATTAGGTTTCCAAGCACGTGTGCTTAATATCATAAGTGTATGTTTTTATGTTTGTCCACGAATTTCTCGAAAAATAAAAGTCGTATTGAGATCCTTTTTAATCTAAGTTGAAGTGTACCTACACTTCAACTAAGAAAACAGTGTAAGTTTCATAAAAATCGGTCTAGTAGTTTCATAGATGTATTTTTTTATTCTAAGTTCACTAGCTGTTTGTAATGTTAAAGTCGGTTTCATTTTGTCTATATATATGTCATAGTATACTAAAATTAAATTCTTAGGCCGAACAATGCGAGCAGTAGCATATTATATTTAAAAAATAAAATAATTTAGAGCAGGTGTTTATACATAGACTTTAAATAATTATAAGTGACACACGAGTTTGATTGCTTTTTACAATTTCACAGTGCCCCTGGCGTCGGCGGACAGTGCCTCGTCACGGGCGAGCCAGTCGCCTGTTCTGCAGACACAGCTTCAAGGTTCAATCATTATGACAACTTTTATTTATCTGCTCATAATGTCAATTAGGGAAGTGCCAATATTAAAAAAAAAATAATGCCCCCAGACGTGGACAGCACTAATGGGCGGATATTATCTATAATTCGGTTATCTTTTTTAGAGGCAATACTCTGCTAGCCTTATAAAAATTTAGCAATTTTTGGTCAAACAATTAACTTAGTAATAAATGAACACCTAGACTCTGCCTAGTTAACCATGCCAGCTATTAAGTTATCTCAATTATGTAGAAAACATTGATGAACTGATTTTTATCAAGAATATAAGTATTTCCAATTTCATCGAACATAATTTTCTATGTTAGCAAAGTTAAAACATTTAATAAGTTATCCTGAATCGATTTGTTTATATTTTAAGCAAAGACGTTGCGTCTGATATCAGAAAGTAATTACAGATGTTTAATGTGCTCATAACTAACCATAAATAAATAAATAACCAGAAATACAATATATGGGACACGAACCCTAATATAGATAGATAAATCGAACTGGATATAACCAGTTTCTTGTTTCCTTAACGTTGCTATGATAAATTGCTTTAAAATCAATAAAATTGTTATTATTTACGTAGATAATGTGTAACAATCTTAAAAACACTTTGTGGATTTTTAATATTTACTAAAACGTAATACAAGGAAATGGAAAAGAATAACGTATAATTTAATATTTATTTGATTGAAAAGAATATGCTTGCGCTGATTAGAGTGTGGTCCGGTTACATCTGGTACGCGGACCTGAGATAAACGTAACTCGTTGTTATCAGTTACTAATAAATATGGCTTGTCTTCTAGCAGAACAATAACCGATAAAACAGGTCACCTTTTCATTCTAATGTATTATTCACATATCTTCTGCTAACTCGGACTTGGTCGTGTAATACTAACGCTTACTGTTTTTTTATATGTTATTAAAAAAAAATAGACAATCGTTTTTTATGATTCTTTCACTTTTATCTGTGTAATTATGGACATCTGTTAAAAGTGTCCGTTACATTAAAAGTAACTTCTCCATCTGCCAATATTTGATGAGTAGTTCAGAAAGCGTGTAAAGCAATTGGTACTGTGCCTAAGCTTTTTCCGATTGTGTTCGATTCCGATCGTCTACTTCCACTAAATTATTTCTGACTCAAACAAGTGTCCTATTTTAAATAGCACGTCGTGACCGAAATCGATCAGATAGAAATAAGCAGTGAAATGAAATGTACCATAAAACTTTTAAAATGGTACGATAGTGTTCGATGATGACTTATAATCATATAAATTATTCAAGGGATATATTTTAATTTTTTTTTGATACTTTCCGGGTGAACACTCCTGATCGTTAGTGGAAGTGGAGTCCAAACGCGAAGACGACCAGTCAGTAAGAATGTGCTGCGCTAGTCGCCCTTGTCATGCCAGCCATCAAGATGCCTCTTCATGATAATAAGATGGAATAATATTAATGCGAAGCGTTCGTCCGCAGGAGCAGCGCGGGCGGAGGGCGGCGCCGCGCGGCGCGCGCGCGCGTGAGTGTGCGGGTTGTTTTCTTCTGACGATCTTTACGATATATTTTGCGTCAGTTTGCATTATGGGGCGTTTCATGATAACAGAGACGTGCCTTGTTGACTTTTACTGGCGTGTTTCTACCTATTTATGATAGCGAAATTGTAAGACTATGTAGATAGCTCATGGTCGTAAATGGAGAGCCCAAAAGCTTTCATTTGATTATACAACAAAAATGCCTTGAATTTTGATATTCGAATCATATGATCTGTCGTACCACAGGTATATAATATATTAGTTAATTAGCACTGCACGCATATTCACGATTAACAATTGTTGTATAAAATAAAGTTTATAATTTCAAAAATACAATATAAAGTTATAGGTCATTTTTCAGTATATTTTCAAACTCATTGCATAATTTTTAAAATCTAATTCGAAATGACATTTTGTTATTGACACGAACATTACATGAGCACCAGTGATAATATTTTACCTACTGACCCTTAATGTTTATTAATATACAATTTCTAACTAATGTGCAAAACACGGATAACTCTCACTTAGAGCGTGTATCTAATGTATTGCGTAATCTATACTAATATTATAAATCTGACATTTTTTTTTGTGTTTGTGCGCGTACAAAAGAACCTTCGAGAACGTTTAAAAAAATCTTTTAGGATAGGTTACTTATATCTATCTATCCACGGAAGAAAGATATCGTCATACCTTTAACCGACGTAATATGAAAGTCGGAAGCAAACAATATAATATGAACATTATCCTTTTACTTTACTATTTATTTCTAGTATCCACACATTCGACGGTTAGATAGAACTCTCGCTGGAATCAACCATAGCACAATACCTACTTCGGCTGGGTCAAACCTAATTAATATTAAACATTTTCATTCACTTAACAATACCTAACTATGAATTTGAATAATTACTTTATATCGTAAATTTAATTAATTAAATAAATGCGCAGTTAGGGACTTGCGCAGCTTGACTGAACGTGATCGTAAATTACCAACTACGTCTTGTTATAAAAGAATAAATGATTTTTTCGTCACAAAATAAATGTTAAATAATATTCATTGTTTTGCTTTTTCATTGCACCATTGCTGTATAAAATACTTTTATTTACTCGACTACAGTATTATAATTGCTAAGTAAGTCCTTGAGGGAAGAATAAAATTAGTAAACAACTTCACTGATAAATAAAGCGACTATAATGATTTTGATGTAACATTACTTGCAGTAATATAAACGAATCGTACGGTCAGGAGAGCATGCAGCCGCTGACACGGTCCCTCACTCGTACCGACAGCAAGAAGAAAACTCTGGAAGATTTTGATGACGACCTTCCTCTACCCCCCGAGTGAGCACGGCATCGCATCACACAAATTTATATACGAATTTTATAACTTTACATACGTATGAATAAAACATTATTACACATAAATCGTTTAAATTATGGCTTCCCAGACATTATATTACAAATTAATTGTGTAATCAAGACAATAATAATGATCTACATAATAGATATATACTTATACGAAATGTCTCAAGATGATACATCTCTAAACAGCAATATTTTGGCTTAAACGATGACTGGTGGAAATGCCTGTGTCAGTTGTGATTTTTATCAGTGTCAATCTGGGCGATGGTGACCAACTACCACCACGTGGCATATTCGTTCTATTGATTACCTTAAAATAACGATAAGGATTTATTTTTTAATTACGTTTGCTTTTTACTTGACTTAGTTCGATGAAATAATAAAATAAAAGGCTGCAAGTATACATTCATATATTTATAAATATACAATAAAAATGTACAGATTCTTAGACTAGATAAAAAACAACTATAAATGAAAAATACAACTATTATTACTTTCTAACGACCTATGAGGCCACTCTTTAAAACATAATCATAATACTTACATACCTTAAACAAATATTTAAAATTGTATGTTATAATAAAATTATCCACATGAAAAGCTTACAAAGGAGTATAAGGTATTAAACTCCCTTGGGTGGTTCAACAATGATGATTTTTATAAACTTCAAAATTGTTGTCTTAGTTTAGTAATATATTTCATATTTATAATTGAAAAGGCTTATTCTATTTCCAATACTAGATGACCATAACCGTCCCGGAAGATCGAAAAATAAAATTATATTTTTATATGAAAATATCATTAAACCAGGTCAATTGTTTGAGTAAGATTACCATACAATACGTTAAAAAATACAACAGTATATATAGGTATTGCAAATGACACTACAAAACTGTAATCGTATAATCATTCGATTACAATTTATTAGTGAAACTTTTTTTAAAGAAGTAGGTAATAAGTGTTCGAGAACTGAATTATCAATTCATATTGTTTTTTTCTAATATTTGAATATGGAATTGATAATACTTTACAAATTGTTTACTAATTTTCTCGAATGTGAACAAAATACGATCGAGTTAATGAATCGAACTCGACGCCCCGATAACAATAATATTAATATTTATTAAACGGGAAAGTTAAGATTATTTGACGTGTTGTTTATTGAAATACGAGATATAATTGTTTTTGTTTAACGTTCTTATTATTTTAATAACAGCATATTATAATTTTGCCTTAACCCGAAAACGAATAACATGTAAAAACAATTGCGTAATATAAAATGCTTTCACAAATTAATTTTAAGACTTTAATGTATGAAGAATATGTTTCGTCTTCACACATAAACCAAAATGACTTTCAGTGACTATCACATAACTTGGGTAATTACCGCATTCAGTATAGGTATTCGAGAATCGCACACGCACACTAAGCGAATCTCATTGTTCTAAAATCCAGATTTTCCTAGCTCTCATATTATTTTCATTCTTTTGCTAAGTTACTCTTAGTAATGCTAACTTAATGGTAACATGTTTGAACGTAGGTAATATTGTTTTAGAGTCTATGTTAGTCGAAATTTTAACATAAGTTCACCCGCTGACCCGTAGACGTAAAAACAAGTAACTCATATACAATACAACATAATTAAATAATATTATAGTTGAATTATTAATGAAGCAAATATTTACAGAATAATGATAAATAATGGAGTTTCACAGTACAGCACGCAGATATCATTCCACTTCTTCACGTTCTCTATCCTCTCGCCAAAACGACCTTCAAAGTTATCTTAAGGTTACATAATATACGAATGGTTCTCGCAAAACGTATTACTTATAGTTTTACGAAGTTCGACACAATTCGATCACTGTTTATTTCACTAATGATGAAAACGATCACTCAAGTTAGTTCGAAGTGAGAGTGCACAACGTTTTCGTGACTTTCCTCGTACTATGATATAATTTTAGCGTACGGATGGTCTATGTGGCCATACTGAATAGCAAGAAGCGTGTCCTTGAGCCGTTGGAACACAGGTTGAGACTGCTTCATGGTGGGGATAGGGATGTTGTCGTCGAGGTAGCCCACGTTGCTGATGGGAGTCACCACCACCGCCGTACCCGCGCCGAACATCTCCAGCAACTGTTTCATATGACAAAGAATTCAACTATATTATAATGTTAATACATATCTGTCATAAATATAAGCTACGCCAATAGCCAATAGCCCACTACGGACCTATCCGGTGGCCCGTGTATCGTTTCGAAATCGAGGCTATATAATATCTGATAATATTCTTACCATGGTTTGAGATTGTAAGTAACATATCGTACGGAGTCGTTAATTTATGTAAAAATATCAAATTATTTACATTGACGGACTAAATTATCAAAACATTTAAAATTATTTATTTTTAATAATTTGCTAAAATAAATTTTAAAAAATCGAAATACAAGTATTAATTATTTAAAAAAAACACATATTACGAAAACTTACCCGTCCTTTGCTATTGAGTTCGATAAGCCGTTCCATCGTGATTACCTCTTCCTTTACAGTCAAGTCTTCCCATTGGCTTGCCAGCTCTAAAATCGACCGCCGAGTGACTCCGGGTAAGATGAGTCCATTTAAAGGCGGTGTACTTAATTGTTTATCTATATAAAAACATATGATATTGTATTATAGTCACTATAAGGATAGGTACTAGTTTTATGTAACTATTTATCAAAAAAAAAACAGTGATCAAATAATTAAAGATAATGAAAATTTAGACTTTTTAATTATTTATTATATTCCTAAGAGATCAGTCTAGAAAAATAAAATGATGTTAGCGACCACGTTTATTGCTTCAGATATGTAGCGAGAATATACTGGTCATAAGGTCAGCGTGCTATCGTTACGATAACATGACAATATGTAGCGTCTTACACGGATAATCGATTGTTGACAGTTTGACTCGTTCCGTTAAATGAAATGATATTAACATCATCGGTATTCTAATAACATTAAATTATTATTGCAGATAAAAAGTAAAAGGTGAAATATGAATGATAAATTACCTCCTTGTTCATTTATATAGACTATAAATATATTCATGGCTCCAACTTCTGTTAGTTCTTTATCCGGCCCAAATAGCCATAACACTTGTTGATGACCTAACTTAGCCGCGCGCGATGTCACCGCTGCAACAAAATAAATCGCTGTTATATCAAGCACTACAATCATAAGTACAAAAGTAAATCGATACAGTAACCAGATATAAAGCTGTAGATCCTCAGTTCTACTACGTTGGTTTGTCGAATATAATTACCTATAGTAGGTCCATAGTTTGATCCAACTTTTCTATTGCCCACTCCGCCAGGAAATGCTCGGACGACATTCGGGTCCGCGTAAATAGAGACCGCTCCATCGCTGCTAGTTTTGTAGTAAGCGCTGACCGGACTCAGAATTGCAAATAGCATGGCCGAATCTGGCTCCATTACCCCGAAGGTAGGCTTCAAAGAACAATACACACTTCAAATTTGCATTAGTATTTGACCAGCTTTGGCCTTTCAATGTGAATTTAAGTATTTTAATAAGACCAATTTGAGTATTTGCAATTATTTCCATTAAATTATTATTGATAGGTATCAGTATATTTATTCTGGTAGGTAACAAAAACTATTTATTTAACAATCAAATAATGAAAAATATTAAAATACAAAAGGTATTTTTTCCACACAATATGGAAGAACGAGTACGACTAATATACATATTAGGTGAATGCAGTCGGGCGGGCGGGTAGCAAAGTCATACGCAGCAGTTATTTTATAATCTATCCATAAACATGAATATTGCTAACCAGAATATATGGAAGCATATCAAATCTAAATAATTGCACTACCTTAAAGTAATATCAAATATTGTGTAATTGTAATTTGCGTAATCATATAATATTTGCGTTTGTTAGCTCCCGTGGGCGTTGTTATAAAATCATAACGTAAGTAAAAGTACAAATATTAAGCCCATGATTTAGAATCGAGATGATAAGGCAAAAAAATATTAGCCTGACTTTTATATAAACACGAGCAAGGTCATATGCCAAAATGATGAGAAGAATGGCATATTTTGCTGTTTTTATCTTTCATTAAGATAAGAGAAAATCTTGGAATGAAAATGATAACTTTATTTGCCACCTTTATTGTATTTATGTTACAAATTGTGTACTTATATAATTCATTCTGATAAGAATTTGGCTAAATAAACGAAAGATATTTTACGCAGTCATAAACTATTCCTTTTTTAATAATGAATGAACAAATACTTAGTTATAGAGCATGGGATGATCGTCTGGCAGATAGAACAAATACATTGCTGATTGTGACGACGATTTCCAATAATAATTTGAAGCGTGTCGATAAATGAAAACATCACAATACCAACTGCATTTTTGAAGAAAATTGTGAGAAAGATGTCGACTAATCTAGCATGTGCAAGTTTGGTGGATTTGGCGGATGTCGCTCCTAAACCTTTCACTATAATGCCTTTTGTATTATATTTCAAACCCGACTTGTATGAATGAATAAAGTAGGACTTATTTACTGAGATATTTGCTTTGTTTTCAATAATATTGTCTAACAATTAGTCCGACTGTAGGTTGCAAACGCTTGCTCGGTAGAAAAAGTAATATAAATGAGTCTCACCTCTGTTCCTATTAACGTGGGACGTAAATACAGAGTGGACGATTCGGAGTGTGGTACCCACTCTTGGTCAATTTGAATAAGACGGACTAAACATTTAATTAGTTCCTCGCCGTCGAACATCGGTAAGCCAGATCGCTGAGCGGCTAAATTCATACGTTCCATGTTTAAGTCTGGTCGAAACAATCGTATTTTATCATCAACGCCTCGATACGCCTTTAGTCCTTCAAATAACTGAAACATTCAAATAAATTAATAATACTAAATAATCAGCATTTTTATTAATTATATGTGAAATAATAAATTAAAATGAATTTCGGACGTAACAAATATTATATTATTATTTACATTGCATGACTGACGGATTTTACATTAATCATGCACTTTCTGTTACAAGTATTATAATCACATATTTAATAAACAAGCGTTATAATATTGAGATTGAGTTCATATGAAGATTACAAATAAACATGTTTGTTCGCTCGATAAAATGATCTCTATGTATACCGGAGATCCCCACGTACTTGTATAGCATAATGTAGAGCTTTCGCTGCGGGATGTATTGACAAGTTTTCGAAAGGCATAATTTCCGGTTTCTGCCATCCGCCCAGTTCCTTAAAGTAGTTTATTTTGAGCATGTGATCTGTGAAATATTTTCCAAAACCTAATTCACTCGCTTCCGGCTTCGGTTGTAATTGGTATGGAGCTGCTAGTCTCACTTGAAGATCGTCATACTGCAATAATACAAAAAAGTTTTTTTACCGATTTATTTTTATATTTACATCAATTGATTTTCGAGTTTTAAATAATATACAAGTGTTTATATGACGCTTGGATTATAAGTAAATAACGTACATATAAAAATCAATCGATTTTTTTACGTCGTAGACCACATATTTTTATATTTCAGAATTATGTAATTTATGTTATAAGTTAGTGAAGTTACTTAATTAAACAATCATTTATAAGTGGAAACACAAAACATGTGTATGAATATGTTATTTCTATTAACGTAAGTACCTACGAATTTATATGTTTGCATATAAATAACATATCAATCACTTAGTAATCAGACTGTTCACGTAATGCATGAGTAGGCATGTTCTATATACCTTGAAAGAAAATTCTGGTGTTATTTGAGGGCGAGGTGTAGTTTGCGGGGCTGTTACTGCTTCGGGCTCTATTTGCGCGCTCTCTTCCAACTCCTTGTAGCGCAGCAAAGAACTACAGTATCTTACTGTTTGTATTTTGTGCTGGTTTTCGTAAATCCATTTTACTAATACCTGAAAGAGATTTTATCTATATATTTAGAAAACTTAAAAAGTGTTGATAATAATATTTATTGTCAATGTTTTTTTTATTATCTATTCATAATGAACAGTTTTATGTAATCAGAACATTAAGACTCTCTGTGTACATATATTAGAATTATATTATTTATTGAATACTTCCGTATTTGAAAAAGGTTAAAAAAATTTTAAACAGTATTAAAATCCAATTAATACTAATATCCGATAATACCTATATCCGAAAAGACAGACGAAAGATATAAGGAGAGATTAAAAAAAATCATCACTTAAATGTTTGCATTGTGTGTATATTACCTTAATTAGTAGTATATTTAATTATAAAACTTGAATCATATCTCTGGTTAATATGTGTTAAATATAATCTGCAAGGTACTAACACTAGCTTATATTTGTAAATGTAAGAAGCTGTTACCGTGCTATAAATAATCCTACTAGGAAAACCCCGCTATATTAGATATCTGCCACTCATGAAAGATTTTTATCAACCTGATGGTACCTGATCAAAACTGTTGTAGTTCGTAATAATTTTTTTTTTTAATTAAAAATGATGATATGTGTGGTTTGCGACTATAAAGACATAAACAATGGCAATGTTCTATTTTAGTGTTACCATACTTACTGTAAAAAAGAAACAATTACTGTTGGAATATAGCAATTAAAAAAAAGGAGTAAAATTGACAAAATTTCATTGTCTTTCGACAGAACTCCAGATGGCTGATGATGTATAAATGTGCCAAAGAATTCAGTTTAAACATGAAGTACTTAGTTTGACAATAACTTTATAGGGATCGCAAAACGCTTTCTAAAACTGATTTGAGCACGCAAGTACTCAAACTAAAATCTTTGTTCTTCTTTAATAATAATACTTAGTATTTTTTAATTAGCGTTGTATATTTTATTACTACAAATAAAAAATCTTTTCAGAGCTTTAACGATCATTTTAGTAGGTATATATAAAGTCAAAATTTTCATGAACGCTGGAATAACTTAAGAAATTCATAAAATTAACTTAAGAATATTTTTCTTTGTTGCATAATTTGTTATAGACATTCTCTTCTTAGTTTCATCAGTTACATGATTCATAAAGGACAAAAAATTCAAATTCAGCGTTAATACTATGTAAATAGTGCGACTAAATTTATGTTTTTAGTACGTGAATTTATTTAACCTAAATTTTGTATAATTATCACTAATTTCAACTCATGGAGTATAATATATAAATTATTACGTAATAGTCCTACTCCAACATTTT